>NC_133521.1:42765000-43072500 GCF_049354715.1 Callithrix jacchus | reverse complement strand
GATGCTGTGTGACCCCAGGGAGCCCCAGAACCTTCCGAGGGAGCTGTCCAGTTGTCTCTTCCAAAGTCCACCCAGCCACAGGCAGGAGCAGGGCTGCCCCAAGAGGCATCCCAGAGATAGTACCCGGGTGCCCTCCCTCCCTTCCAGCACCCATAGGGTAAAATCTGGTGACAACTCCAGGAGAAGCCTCTGGAAGGAGTGTCCCAGGAGGGCAGTGTGGGTTGGGGGCTGTTTCCAGCACTCACTAAGTGGGGTCATCTTTCCTGACCACCGACACAGGCATGCTCAACACTCAGGTTATAAAACTTAGGCCCAGAGAGGGTTTAGCATCTCCTGAAGGTCACAGAGCCGACACAGCTGGGACCAGAAGCCATACTGTGAGCCCCCACAATGACAATGAGGATGACAGCCACAGATCCCACTTCCGTGGCACTAGGTGCCCAGCTGCCATACATAGCCCGTCATGGCAACAGCTCAGCTTACCATCACAAACCCCTGTGAGTTAGGTTATGTCATGATTATCATCATCATCGTCATTTGAGACGGAATCTTGCTCTGTCTCCCAAGCTGGAGTTCAATGGCGCAACTGCAGCTCACTACAGCCTCTGCGTCCCAGGTTCAAGCGACTTTACAGGCACCCACCACCATGCCCGGCTAATTCTGTATTTTTAGTAGAGACGGGGTTTCGCCATGTTGGCCAGGCTGGTCTCGAACTCCTGACCTCAGGTGATCTACTCGCCTTAGCCTCCTAAAGTGCTGGAATTACAGGCGTGAGCCACTGCGCCTGGCATTATCATTATTATTATCTCATTTTGCCTATGGGGAAACTGAGGTAAGACAGGGCAAGAGACTCATTCATGTGCACAGTAAGATGGTGCGGCCAGGTTTGATCCAGGCGGCATCTGGCTCTCCCGATAGAATCAACCGTCTGTCCTGGGGTCAGGCAGGCAGGCAGGACGTATTGGGCCAGGCACCTGTCACAATGTCAGGGCCTTGTTCGGCTCTGCTGGCTGCAGCACTGAGCCCAAATAGGGGAAAGGCATGTGGGAGGGCTCCACCTGAGCCACCAGCTTTAAACAGCGTGAAAGGGGGTGGTGGTCTCTGAGCCAGTGTCCCCTCAACCCTGACCTGTCAGAGAGGTCTTGACCAGAAGGGCCACTGTCCCATGGCCACAGGAGGCCCAGACAGCCCCGAAGAGTGACACCCACCCTGGGTGTACCCTTGGGGAATGAGAGTTTGCCCCCAGCCACCCCTCCCCCACAGGGCTTGAGCCAGCCCTGAAAACACCCCATGCACCCCTCCACCCTAGGTTCAAGGCCATGTGGCCCGGTCTGGAGCCGGAGCTGGAGCCGTCCTGGCCTGGGGGTCACCCGCGGACATTCTTAATGGCCCCCCTCCCCTGTCCAGCTCTGTCTCCACCAGAGAGTGATATATGACCCCATTACCGCCGAGGCCTCGGAAGGGCTCCAGGATGGACGGCCAGCCACCTCGTGAGAGCGGGGAGGCGAAAACACATGCAGGTGAAAAATGAGCTTCATCAGACTACCCGGGTCTCATTACCATCCGTCAGCAGCCGGGCCGGCCTGGGGGGCCACGGGACCTGCCGGGCTCGGAGGCTGCGGACCCCTCCTCCACCTGGGCTCCATCCCAGACACGGCCTCCACTGGGCCTCCTGTCCTGCTCCCCAGGGACCCCAAGAAGGAGCCATCTGCCATGGGTAGTGGTGGGAGGCAGGTGTTTCCATCCAGCCCGGACCCTGTGTGGCCGTGAGTCTCTGTGCAGGCATCTGTCCCCCTCTGCATGGTGACCCCAATAGTAGGGGCCACACCCCACTCTTCTGGGAGTCCTGGCCTCATAGACAGATGGCGTCAGGGGTAAAGGGCAGCACAGAGGAGCCCTGGCTGTGCCCGGGCCAGAGATGCACAGAGACGTGCCTCCCCCTCTCCTCCCATCCTCCTGCCCCGAACAAGCAGCCACAGGCTGGAGGCACCCACCCCAAAACACCTGCTGCGGGTGCCCTGCCCCGGGCACCTATCCCAAGCCCCGTGTGGCTGAGCCCAGAATGGCACAAAGGGCTTCCTTGGCGAGAACAGGCTTGTCTCCCGATTGGCAGAGCAACAGGGCCCGGGGCAGGGGACAGGGAGCCAGGGAGGCTTTAACGACGGGAAGCGTTTCTGAAAGCATCTGGTGGAGGCGAGGCCAGGGTGGGCGGGGCAGGTGTGCCCAGCACACTCACCCGCTGGGTCTGTAGCCAGATGCGAAGCCAGAACTCCCACCTGCCCAGCTGCTTGCCTGAGGCCCCCAGGGTGCAGAAACGCCCAGCAAGATGCAGTCAGGCCTGCTCTGTACATCCCCCCAGCATCCTGTGCTGGAGGACCTGCTTCCCATCCTCCACGCCTCCATCCATGCCTGGTCGCCTCAGGAGAGCCTGGGCTTCATTAGCTGGAGCTCCTCAAGGTCCCTGAAGAGCAGGGCTATGAGGCATTTAGAACATTCCACCCACACACCTGGCTGTGAGTTCCCAGTCCTTCTGTGGGCTGAGCTGCTGCCTGCACAGGTCCCAGCTTGCAGGAGAAGGGAAAGTGAGGCCCAGGAGACAGGGGATGGTAAAGGCAACCTCCCTCACGATGACAGTCGGCACCACGGGTACAGGCCGGTGCTGCGCACACTGTGGGACTGACACGTCTATCGAGTTTTGGCGCTTTCTTTGGTCCCGTTTATAGATGTGGAAATGAAAGCTCAGAGAGGTCAAGAGAATGGTCTGAGGTCACACAGCCAGTAAACAGCAGGGTGGGAGGAAGCCAGAGCTCCTGTCTCATCTTCCACACTACGGGCAAGGAGGAGGTTCTCCAGCCCGACCAGGACGGGCGGCTCACCAGCCGGCCACATCCACAAAGAGCAAGGCATGTGTCTGTTTCATACTCCTCTCAGAGAGGGTCTCAGGGGCCCCCATCAGGAAGTATGGGCTGGGCAGTCACCTGCCTGTGTTCACAATAGCACCTCCCCCTCTCTGAGTCTGTCCCCTCCATAACGGGAGCAGCACTGCGTGCACAGCAAGGACTGAGGGTGGAGGAAGAGGTACTCTGTGGAGCAGCCCAGAAAAAGGAGGCTCTGCCATGTGGACGTGACATTGGCCTGAAGCGGATTCTGGAGGAAGAGCCAAAGAGGATCTGAAGCAGACTCAGGGGTGGTGGCCACGCCCCTAGAGGACAGCCAAGGACACAACTCTGTGGCCCCCATGCCACCGGCCCAGAGACAGTGGCTCTGACCCCAGCCTCTGCAGGGAAGAAGCATGTATTGCCCTCCCACCCTTGGCTGGATGACTTCCTGCCTGCATGGGGCCCCTTAATGGTAGACCCCTCTCACCCTTACGGGGCTCAGCCACCCTCACGACCCACCACAGTCTCCTCCTGGCCTCTCTCTCCTCCCTAAGCAGACACCCATGAGGCAATTAGAGGGAGGCAGGAAGAGTCTACTGTGGTTGGCCTCTGAGGAAACCCACGGTCACCCAGGATGGCCTGGAGGAGGAGGAGTGTCAGAGAGAAAGACAGAGAGACACGCAGGGGTGTGTGTGTGTGTGTGTGTGTGTGTGTGTGTGTGTGTCTGTGTGTGTGTGCTGGGAGCTCCGCGTGTATGTTCGAGTGTCTGACAGATGGTACGTATATGTGAATTTGTGTGATTTATGTACAGACGCTCTGTGTCTGTGTGTGCATGTGTGTGGGCATATGTGTGCTGTGTGTATGCAGCTATTGGGTGTAGGTGTGTGTTTGTGTGCTGAGGACTGTATGTGCAAGTTTGTGCACATGCATGTATGCTGGGAGCTGTGTGTATGCTCATGTGACAGGCTGCATGTGCATGTGAATATGTGTGTGTATGCACAGAGGGCTGTGTATGAATGTGTGTGCACAAATGAGCACTGTGTGTGCAGGTGTCTACTGTATATATGTATGTGTCTGTGTCAGGAGCTGTGTGTGGGTAGACAGGCATGTTTGCACACTGACTCTGCACACGAGTGTGCACAGGAACCTGCATGTTGTGGGCATGCATGTGTGGGTGCAAATGTGTATGCACCTGTATGTGCAGGAGTGTGCATGTGTGCACGTGTAGGTGTGTGTGTACATGTGTGCAGGAGTGTGTGCATGTGTGCATCTGTGCATGCATGTGTGTGCACAGGTATGTGTGCATGACTGCACATGTGTTGTATGTGCATGTGTGTGCAGGTATGCATGCACGGGTGTGTGCATGTATTGTATGTGTAAAAGTGTGCACACTGCATGTGTGTATGCGTGTGTGCATGAGTGCACAGGTTTTGTGTGCATGGGTGTGTGCACATGTTCTCTGTGTACATGAGTGTACGTGTTATTTGCATGTGTGCACACGTGCACGCATGCACATTTGTGCGCATGTGTGTGCACATGTGTTGTGTGTGCACGAGTAGACGTGTTCATATGTTGTTTGCATGTGTGCACGTGTGTGTGCATGTGTGTGTGCATATGCCTGTGCGTGCATGTGCATGTGCGCAGTGCCCTGCTTCCGATGGCCTGGGGCTTCTGTGGGGTTCTGTTATTTGGACGCACTCTGGATCTGAATCTGCTTCCCTGCTCCCCGTTCTGTGCCTCCCATTCACCCAGCATCCCGGGTGTGGGCTCCCAGTGTAGGCACAGGCAGGTACCCTGTTTTCAAGGGCTCTGCTATCTCATTGAGAGAGTGAGGGGTAGGTCATGTCCATCTTCCCAGGTTCCCTCCCAGCTGTGTGACTGGGAGCGATTTTATCCAGTTCTGCACATGGCAGGGGCAGCAGGTCACCATGTGGCCTCTGAGACAGAGGAGCCCTCATCCAGGGCCTGTGGACCTGATTAGCCTGATGTGGGAAGCAAATCCTGTCCCAGAATATCTGGTGACTACAGGGGGCCATCCCTGTCCCCACCACGGTCAGTTTGTAAGCAACAAAGGAAGGGCCCTGACACCGAGATAAGGTTGGGCTAGTGAGTGACCGGGTGGAAGATCAGGCAGGGGAGACGGCCCTTGAGGGCTGCTTGTGCGAGCCCCAGGCCCCAGCCACACTGTGTGGCCAGGAGATAACCACATTGCGTGGGGGTGGCTGCCCGGCCAGGCGCAGGGCCTCATGATTGATCGCAGTGGAGGAGCCAAGAGACCGCAGGAGATCAGATCAGCAGAAAGCCAGGGCTCTGTGGAGCTCCAGGAGACCCAAAGCCAGCTTGGCTGACAGCCTGCACGCCTGTTATTTATTCCTGGGCCTGGGACCAGACTTCCTCAGGCACTCTGTGAGCAGGCCTGGGAGCCTGGTCCTGGCCCAGTGAGATGCCCCCAGGTGGGTATCAGGCAGGGGACCCTTACAGGGAGAGGCCCCCCTGCAGCCTGCTTTGCAGTCATGTTGGGTCACCCAACAGCCTGTGGAGGGGTGGTTTGCACAGAGGAGCCCCCAGGCCCTGCAACTCTGAGAAGCGGTTCCCAAAGGCCAGTCGGAGCCGGTGGCCTGGATGCCAACCTACTACACTGACTCGTGAAAGCCAGCAGGGTCTGGCTGCCTGGTTCAAATCCTGCCTGTCAAACCCGCCAAGCCTCAGTTTGCTCATCTGTAAAACGGAGATAACAGCACCTCTCTCTCAGTGACATTATGAATATTAAGTTAGCACCCAGCAAGAGCCGTATATGTGTTTGTTAAACAAAACCGAAAGAATACTGTGGCCTATCAGATTCCCTCCGTGGGGAATCCGAAATCAGGTGTTGAGAGACCAACGTGCACACTCGTGTTCACAGCAGCCAAACCCTGGGGACGGCCCGAGCGTCACTAACAGAAGAACGAACCCAACACGCGGGGTCTATCCATACAATGAAATCGTATTCGGCCAGAAAAAGGGAAGCTGTTTGGATTCTGGCAGCAACGTGGATGAACCTGGAAGACACGACGCTGAGTGAAAGAAGCCAGACAGGAAAGGCTATAAAGCTATGCTTCCATTTCTGTGCAACGTCCAGGACTGGCAGATTTATAAAAACAGGAGGTAGATCGAGGGTCACCAGGGGCTGGAAAGGAAGGTGGGGGAGTGAGGAACGGCAGCTAATGGGGCTGGGACTTCCTTCTGTGCTGAGGAAATGTTTTTGCCCCGGACGAAGGTGGTGTTTGTACAGCAACGTTTGCTTATAGTTTTATGTTATGTGAATTTTACCTCAACTTAAGAAAATTAAAGTAACATGCATTGCAAAGACCTGACCAGAGCTCACCGGGTTCCCACGCCCACCTGGAAATTCACAGGTTCCCAAATAAAATGCAAAGACCAGGGAGAAGGATGGTCTCCCAGCTGGGCAGGGCGACACGCCCGTCAGCTGGAGGAGCAGCGGAGGGCCGTTGGCGAGGTCAGATGATGGATCAGGGCTTGATGCAGGACCCCCAGTGAGTATTAATTACATCTAATTAGGTCCAGGGCCACACCAAATGGAGCCAATTTGTTAACCTTGTTTATGTCAAGATTTCAAATAGCTACCGTCTAATGCAGAGCACAGATCAAATGTGTGAGAGGCCACACAAAACCTCAATCATGAGAGCTGGGGGAACCAGGGTGGTGGGGGGCTGTCCTCCCACTTCACCTCACCCCTGCTTCTATCCTGTTTGACCAAATGATTCCCTACACTCCAGATTCATCACTTGCAGAACATTGGGGCTGGCCACGGGGAGGATTTCGAGGGTGGTATCGGCGTTGCCACAATTCAGATGAGGCCCTGGAGTGCCACCTGCTCCCCTCTTGGACTTGTCTCCCTCTGTCTCCAAGAAGACCTCAACCACTCTCCTTTCCGTCCTGGAATCATTCAAGTCCCAGCCTCCGTCTCTCCTCCCCTACGGAGCCCTCCCAGACTGCCTCAGCCATGTGCCCTAGTCCCTGGGGTATGAGAGCCTTGCCTGCCCAGCTGGACTTGATGATCCCTGAGTACAAAGGGTCACAGCTGTTCAAGCTATGGCGAATGCCCAAGTTCAAACTGCGAGTTATGGCCCCTATAACCCATCAAAATGTTCTAGAAATGGCAACGCCTGGGCTTCCCAAGGCCAAACACCTGCTGTCCTTATCCTTGGATTTGGAAATTACAACCCCTCTACCCACCACGCTTGGCAGGGGTGGGGTCTCGGGAGATGTTGTCTGGGCTCTGCCTGGGGCAGCTGGGCATGACTGATGGGTGGTCCAAGGGGCTGGTTACTGGCTATGTCTTAGAACTAGCCAAGGTCTTCTCCTTGGTGACCGTGGATCAGGGAGCAGCAGCTGGGGGAGTAGCACAGTGGTCATCTGCTTTCCAGGACCCCTAGGCCACAGCCTCTGGGCTCTGGTGGGGCAAAGGAAGTGCACAGCCAGGCTGAGGGGACTCCGGGGCTCCCAGTGGCCCTGCAGTGCCCGGGGAGGGAGCAGGGTTCAGGACCAGCCGCCTGACTTGCAATGGAGGGAGGCGTCCCCAGGGAGCTGGGCTGCTGCCTCTAATAAGACCTTGGCTGGTCCAATGAAGACCCAGAGGTCCCGGGAGACCTGAGCCGAGCTCGCCATGGCGTGGGAAAGAACCACTACATGGAAGCACCTACTATGCTCCAGGGAAAGCTCCTCAGATCTTCTCAGGAGCAGGGCGGGGTCCGGGAGAAGAGGTGGGGAACAGGGCTCCGTGTTCTCCCTTCTACCTCTGACAAGGCTTTCCCGAGGGATGCCCCACGGGGCTAGGCACCACTCTAGGCACAGGGGGGATGGAGAGGAGCAAGAGATGGAAATTGGCTTTCTGGAAGCTGCCCAGCTAGTGTGGACACCAGACCAGGAGTGGAGTTGGCTGGTGCCACGCACTTCCTCTGCCAGATGGCACTACGTGCTGAGGAGGCCCGGGGAGGGGCGCACATTGTGTAAGAAGGGGACTGGGACTGGGAAGTCCAGGGAAGTCGCAGCTCGCTGGGGAGAGGCGCATGACCCTGGTGAAGACTGGCAGGTGGCTTGCCCAAGGCTGTCCAGCCAGTGAGAGAGACAGTGGGGATCTGAACTTGAACCTGGATATCTTAATTCTGGAGCCCTCTGGCTATTTGCAAGAGCCGGGGAGCATCCAGTTTGGCCACCCTCAGTACCGGTTCAGGGAAGCTTCTCAAGTGGAGGGGAGGGAGCAGTGGCAGAGCCAGGAGGAGTTCAGATGGCAGAGCAGCCCAGGCGAGGGGACTGGCAGCCATTCTCCATCCCCAGGTCACCTGCCTGGCACTGCCTAGAGACTCGGGGCAGGCACAGGGCCACAGGCGGCAAAGCTTCACCTGGGCCTCAGTCTCCTGGTCTCTAAGATGGGTCAGCAACTGTGCCTGCTTCATGAGAGCCATAGGAAGATTCAAAAAATGAATTGGTGCAGAGCGCGCCAAGCAGGGCTGCCGTGTCTGGTGAGCGCCATACATGGGCATTGTCGTGGTGCTGATGAAAAGAGGGAGAGCCTGGGGTCTCTCTGGGCCTGTGGGGAGTCAGGGAGGCTGAGCAGCCTTCCTGTGGCTCACGGACCTTAAGTGAAAGGCTTCCCACCTTCACCATCCTGCACACGCCCACTCTGCCAGGCGCAGGCTGGTACACCTGGCTGCCTCCTGGCACAGAGAAGAGACTGCCCCAAGCCGCCTGGCCTGGAGTGATGGGCAGGCAGCCATGTGGGGAACATCGTCCCAGCCGAGGGAGGAGCTGGCGGGACCCGAATATCACAGAGTCCCAGAGGGGAGTCTAGAAGCTTGGCCTTTCCCAAACCACCCAGAGCCTGCTGTGGAGGGAGCCCTGCTCCCGCTGGCCTCAGTCCTGCCTGAGGCACCAGGTGGTGGCAGTGGTGGGGTAGGGGATCTGTCGCCAGGAGGCTTGGCTGCCATTCCCAGGGAAATCCACTTGACCACGTGTTCCCAAGCCCACCGGGTGCAGATGATGGAGCCGATAGCGCTCTTCCTGGAGACAGGGCTGTCTGTAGAAGGCTGAGATAAGGCTGAGAGGCTGCTCAAGGAACGGCCGGGTCCTGTGGTTTCCCCTGCCCGGGGCGGGGGGATGGGGGAGGAGGCCAGTGTGGACAAGTGTTGGGGGCCCATGCGCTCCTCCAGCTCCTCCCCAGTTCCTGCATGTGTGGACACAGGGCTGTCTGGAAGGCCGCCCCAAGGAGCCTCCCCCTGCAACCCTGCCTGTGTTTACAAATCCAAGGCTCACCCTGCACTAGACCTGGTGCTGGCCACCCCTGGGGACAACAGAGGGGAGCCCCAGCCTCATCTGCCAGCACCTCCAGGCGCCACAGGAAGGAAGGAAGCAGCGGCTTCTGCCCAGGGCACGTGGAGTGAGAACTGCTGCTCATGCTTGCTTAGTGTTCCTTCTCACAGCGACCCCATCATCATCTCATTTAACTGTCCCCAGCCCTACCCCATATTCTATCAGTCCCTCCTTTGTTCAGATAGACAGCTAAGGCACAGAGAGGGTAGGTAACTTGCCCAAGGTCACACAGCCAGGAGAAGCTTCCACTGGCTTCTCTTTCCCCAGGGCTCTGAGGGAGCCAGCAGCCCAAACCAGAGGCCTCAAGTTAAGAACTTATTTCTTGGCAAGGAGGGCCAGGAGCCAAGGGGGCAAACAGGCCAGACCCAAACCACAGGGGGCCATGCACATGGCACCCCGCAATTCAGACACTGCACAGATGCCTATGAAGAATGGGATGCGTGAGATGCCAGAGAGATGTCCCTCTGTTCCTCGAGGACAGAAACGGCTTCCTGCAGCCACCAAAGCCTCACACCATGTGCAGCCTTCCAGGGGGACCCCGTCATCCACAACTGTGCACGCACGTCAACCCTGTCGGCATTCCAGCCTTACGATAAAGAGAAGAGGGATCAGAATTCCAGAACCAAAAATCAACACGTGGCCGGTGGAGGTGGGAGGTAGGGCTGGGCCGCTCACACGGGGCCACTGCAGTGGGCAACCCGCTGGACAGGACGAGCTGTCGGGAAACACGGGGCCACGTGTGCGGCGTGCGGAGCAGTGTGCAGAGAGGCCTAGGGCCCCACGGACACAGCCTCTTTTTTTTTTTTTTTTTGAGATGGAGTGTCGCTCTGTCACTAGGCTGGAGTGCAGTGGCTTGATCTCCACCTCCTGGGTTCAAGCAATTCTCTTGCTTTAGCCTCCCAAGTAGCTGAGACTACAAGCATGTGTAACCATGCCCAGTTAATTTTTTTGTAGTGTTACTAGTTAATTTTTTTGTAGTTTTACTCGAAACCCCAACATGGGGTTTCACCATGTTGGCCAGGATGGTCTTGATCTTCTGACCTCGTGATCTGCCTGCGTGGCCTCCCACAGTTCTGGGATTACAGGCGTGAGCCACCGCGCTCAGCCCAAACACAGCCTCTTTTCCCAGGACTCCTTGCTGTCCTGTCGTCCCCTTCGCAGCCCCTGCTCTCTGCCTGGAGGCCCCTCTCACCCCCTGAGCAGCAGAGGCACCTGTGGCTTGGCAGAGCTGTGCTGCGGGGTGAGTGCACAGACACAGCGTCCTCTCTCCCTCTGGGCTCGCCTCCAGCTCCCGGCCGCTGCGGTGACAGCCTGCCTCCCACGACTTGGAGAACAGAGCCAGGGCTGTGTTCCTGTGTCCCCAGCCAGGACCACACGCCCGGCAGGAGGGCAGGGAGGGCAGAGCCCCCACCTCAGGCTGCCCACACCACCCGGCCACAGGCTCTGTCTGTGCCCAAACCTGCCATCAGGGAGCCAGGAGGCGGCCAGACCAGCCCGCCCAGCCATGGAACTCACCCCAGCCTGGCCGCCGGGGCAGAGGGCAGGGTTCCAACAGCTGCAGTAATCCTAATGGGTGGGGGTGGGGGCACTGTGCCAGGCACCCAGGCGCCTCCCTGGGACTAGCTGAGGATGAGCTTCTCAATCACCCCCATTTCCCAGAGAGTGAAACTGAGGCTCAGATGTGCCTGCGGGGTCTGGGTCCTGGCCTCTCGGCAGGCCATCTCACCGTGTTCTGCTTGCCAGGGGGTGCAGGGCGTGTTTGCGCTGGGGGTGAAAAGAGGGAAAGCTGGAGTCTGCACCTTCTTTGGGGAGGGGTAGGGACCCTGAGCGTTGGGGGCCATTGCTCAGGCCCAGGGAGAAATCCAAGTGTCAGGAGGGAGGCCAACTCAGAGTGCGGAGTCTGGTTCCTCGTGGGAATTCCAGCTTCAGAACAGCAGGGCTGGAGCCAGACCCCCGACACACCTGGAACAAACCTCCCACCTTTCTGAGCCTCAGTTTCCTCATCTATAAAATGGGGCTAATGGTGGAGCTGACATGTGCATGAGAGCTGGCATGCAGTAGGCACTTAATAAATTATTTCCCTTCCAGTGTCCCGCTTGGTGAAGAGATTTGCAGAGGCCAGGATACTGGAGGTAGGCAGCGTGATGGCAGAGCTGCCCCCAGGAAGGATGGGCAGGCCTCTGCCATTCCCTCACCCGTCCTGGCCCAGCCTGGGCTCATGGCGATCTGGCTGCTGCCTGGGAGGTACCCAGCAAGGGGAGACAGTCAGAGGTGTCCAGGCTCCAGTCTCCACACCAGCTGCCCCACACCTGGTCAAACACCAGCAAACCCATGCTTGGGCCCTGCATGGCCTGAGGCAAGCCTGGGAATCTCAGGGTCTTGGCATCCAGCTGCCTTTGTGACACCTGCTACTTCCTAGATATGGGAGATGGGCTGGGTCCCACCTTAATGGGCACCCTGGGCCTGTTGAGGGTGAGGCGGGAACCTCCCTGCCATGGCTGTGGTCCTGCTCACCAGAGATGCCTGCACTGCTACCCACCTGGCGGAGGTGGGGTGACGTGGGAGGCCCAAGGCACAGGCTCTGGGTGGCCTGAAAAGGTACCTGGGGCCTGGGAGGTGATGCTGGGATCCGGAAGCTCCTGAGCAAGGGGAGTAGCAATGACAAGAGTGACAGTGAAGGGCAGGGTGCCGGCAGCTGGCACAGCCTGAGCTGGGTGTCCTGAGGGCCTGGCACCCTAACTCACTCTATCCCCACAGTCCCAGCCAGAGAGGCCAGCAGCAGTGCAGAAAGGTTAGGTGGTTTATCCAGGTCACACAGCAGCAGTGGCAGTGCCAGGATCAAAACCCAGGACACTGGGGCCACAGCCCCGTTTTCCACCATGATGTTTGGGGGCAAAGGGGTGCTCGGGACGGCCTCGGCCCCACAGGGAAGGCACAGTGTCACCATCTTGGGGAGTGATGAGACAATCATGCCCTTGTCCCTCATTGGTCTACGCCCCACAGAGGACAGGCGCTGTCCGGCCTCAGGGAGGCAGAGGGTGGCCCAAGAGGAGGTTGGTGAGGGTTCTGAAACTCCTGGGTGCCTCTCCTCCTCCAGCACCAAACCAGAGGCTCAAAGGTGTCCACCGGGTCTGTCCACCTCCCACCCTCTCTAGGGTCGTGGGCATGGCTGGCTGCCAAAGCTACTGTCTCCACACGACTGCCCTTAGCCCAGCCAGAGCAGCCACGCACCCAGAGGCCTGAACATCACACCACACTACACACACATACTACACACCCCCACACTACACACACACACCACACACACACACTACACCCCCCCACTACACAACGACACACCCCACATACACACACACACTACACACTGGGAGCTACCTGTGCGCGTACATGCGTACAGACACTACACACACACACTACACACCCCCACACCACACACACTACACCCCCACACTACACCCCACACACACACCACACACACTACACCCCTCACACTACACCCCACACACACTACACCCCACACACACACCACACACACTACATACCCCCATATACACACACACACTACACACTGGGAGCTACCTGAGCGCGTGCATGCGTACACACAGACACTGCACACACATACTACATACCCCCACACCACACCCCACACACACTACACCCCCCCACACACTACACCCCCACTACACCCACACACACACTACATACCCCACACACACTACACCCACACACACACTACACCCCCACACTAAACCCCCCCACACTACACCCCACACACATACTACACCCCCACTACACACATACGCACTACACCCCACACACACACTATACCCCCACACTAAACCCCCCACACACACTACACCCCACACACACACTACACCCCCACTACACATACTACACCCCCACTACACACATACACACTACACCCCACACACACTACACACCCCACACACACACTACACACCCACACACACTACACACCCCACACACACACTACACCCCCACTACACACATACACACTACACCCCACACCCCCACTACACATACTACCCCCCACTACACACATACACCCCACACCCCACACACACTACACCCCCACACTAAACACCCCACTACACCCCACACACACACTACACCCCCACTACACATACTACACCCCCACTACACACATACACACTACACCCCACATACACATTACACACACACTACACACCCACACACACTACACACACTACACACCCCACACACACTACACACACACTACACCCCCACTACACACACTACACGCCACACACCACACACCACACACACTACACAACACTCCATCCCACACACACCACACACACCCCACATGCACACACTACACACACATACACACCCCACAGGCACACGCCACATACTGTCAGCCACACATACCCACACACACACCCCACATGCGAACACTACACACAGAGCCACACATACCCACATACAGAATCACACATGTGCACACAAACGTGAACAGGGAGACAGACACATGTACACTAACACACATTACACACTGAGGACACACGCCGAGGGAGAGGCCTGACAGTGCCTCGGGGGTAACCAGGCGGGTGCCTGGGGCCCAGTGCTCATGAAGGAGACAGAGACTGGCCCTGCTGTGCCAAAAACAACAGTGGGGCACCGTGCGTGGGGCAGGAGCACAATCACCCCACCCTGGGCTGCCTTGGGGATCCAGGGTCCCCAGGCCTGGCGGCAGGAGAGGGTAGTCAGCACCCATTCATCATTCGCTCTTTATCGCTCTGCCCACCCACCACCCACCTGTTCACTACAGAACCCCCGGAGCACCTGCTCTGTGCAGACTTTTCCAGGCCGTGGCCAGCACGCCTGTGGCCCTCCAGACACACAGCAGCGGTGCAGTCACTGAATCCTGCTGCACACAGTGCCCCAGCCCTGTCCTCACAGGGGCCCCGGGAGGCAGCATCCCCACTTCACAAAAGGGGAGACTGAGGCCGGGCTGGAGAGCAGCGGACGAGGGAGATGTTCTTGTCGCCTTCCCTTCCTCTGCTCTTCCCACCCCAGGCTTTCTTTCCGTTGTTTTCTCAGTTTTGTTTGACAATAGAAGACACCAGAGACACCCAAACAGCCCACAACTAAAGACATGAAAAGACACCCAAACAGCCTTGCTATTTGAGACAGAGGGGTGGAGGGAGAACGCGCGAGTGGGGGGGATCCCAGCATGGGGCGCTCTATCCCTGGGAGCACCTGGAGGAGCTGGGCACTCAGCACCCACCCTGGTGGACAAGGAGCTGGCCTCCCATTGCCACCAGGGCTGCTGCTGACCCTGCCTGTCCCGGCAGAGGACCTGGGCCTAGAAGGCCACAGCCCAATGGCCTCCCAGTCAAAACGGTGCCAGTGATTCTGCAGAACTCCTCACACTTTAGAGAACATTTTCCCAATGGGCCGGACTTCCTGGACCCGAGACAGGAGGAAAGCTCTGTGCCGCACAGCCTGCTTGGCAGCCCAGCTCCGTGACTCAGCTGACAGGCTGGGCGACCATCAGCAAGTCATTTGTCCCCTCCTGCCTCAGCCTTCTCATCTGGAACAAGCAGGAGGAGCCTGGCCACTTCACAGTGTGTGGTGAGAATTTGGTGACTTAGTGCCCGCAAACCGAAGGTGGTGAAGAACCTTGGTATACAGTAAGTGCCCACTAAATCCCAGCGGCGGGTCCTCATTACAGTAAAGATGAGGTGCGTGGAGGAAGTAGGATCTGGAATCTAAGACCAAGAAGGAATACAGTCTCTTCTGACCTCCACAGACTCCTTGATCGGTTGTGTGAATCCTGTTTGAATACATCCAGGGATGGGGAGCTCACTACCTGGCAGCCAGCCCACCTGCAGAAGGGCACAGGGTGGGCACCTCTCACTAACGCATGCTTGCTGTTGGTAGCATGTTCCTTTTTTGTTTTTTCAATTTTTTTTGGAGACAGAGTTCAGAGTCTCACTGTCACCCAGGCTGGAGTGCAGTGGCATGATCTTGGCTCACTGCAGCCTCAACCTCCGAGGCTAAGGTGATCCTCCCACCTCAGCCTCCTGGGTAGCTGGGACCACCAGCATGAGCCACCATACTCCGATAATTATTTTCATTTTTTTTTAGAGATGGGATTTTGCCATGTTGCCCAGGCTGGTCTGGAACTCCTGATCTGTCTGCCTTCGCCTCACAGTCATGAGCCACGGCACCCCACCATGTGTTCCCCCATAATAAAATCAAATATGTCTTCCACAGCCCAAGCCAGGGAGTGAAGGGCCAGGACCACAGCCCTGCACTCCCTGTGAAACCGAGCATGACGGAGGAAGGAGAAGGGGAGAAGCCCTCACACCTCACCTGGTAAGGGAACTAGGAGTGCCAGGGCTGGGGTATCCTCTGTACCACACACCCCTGTGCCCTCCTGGCATCTCCTCAGAGGCAGAGCTCCCTGCCCATTTCCTCTCCCGCTCTGCCCGTTTCTGCAGCCAGGGCTGCCTGGCTCCGTTCCCAGCTCCTCCTGCTTCTACAGCAGCAGGTAGCTTGGAGATGGGTCACTCGGGTTCTAGAACTGACACTGTCCGGGGCTGCTGAGCAGCCTCAGTTTCCCCCTCCATGGGAAAGGAGGGTGGGACTCAGTGAGCTCAGAGGGCCATCTGGTACCCATGGGCCCGGTGAGCAAGGAGGACAGCAGACACCCTCAGCTTGCCCTCAGGTGTCTGGTGCCAGGCTCTGTGCCAACCTGTGCCTTGTAAAGGTCTGTGCACAGTACAATAGGGATGTCTGCGTCAGGGGCAGCTGGGATGTGCCCAGGGAGCGCCCCGAGGGCTGGCAGCTATGGCCTCAAGGCCCTGCCATGCCCCCTTAGAATCCTAATACCTGCACCTGGGCACCAGGGCTCAGACTGGGGCCATTACGCCAGTCCCTGGGGTCACTGTCCCCTGGGCCAGCACTCACACTCCTCTGCACCCACACAGCCCCTGCAGCCAGGATGCACACCCCTCAGAGTTGCAGCATGGCCCCCTGTCTTCCTTCCCAGCTCTGTCTTCCCACGTCCCGGTTCCTCCATGGCACTGCGTGGGGCCATCCCCGGGGACTCACCCGGCAGGAGCACTTTCCACTTGGGGCTCTTCTGGTCCATGAGCACTGCCTGGCCCAGCCCCCAGACCCCCTGCCCTGGCCTGGTTGCCAAGGAGCAGTGGGTGGCGGGTGGCCTCGGTCATCAGGCAGCTCCCCTTGGCCTGGATAAGGAAGGGGGGGGGCGGAGCAGCGAGGCTGGGAGGAGAAAGGGACGCCTCTGGCTCCCTCCTGGCTCAGGCCCACGGTTGCGGTGGGGGGGGGCGCAAACTCCAGAGAAGAGAATGTGAGGGTACGGAGCACGCTGCAGCAGCAGCCACCAGGCACAGGCCCTCCTCCTGCCCTCCCAGCCTCCGCCCCGCCCTGGCACAGGCCACCACAAGCTGTACACAGGAGCCAGGCCGGCGCGGAGGGTAGCAGGAGCTGGGAGCTGCGGCGGCCCCGTCTGCCTTGCCTGTCAACTCCGGCACTGCGCTTCTCCCAGCAAGACCCGGGGCCCGGGGCCCTGTCCAGGGAGAACTAGTGCACCCGGGCAGCAGAGAAAGCCCAGTTCCCAAACGGGGTGGCACAGAGTGGCATCCCACCGGAGGCTCTCAGTCATCCAGCAGCACACACGGTACCCACTCCAGGCCTCCCGCCGTGCCCAGCCCTGAGTGGGGGCCTAGAACTCACTCCAGGCAGAAGCCACCGCCCCGTGGGAGGGAGGGAGAGGAGGAGAGAGGGGAGAGAAGAGGGAGGGAAGGGAAGAAGCCCCGTCTCCACTTTCAGGCTCTTCTCCCCTGAGGGGCCTCCTCTGCCCCACACGGGTCTGGATGACCAGGTCAAGTAGTGCTGCCTTCTCCCTGGGGCCCTCCTGGGTTCACCGTGCTCTCTGTTATCCACCTCCTGTGAGAGCCCATGTTGCCCATGTTAGTGTATCTGGGGATAGATGTTGGGCAGTGGCCAGAGGTGAGGACCATGGGAGGCTAGGGGAGGGCAGAGCCTGGCTGGGTCTCTTGGGTGAGTGCCCTTCCCAGTACCCAGGGCGGGCTGGGGCAGGCCAAGGGCTTTGCTTCCGCCCTGCATCCAGGGCTCCATTGCGCCACCTCCTGGGGAAACACTAAACTGCACCTGAGCCTCCAGGGTCCAGCCAGCATCCAGCCCCTCTTCCGAAAGGGTGGTGCAGGACCATCTGGGGTGCCACCCTCCCAGCTCTAAACTTGGGAATTACTAACGGAGGTCACCCTCTCAGGGGGGCTACACCAGCCCCGCGTTCCCAAGGAGGGGATTGACCCAGGATGATGCAGAATGCACCCCCAGGGCTGAACCAGGCAGAGGGACCCAGGCTCCCCTTGCACAGTGACCGAGAGACTGAGGGACCAGTCCCAGCAAACACCTGCAACGGTGCCTGGCACACAGTTGGTGCTCAATAAATGACTAATCGTGAGCATGGACATCGTGCCCCACAGGCTCAGCCAGCTCAGCCCAGCCAGGGAGACGGTGTTTTAGGCTGCAGAACAGCCCCAAAAGACATCCACATCGAATCCCCGGCATCTGTGAAAATGTCACCTTGCAGGGCAGAAGGGACTTTGCAGACATGATGCAAATCTTGAGACGGGGAGAGCATCCTGGACTGTCCAGGGTGGTGAGAAGCATCTGGTGGAGTCACAGGGTCCTTGTAAGGGGAGACAGGACTGGGAGGTGAGAGATGGGAGCACAGGGGCAAGTGGGGTCACGCCTGTAATCCCAGCACTTTGTGAAGCCAAAGAGGGAGGATTGCTTGAAGCCAGGATTTTGAGACCAGCCTGCACACCAGAGTCAGACTCCATCGCTACAAAAATACAAAAATTAAGCAGGCATGGCATGCTATAATCCCAGCCACTCGGGAGGCTGAAGTGGGAGGATCGCATGGTGTCCCTTGCCTGTAATCCCAGCCACTCGGGAGGCTGAAGTGGGAGGATCGCATGGTGTCCCATGCCTGTAATCCCAGCCACTCGGGAGGCTGAAGTGGGAGGATCGCATGGTGTCGCATGCCTGTAATCCCAGCCACTCGGGAGGCTGAAGTGGGAGGATCGCATGGTGTCCCATGCCTGTAATCCCAGCCACTCGGGAGGCTGAAGTGGGAGGATCGCATGGTGTCGCATGCCTGTAATCCCAGCCACTCGGGAGGCTGAAGTGGGAGGATCGCATGGTGTCCCATGCCTGTAATCCCAGCCACTCGGGAGGCTGAAGTGGGAGGATCGCATGGTGTCCCATGCCTGTAATCCCAGCCACTCGGGAGGCTGAAGTGGGAGGATCGCATGGTGTCCCATGCCTGTAATCCCAGCCACTCGGGAGGCTGAAGTGGGAGGATCGCTTGAGCCCAGGAAGGTCAGGGCTGCAGTGAGCCGTGATCACAACACCGCACTCCAGCCTGGGCCACAGAGTGAGATACCGTCTCAAAAAAAGGCAGCAGGAGCCAGAGGTTAGAATGACGCAGGAGATGGAACAGCCCCTAGAAGCGGGAAAAGATGAGGGGACAGATTCTCCCCTGGAGCCTCCAGGAGGGGCCAGTCCTGCCCACACCTTGAATTTAGACTCCTGAGCCCCATGTCAGGGCTCTGACCTCCAGAATTGTAAGGGGATAAGCTTTTGGTTTAAGCCACCAAGTCCACTGTGACTTTTTACAGCAACACAGAAATAATGCGACTAGGAAGAGCGCCATTCCCAGACACAGCACCCAGCTCACAGCAGCTGCTCGGTCAGGACCCCCTCCATGTGCTCAACTCAGGGAGCTTGCAGCCCCCCCAGAGCCATCCACATCCCAGGGAGGGGGACTCATCACTCCCGGTGACCTTGAGGTACCCTTGACCCCAATCTAATCAGTCCGGGAAGCCCCCCGGGAAAGCAGGGTGGTCTGCAGTTGCTGGAATTTTATTTATTTTGAACTTCGTCATCATTTCAAATGGAATTTTAGTTTAGTTCTGTTGTGACAGGGTCTCACTCTGTCACTCAGACTGGAGTACAGCGTTGCAAGCGTGCCTCACTGCAGCCTCAAACTCCTAGGCTCAAGCGATCTTCCAGCCTCAGCCTCTTGAGTCACCGGAACTACAGACGCGCACCATCACACCCAGCTAATTTTTGAATTTTTTATAGAGATGCGGTCTCACTGTGTTGTCCAGGGTGACCCCCAGCCTCAGCCTCCTGAGTAGCTGGGACTACAGTCCTATACCACTACACCAGCTAATTTTCAAATTTTTTTCTTTTTGAGACAGAGTCTTGGCTGTGTCACCCAGGCTGGAGTGCAATGACATGATCTCGGCTCACTGCAACCTCCACCTCCCGGGTTCAAGTGATTCTCCTGCCTCAGCATTCCCAAGTAGCTGGGACTAGAGGCGTGCACCACCACACCCTGCTAATGTTTGCATTTATTTCGGTAGAGACAGGGTTCACCATATTGGCCAGGCTAGTCTTGAACTCCCAACCTCACGATCCACCCACCTCGGCCTCCCAAAGTGCTGGGATTAGAAGCATGAGCCACCGTACCTGGCCTAAATTTTTTATAGAGCTGTGGTCTTACTACGTTGCACAGGGTGAGCTCCAACTCTTGGGCTCAAGGGATCGTCCAGCCTCAGCCTCCCAAAGAGCTAGGATTACAGGCATGAACCACCGTGCCTGGCTGAAACTGTATCTTTTAGAGAAGGCATCCTACCCGCTTCCGAGTTAAGGCTGATCTAATCAGCTGTGTACCAAGGCTGTCCCCTGATGCTCCAGTGGCCTTTGGAGCTCTCCCAGCACAAAGAGTTCTGCCCGGTGAGACCAGACAGCCCCACCCTGGGCCCTAGAGAGAGAACGAAGCCTCTGGAATACAGCAAGAACCTGCCTGGAACATCAGCTCTTGACCCAGGAAACTTGGGAAGACGTGCACCCTCCGCACTTGTAAGAATCTTATTTCCCATGGCTCACACCTGCAATCCCAGTACTTTGGGAGGCTGAGGTGGGTGGATCACCTGAGACTGGGAGATAAAGACCAGCCTGACCAACATGGAGAAATCCCATCTCTACTAAAAATACAAAATTAGCAGAGTGTGGTGGCACATGCCTATAACCCAGCTACTCGGGAGGCTGAGGCAGGAGGATCGCTTAAATCCGGGAGGCAGAGATTGCGGTGAGCCGAAATCATGCCATTGCACTCCAGCCTGGGCAACAAGAGCGAAATTCTATCTCAAAAAAAAAAATCTTATTTCATCTTTACGTTTCTCCTCCCCTGGTCATTTCTCCCAACACCAGCTGACTTAAAAGCTCGTATTCACTCAACAAAGTTTACTGAGCACATATAATGTATACTGTGCCAAATGCCGGAGAGGTCATAAGGAAAGGGAGCCACGGTCCCTGCCTTCATGGTGAGGGCAAGCACGCCGGGCACTGCCTCAGGGCCCTTGCACATGCTCTTTGCTTGGCCTGTAACTCTCTGCCAAATGCCACCTCCTTAGGCCTCTGTGACCACCCGTCTAAGCCACGCCCTCGGGTCTCCGTGTCCCGTGCCCTGTTTCTTCATGGCCATCTCATCGCCTGGCATCACTCTTACCTGCTCATTTGGGAGTTATCTGCCTTCCTTTTGAATGAAAGCTCTGGAGGCAGGGGTTGTGTCTGTTGTTTGCCCCTCTGTGCCCCCCATGCCCGGCATGGTCTTTGGTACACAGGCAGCGCTCAATCAACATTCGTGAACAAAGGCACACCCAGCAGTGTAGCAAGGGAGACAGACGTGCCGGCAGACACTCAGAGCGCGGTGGGATCAGAACCGTGGTGAAGTCGCGAGCCAGGAGAGATGCCCAGCTTTCCCCTGATGTCTGCTCCCACTGAGAAGGTCATGGGTGAGGGCGGGGGTGGCGCTCTCAAACTGCTTAAACCCACATGGTACCAAACGGTCCAGCCGAGTTCCCTGGTGACAGTTTATCAGCTTGGAGCTGTCAAGGGGAATGAAGGACGATGGGTGGGCAGAGGGAGGCCACGGCAGGGTGGTGGCCAGGTGGGCCAGTGCACGGTGGCCCCTGCAGAGATGGTCTGTGCCTGGTGACAGGGCTCTGTCCCTGGGGTCCCTAACACTGTCCCTGGGACACCCCACCCTGAGCTCCAGAACAGCCCCTCCAGCTACTCAGCCAATCTCATCTTTTCCATCTAAAATCTTTATCTCCAACTTATTGGGAAAGAAATTGTAGTTTAGGGTAAACAGATCCTCTTAAAGGCAATTTTGCCAGATATAAAGATCTGCTTTTATTCAATGCTTGGTTTATTGTTTTTTCAACTGCCCAAGTTAAATTCTCTTTCCTTTTTTATTTCATAAAAATCTAAACCAGTCACAGACAGACACACAGAGTCACACGCTGGCCAGGGAACCAGATCCCCGTGAGCAGCAGAGCAGGAGGCAGAGGGCCGGGAGGGTGCCTGGGCCCAGCGTGGGTAATCCACTGCTAAATATTCCAGGAGGCTCCTGGGGAGAGACCCACTTGCAAGGAAAGAGCCTCTCCAGGCTGCCTGGGCTTCTAAAGCTGCCTGCCCCGACTTGCAAGCTCCGTGCTCCCGGCATGACAAGAAGTTCCCGAGAAGGTAAACAGGTCGGTCATGGAGAGAGACAGACTGCGATCCCAGCTCGGCTGGAAACGCAGGAACAGAGGCTGAGACAGAGCGGGTGACAGGAGCCAGAGGCAGTCACACTGCAGCAGGGCCAGGGAAGGGGGGCTCTTGTGCAGAGCCGGAGAAGCCACAGCCAAATCCAGCCCCCCGTGCCCTCCGGAGCAGCTGCCGCTTGGCAGTGGGGGCAGAGCTCTGGGAGCGCCTGGTGTCAAAGCACTCGGCACCGTAGCTGCTCCAGGCAGGGCTTGCCAAGGACTTCTGGAGGCTAGTGCCAAGTACCCAAGCCCAGTCCCGCCTTCCTGGCGATGGAGGCCCAAGCCCGGCTGGGAGCCCATTTGCCCAACAAAGAAGAGACAAAGCCGTCCCAGAGCCAGGGTTTCTGGTGGGCAGCAGCTCTCTCTCGCTGCCAGGGCAGGCCCAGCTCACACACTCCCGTGTGCCAGGCAAGCATCTGACATGGACTGATTCCTGAAGCCCCACAGGAGTCAGGGCATCACCCCTGTTTTACACGTGGGGAAACTGAGGCATGGGGTGCTTATCTGCCACATAGCAGAAGCTCCAAAGGAGCAGAGCCAGGTTTTGAACTCAGAGATAGGGAGTCCAGAGGTACACACTGAGCCATGCACAGCCTAATCACTCCCAAAGAATAACTGATTTAAACACAGGGCTAGAAAAGAAAGAGGGGGAAATGACGTCATTGTAGGTTATTATACCTTCTCCTTCTACTAACCTGCCCCTTCTACAAACCTGCCCCTTCCAGGCAACACACATGGCTGCACCCTCATGGCCCCGCGGTTCCATCTACTGACTGCGGACCCCAGGGACACTCCGCAGGCTCCAAGACATCCTGAGCCGAAGGTTGAGGGGTTGAGCCCCACGGCTATGCTCTGAAAGGAACCTGCCTGCCTGTACTTGCCCCCTGCTGGCTTCCTTCTTTCGGGTTCCCAACCTGACCTTCCCGGGAGGGGCCAGGTGAACCAGGTGCCCCTTTCTCTGCTGGGAAACGAGGAGAGTGAAGGTGGAGGGCCGAGTGCAGGAGTGGGTGCATTGGAGGCACACATGTCCATACACATGGGGCTGAGGCCACAGCCCTGGGCACGTGCTGTCTCAGGCAGGTTTCTCCGAAGCAGACAGAGAGACAAAGATGCTGTGATCTCTAAGGCTGGGCTCTGGGGGAGACTGACAGGGTGTGAGGAAGCAAGGGTGACTTCAGACAGAGCCCCAGCCCTGTCCCAGGGGAGCTCTGGAGGGTGGGCGGCTCCTTGCTCCAGAAGGAAGGCCTTTCCACCCCATAGCTGCTGGTCACTGGCTACATGAGAACTCCCGGCCCTTTCTACAGAGCAGCTACAGGGGCCTGAGGACAGGCCTCCAAAGACGGCCTCAAAGATAGCCAGGGGCTGCCTCGGAACCACAGCACACAGGAACCAGGGAGGGCATGCAGAGCGGGGAAGTGCTTGGCAGCACGCAGACAGCCTCTGACCCGGGCAGCCTCTGACCCACGCCATCTTAGGGATCGTGGCCGTGGATGAACTGTCCAGCAGATGGCAGGACTCGGCCCCTTCTGCTGGGGACAGTGTTACTGGGGAGTGGCTTCTGTCCTGCTCCTCTTACATCTGGGTGGAGCGTGAGCTGGTTCAGACCAACGGGAAGTGAGCGGGAACAGCCTGGGTCAAGGCCACAGCAGGAGAGCATCTGGGGTGTTTCTGCGTGTTGCCTATGCCGACTGGTGATGAGACATCAGGGCACTCTGGGAGTCCCGAGGAAGCAGAGACCAGGGCTTGAAGGGAATCCAGGGTCCTGAGTCACCCAGTCAGGAAGACCCACCGCGAGCCCCTGGACTGTCTGTTACGGCCCCGTGAGTACCTGCCCTGACGCATGCAGCTGACTTTATAAACACTGTGGGCGCAGGCAGAATCATGGACTCCAAAGACGTTCACATCCGGATCCCTGCAGCCTGTGCCTGCGCTACCTTACCCGGGAAAGGGAAATTAAGGTTGCTAACTAGCCGACCTTGGTAAGGCAGATGAGCCTGGATTAGCCAAGTGGGTCCAGCGCAGTCACAGGGACCTTCTAAGTAAGAGAGGGGGCAGGAGAAGAGAGAGAACAAGGTGCGACCTGGAAGCAGGGTCTGAGAGACATGCTGGTGCTGGATTTGAAGGTTGAGGGAGGGGCCACAAGCCAAGGAATGCAGGTGGCCTCCAACCAAGGAAGCTGCAGAAGGCCCAGAAACATTCTTCCCTGGAGCCGCCAGAAGGTACAGACCCGGGCCCAATCCAGGGTTTCTGCACTTGAGGCCCATGTGAGACTTCTGACCTCCAGCGCTGTAAGCACTGTGCGTGTGTGTGAGTGTGTGTGTCTGTGTGCATGTGTGTGTGAGTGTGTGCGTGTGTTTGTGTGCATGTGTGTGTGAGTGTGTGCATGTGTGTGTGAGTGTGTGTGTGTGTGTGTGTGTGTGTGTGTGTGAGTAATGAGTGCTGTTTTAAGCCACTAAGTTTGTGGTCTCATCACAGCAGCCATGGAAAGGAACACAGACCTCTTCCTAAGTAAGCCATGCCATGGAAGTCGGCAAGGCAGAAGTCACAAGAGCAGGTGGAGGGAAGGGACCTTCCGGGCCAGCCCAGAGGCTGGAGACAGAGGGCGTGCTATGTCTTCTCCAGCAGTTCTCACCCACCCTGCAATCCCGATCCTCCTCTCCCCTGCCCCATCCACCATCCCGGACCACCTGGAGAGGCCGGCTTTCCTTCCACAGGTGGTCAACAGAGAGTGACAGTATCCACAAGTAAACTGAGGCACAGCATGGGAAAATTAGGCTTTGCAACTACACCCTCTGGTGGGAAAACAGCTTAGAGCTTTCACTCACTTGGTGACCCTCGTTCCCTCCTTCCTCTGCGGTGTGTGGATGCTGGGATCAGCCGTGCCCTGGGAACAGAGAGAGAAACCCCCGGAAAGAGCCAGAGGGAGGAGAAGACACCACGGGCCCCGGCACCTGTGTGTAGAGAACACAGGCCCAGTCCTGCTTGGCCGGGTTGGAGGTAAGGCCTGGCCTGTGGCTCCCGAAGCCTGGAGCAAGCGCTGCTGAGAACAGGGGCCCTCTGGGCGGGGGCAGAGCAGAAGCTTTTGGGACAGAGGAAACCCACAGAATGTCCCGAAAGGGGCGATCAGCCCCAGCACCCTGTGAAGCAAGGCAACACCCCAGCATGGCAGGTGAGAAAGGGAGAAGCGCCCGGAACATGGGCATGACCAGAGTCAATCTTGGCCCGGTTTTCTGCAACCCCACCCCAAACTCAGCGGAGGGGTCTGTGGTGTCTACTACATCTATTAGTAATGATATTGGCTGGGCGTGGTGGCACTTCGGGAGGCCAAGGCCGGCGGACTGCCTGAGCTCAGTAGTTTCAAACCACACTGGGCAACACAGTGAAACCCCGTCTCTACTAAAATACAAAAAAAATTAGCCAAGCATGGTGGAATGTGCCTGTAATCCCAGCTCGGGAGGCTGAGGTGGGAGACTCACTTGAGCCCGGGAGGCAGAGGTTGCAGTGAGCCAAGTTCATGCCACTGCACTCCAGCTTGGGCGACAGAGTGAGACTCCATCTCAAAAAAAAAAAAAAAAAGATATCAATAACCACTTCAGAAACTGTTTCACAGCTCAGGAAGGGTACCCAGGGCCCACGTGGCACAACTCGGCAGCCCCGATGGCCATGCAGAAAGCGTGTTCACAGGGACCACAATGAGAATGGTGCCCTCTGGAGTTGTACAGTGTGCAACCTGACCAGCCTCGCATGGCAGCCCTCAGCGCCGTCTCCAATGTCACTGACACCATGCTACCAGAAAGATTTTATTTTTACCATGCCTAATCAGCAGTCAGAGCAGCTGAGCCCAGGGAAGGTCCTGAACCCTGAGTCAGCTCTGTGGCCGGGAGGTAGCAGTGCTGGGACTTGGAAACTTGGACCTGAGTCCAAGCTGCTCCCTCCTCTCAGCAGCCAGCGCTGCTTTTCTCCCACGGCAGCTGCGGACAATGCAAAGATAATTGTTCCAGGAAAGCTTCTCCCATCCGCTGATGATAAATGAGGAGTGTCCTCTCCGTAGATTCTACACTGCATGCGACAGCACATGAGAAATGGATCTTCATTTGACTAAAGGACGGAGTATTGGAAGGAGATGAGCCGTGTGCCCCCCACGACATGAAGGAAGGACACTCGTCACAAGGAGAGTTGCACCCTCCTCCCGGCAGCTAGAGACGCCTGGTTAGTCCCTTTGGCCCTTGCCTGCCAGAGGAATCCAGCCCCAGGGGTCCCCACGTCTTCACAGGAGAACAGAGTCCCCAGCCCTGGAGCTGAGCTCCCCGAAGCCAGCAAGCAGCCACCTCCCAGATGGGCACTTTGCAACACCTGAGGACCAAAGCTGCCCACATGCTGAGAGCCAGGCCAGCCACCGGGACCCTTTGCCAGGGAGTGGCCCCACTCTGGACAGGGCGGCAGCTTCTGTGACATGAGTCTGAGAAGCTATGTGGGCTGGCCCGGGAGCCTGGGGTGGGGGGACCCAGTGTCACCAGAACTCTGGGGTCGGGGACCTAGTGTCACCAGAACTTATTGCAGCCTTCCACAACACACACAGCCCTGCCTCTGGGAGAGGCCAAGGCAGCTGTCGGCCATGTGTGTTCCCGGGGGACTCGGCCCAGGCCCCAGCTTGGCACAGCGGCTCCTCCTGTACCTGCTTCCTTTCCCTGGCAAAAGCCGCTGTCCACACATTCAAGGCATTTCCAGGGAAATGGGGGTCAGAAATGAACTGCACTGGGCAGTCACAGTCCCTCCACCTGCCCCGCCACCCCCACCACTGGCAAAGGCCCCTGCCCAAGCCAGTGCCAGGGCGGGGCCACCATGGCAGGGGGCCAGAGAGACAGAGAAGGCAGGGAGGGCTCGGTGCCCCTGGGGCTGTGGCCTGGAAAGAGGGAGACTGTGTGGGAATAGGCATTTGGAATGTACGTCCTGTGTGTGTGCCTGCGGTGTGTGCTTATATGTGTGTGTCAGAGGGTCTTGATGCCTGTGCGTATCTGTGTCTGTGGGGGGCTGTGCCTGTCTCTGTGTGTCTCTGCACCTGTGTGTGTCTGTGTGTTTGTGAGGGAGTCTGTGTATGTAACCATGTGTGTACTGCATGTGTGTATGTGAGGCTGTACATGTATCCACCTGTGGGAGCACGTCTGGCTTCTGGGTGTGTGGCTGTGTGTGGTGTGGACGGGGTCTGTGTCTGTCTGCATGTGGCCCTGTGCCTGTGAGGCTGTGCATCCATGTGCATACCATGTGCCTGGGAAAAACCTCAGCAGGGGTGTGTGTGTGTGTGTGTGTGTGTGTGTGTGCGCGTGCATGCTGTGTCCACTGTATGTCTGCCCAGCTGTGCGTGCATGTGGCCTATGCATGCACCCGTGCCTATGCTGTCTGTGGGCTGTGTCTCCGCGTGCCTGCTTTCCTCTGTGTGTGTTTGCGTGTGTGTACTGCGGCTGTGTCTGTCTCATGCGTCTGCGTGTCTGGACGTGCCCCCTCCCCCTGCGCCCGCCCCGCCGCCCAGCTGGCAGTGCACAGCTGGGCCCGGGAGACAGCGCCCGCCCGCCTGCCAGATGAGAGGTGGCAGGTGTGTAATAAACCATTAGTCACTGTCACGTTTCTGAGCAGCAGTGGCTGCCCAGGCAGGGCCTGACTGTGGGACATGCTTCTAGTGGGTCTCTGGCTGGGGAGCTGGCGGGGCTCAGGCTGCAGCCTGACAGGGAACAGCTGGCAGATACAGGTTTGAGCCCCCACCCTGACCCACCTGCCCCCACCCGGCCACAGGGCAGGAGGTCCTGGCTTCCCAGATCAGCCCTTGTTGCAGAGACATTCATGGGGGTCCCCCATAACCTCTGCACCCTCCTTGGCTTTCGCAGACACTCAGGGGTCCCCCACTGTCCCCTGCTAGTGCTCAGTGAGTGGCAGCAAGGATCTGCTGATTAAACAAGGTTCTCTCCAGGGACCTGGGGCCACCAGGACCAGGGACTCAGGGGTGACCAGCCCCGTTCCCAAAGGTCTCCAAAAAGGACTCCTTTTGAAAATGTCAGCCTGAAAATTCCTGAATTGATTATTTTTAAACATTTTTTTAAATTAAAACACTTTTTGAGGTAGAGTGTTGCTCTGTTGCCTAGGCTGGGGTGGTATGATCATGGCTCACTGCCGCCTTAGCCTCCTGGGCATGAGCGATCCACCCATCTCAGCCACCCAAGTAGCTGGGACCACAGGTGCATGCCACCATGCCAGGCTCATTTTTGTATTGTTTATAAGGAGGCAGACTGGTGCGCAAGGGTGGGGTGAGTTAGGTGTAAAGGTAGACTTCAGGCTTCAAGCCCCATCCCCCTGGCTCACTGCTGTGTGAGTGGAGGCAGATTGCTCAGCCTCTCTGACCTACAGGAGGCTATCTCACTAAAGGAAGAGGACGTGTGTCCAGACATGCGTGGGGGAGGCAGACTCAGTTCTTCCTTGGTGCCCAGCCCTCTTCAAGCATCTCGAAAGCATCAGCTCACGAAGTTGCCACAAAAGCTCTAAGAAGACCTCCTCTGACGGCTCCCTCTTACAGACGTGAGGACAGAGACTCTGGACCACTAATCAATTTGCCAAAGTCTCTCAGATAAGAAGTGGGTGGGCCTGCTCCCCGAACCACAGCCAAACCCCGCCTAAGAGTCTGTCTGGGCCTTGTTTTGCTCCGGAGGGCTCTGGTTTCCTGGGGCTCTCCTAGGACCCAAAGCAGTGGGAGAGAAACGGAGAGAACCAGGCAAGCTGCCTCCTCATGGGAGCCCCCACTGGCCCGTGAGCCCCAGGCTGAGGAGGATGCATCACCAAATGGGGGCACCCAGCCTGCCCCAGCCACAGGGAACACCAGCATCCTCCTCTGCCTGAGCTTTTCCTGCGTGATGTCCTGAGTGATGTGTGGGCCCAGCCTGAGCTGCCACCCAGAGCTGAGCGTCAGAAATCACAAATAAATCCCAACTCACTGGCCCCAGCCGGCAACCCGAACGCTGAGGGAGCCAAGGCCTATCACGAATATGCTCGGGTCCTGGTTGAGTCAATCGCCATACCTGCGCCATGTGCCAGGCACTCCCGTTAGCTGTCCTTCCATTTCCCAAATGGGGAAACTGAGGCACAGAGCAGGGAACTCACTTGTCCACGGCTCTTAGCTATTCCTCCCTGACAACGACCTGGCCTCTGTGATCAGGAGCCGTGATGAGCTGGCTCAGGGCAGTGGCAGGGCAGGTCCTCAGTAAGGCCAGTGCCAGCATTTGGGGGACACAGTTGGGGTAGTAGTCCCTGCCTGGCCGGCTTTGTGGCCTGACCACCCTGTCCTCATCTGCCAGTGTCTGGACACCCTTCAAAGGGCTCAGAGTCCCTAAAGCCCCTGGCCACCCCTTCCCTCCCCCGGAGCCTACAGTACCAAGAGAAAGAGGCCGGCACTGGGGTTGTCCTGCAGATGGAGGTCCCAGATCAAAGTCCAGGGCTAGGGGGATGGGTCCCCAGCAGTCCCCCCGTCTGTCCATCTCCTCCCGGGCTTGGCCCAATAACACGAGGTGCTTTGGGCCCATATCCTCACTGTGGTTTGCTCCGGGGTGGGCTGGGCTGGGGGTCTTCAGTCTCCCTGCTCTGGGGGCAGTGATGGGGGCAGGGCAGAGCCTTGACCACAGCTCCCTCTGGAGGTCATGCTGACGAACATACGGCCTAAGGGGTGGCTTCAGGACAGGGCCATAAAAACGCAACGCAGGGATCACCACATGTCCAAGCCCAGCCAAAGGGTCTGACCTGGCCCAGGTCCCAAGGCCCAGCAGTCAAAGCCTTGGGGGGTCCACACCGAGGAGGGTACAGCTCGCCTGGCCTCAGGGAAGCACTGTGCAAAAGCCCTCAGGAGGTGTCTGAGGATGCCTGTGGTGGGAGGTGTTGTCCACAGCGTGTCTGTGGCTGGCGGGAGTGGGAGCAAGAAGACAGCAGTGGCACCCCACCCCCTTGGCCCCCCTGCGCACAAAGCAGCCTGGTTCCCGGTGCCCCAGTCCAAGGGAACCGCACATGTGCAGCCCAGGACACCGCGCGTTGACATCCGCGAAAACCCAGAAATGACCCTTCTGGGCTCAAGAATAACCATGACATCATTTTTTCAAGTGAATGAATGAACGAAGACAAGAAAGTATATAGGAAATAAACACCGCAAAGGCGGTGTGGGAGGCTGGCGGGTGAGGGGATCGAGAACCAGGGACGTGGGTTAAACCAGGATTCTGGAACCCTAAGGAGTATGGAAAAGAAAACCCAAACTCAGCGAGGAGACCCAGCCCGCACCCAGTCTCTCTCTTAGAAGGTCGAGAACACAAGGCGGAATGGGGTCTGAACTCGACTCTGGGAGCCCTCATCCCTGCCAGGACAACCCTTTCCCAGCCCAGAACCCAGAGACACAGAAATTGCTGGTGCCTACCTGGGCCGGTGAGGTCTGGTCCGTCCTCCTCCCGGCTGCTCTGCAGACACGGTGCTGGCCTCAGCTCCTGGACCATCATGGGGCCTCTGGGCAGGGTCTCTGCAGGGGCACCCGGCCGGGAATCAGACTCCCGGGTGGGAGGGTGAGCAGCTGTAGATGCTTCCAGAGATCCAGAAATAGCCTGAAAGGAAAAGAGGTGGACATGGTGAGCCCAGGCTCCCTGGCCGTGGGTGCCATTCCTCCCCAACTTGGCCACCAGGAACTCAGATTGGCTGGCTGTGGGCAACGGCAGAGCAGGTCCTCAGTAAGGCCAGTGCCAGTGTCTTCCTCGCCCAGCAAGCCCAGGTAGGGGACACCAGGCTGGACCCCTGCTGCCGGGTCCCACCCACACAGCACTGTCTGCCTCGCCATCCAAAACGGAAGCTTGCCAAGTCCTCGCAGCAGCTGGCCAGCACTGCACGAAGCCCAGAGCATCTACGAGGGAACCTGAGGCTGAGCCCAGAAGTCTGACCTTGTCCGGTCCCTGGCGGTGGTGGGGGCACGGTTTATTCTGTGGTCCTTGCCCAGACAGCCCCGAGGGCTTGGCACTTGGCTCAGAGAGCTGGGCAAATCACCTCAGCTGCAACCTGCAAATCAGGGGAAGGTACCCCCAAGGGACGCTCTCTTTCAGACTGGGTCGCCAGGCACCTGAATTACCATCCTGAGCTGTAATTACCAGCGGGTGGCAGCATGCAGGCCCCTCACCTCTCTCAGTAACTGGAGCGCCTCAATTACCACGTGACCAAATGGATACAGGGCCAGGTACGGTGGCTCCCGCCTGTAATACCAGCACTTTGGGAGGCTGAGGCAGGAGGGAGGCTTGAGCCCAAGAGTTCCAGACCAGCCTGGGCAACATAGGGAGACCCCATGTTTACAAAAATAAATACATAAACTTAAAAAGCGAACACAGGAAGGCTGTGATTGTGACATCTTGGATTCTTGCTGGAGAACTGGTAGGGTAGCACCTGGTTTACTGCATGTCCCGGTGGTGGCCAGCTCTACACCACAAGCTGGCCGGAGTCTCACCTATGGCTTCCAGATATTTCTTCTAGGTCCCTGAGGGGAGCACAGAAGTGGCAGGAAGCCCTGGGACCAGGCAGCACTGGCTGCTGACTACTCACAGCAGTGTTCCTCCCCAGGCCCTGTCTTCTGCCAAGAAAGCTGCCCCGTGCGACAGCCAGGACGGCACGGTGCCGCCCCGGGCCTTGGGGTGCTTTTGCAGGAATGGCACAACGTGCCCCTCCATGCTGCTGAGTGCACCTGGGCACAACACCAACTGCCCCCTCTAGGGGCCTACCTGTCCCCCGCTCTGTGCGGAACTCGTTATAGCTAAGTGCCGGTTACAATGATGAGGGTTAACATGGCTAATCTCCAGTCCACGCTGCAGCGGGCTCATCCCATCCCCAAAGCCCTCGCTTTTTTGTAATCTTTATTGTTTATTTTATTTTTAATTTTTTGAGATGGACTCTCGCTCTGCCACCCAGGCTGGAGTGCGGTGGTGTGATCTCAGCTCACTGCAGCCTCCGCCTCCTGGGTTCAAGTGATTCCCCTGCCTCAGTCTCCCGAGTAGCTGGGATTACAGGTGGCTTCCACCACACCCGGTCAATTTTTTGTTTTTTTAGTAGAGATGGGGTTTCACCATGTTGGCCAGGCTGGTTTCGAACTCCTGACCTCAAGTGATGTGCCGGCCTCAGCCTCCCAAAGTGCTGGGATTACAGGCAGAGCCACCGTGCCCGGCCACATGTTTATAGTCTTTAAAATTGTCATAAAACATGCCTAACGCAGAATTTACCATTCTGACCATTTCTAAGTGTGCAGTTCAGCGGCACTGGAGACATTCCCAATGCTGTGCTACCATCACCACCATCCATTTCTAGAACTTTCTCATCATCCCACACAGCAACTCTGTCTCCAGGAAAGGGCTCCCTGCTCCCCGCCCTCAGCGCTGGCTGTCAGCGGCTGCTCTCTGTCACCGTGACAGGCTGCTCTACTTGGCCCATCCCCTTTCCAGGGAGGGTTGGCAGGAGCCTGAGGTCACAGGCAGGGTCAGTCCAGGCCAGGGGCTTCAGAGGTGGCGAGCTATGCCCCAGCTTCAACAACCAACTGCGCTACCCGGTCATGGGGGCACCAGCCACGGTGACCCCCGCTTCCCCAAAGCCCTCACTTTTTTGTAATCTTTATTGTTTATTTTATTTTTAATTTTTTGAGATGGAGTCTCGCTCTGTCACCCAGGCTCGAGTGCGGTGGTGTGATCTCAGCTCACTGCAGCCTCCGCCACTGCAGCAGTTCAAGGGAGGAGCTCCGGGGATGGTGGGGTTGTGGAAAAGCAACTTTCTGTTGATCCAGTTTTTTTTTTTCTTTTGGGGATTAGTGCTATAAAACCCGAGTGCCTAAGTGAGATGGAGGCCTCAGAAGTCCCCGGGCGAGCACAGGCTGCACCAGCCCCACAGGCGGGGGACATAGAAATTACCGTTTGTTTCTGGGAATGTTTTAATTTATGGGATCCATATGGTGACACTGGCCAGACCACAGCCCCCACAAATCCCATGGGCCTGCTGGCGGCTCAGGCTGGAGCCAGGAGGTGGTGGCTTACTTTATTCATTCATGCACTCACTCAGAGCACAGGGTCGGCCCATCAGCACGCAGGGACCTTGGGGCCCCGTAGCGAGGTGGCTCCCACCCTGTGGGAACGGAGTCACTCCTGCAGCCTTGCCCTGAGTCCTCTTGGGAAATGCGGCCGGGTGATGCTAAAGAGAGGCAGGCTTGGGGCTGCTGTGTCTACGATAGGCACGGATGGCAGCTCCAGCCAGCCCCAGAGGCTCCTGCTGCGGGGAGGGCTTATGAGGCAGCACCCAGTCAAACCAGGCCTAATGAGCATTCAAGTCCCCAGGGAACGAGCCGGAGGGGAGCGGGGGAGGGCTGTGCCATGCCCAGTCTCAACCCCTGCCCACCTCCTGGTTCCTCCTGCAGCTGGGGCTGGGGTTCTGCTGGAGGGAGAAGCTGAGAGGCCCCACCTGGGCTGGACATGGCTCCCAGAAGCGGGACGTGAGTGTAAGGACAACTCAGCCAACACGGCTGCAGTGAGGCTGATGCTTCGCTCAGCTCGGAACAAGAGAAAACCCTTTCAGTGAGCACCTACTACGTGCCCTACTGATCTAGGGCTTTATATCGACTAGCACAGTTAATCCTTCCAACAAGGCATGGAGGCAGGAAGAGAAACTGAGCGGTCTGAGCTCACACAGAAACTGCAGAGAGAGATTTGGCCTCAAGCAGTCATCTGTAACCTCAGACAGCTTACAGAGCAACTGGGGGACACAGCGTTTAAGTCGAGAACAGAAGATGGCACAGGGATAGCACCAGGGGAGACGGGAGCGCACATGACAAGTACTACAGGGGCTTAGAGTGGGAGGGGCCCCAGCACTGGGGAAATAAATTCACACAGGCTTCCTGGAGCGGCTGGAATGTGACCTGGGCCTTCAAGAGCAGTAGGGTTTGAAAGGGAGTGGGAACAGGAGCCACAGCATTCCAGGCGTGGGAGGCAGCAGCCTGCACAGGGCGCCAGAGGCAGGAATGCACAAGAGACTGAGCAACAGATACCAGCCTACTGGGCAGTGGGTTTCCGGCACAGGTGGCCTGGATGGGGCTCCCGCCTTCCTCAAGGGGCTTGCAGCCGAGGACAAGAGGTTGAAACACACATCCCCGCAGGGGCCTGGAGGGAATCTCCACAAGGGCACCAAGTGGACGAGACTGCGGGGAGACAGCCACCGCCCTTCCCAGGGTCGGCAGGTGTCGCATTGATGGAGTTGAGCCCTGTCTTGCCAGATCTTCTGAGTTTTCAAGGAGAATCTGGGAATCCTCTTTTTAAAGATGTTTTCATCAAGAGACAGGGTCTTGCCGTGTCGCCCAGGCCTGCCTTGAATTCCTGGACTCAAGTCATCCTCCTGCCTCAGCTTCCCAGGGAGTTGGGACTACAGGTGCATGCCACCACTTTGGAATTTCGGAATCTGTTTTTTAAAGTTGAACACTCCTGATGATGAAGTGTCAGCGACTAATCCCCAGAATGTGAAACCCCTGTGCAAACCTCATATGCTGTTGATGGGAACACACACTAATGCCGCTGCTCTGGAAAACAGCCCGCAGTCCATCAGATGGCCTGACACAGGGTTACCCTGCAACCCTGCAACCCCACTCCTAGCCAAGAGGACTGAAACACCCAGCCATCCGCACGCAAACTTGTATGGCAAGGTGTACAGCAACTCTCAGTCCTACAGACACAGACAAATACTGCCAACAACCCAGCTGAGCGTGGAGGTAGGTCCCTCCCTGGTTGAGCCCCCGTGTGAGACTGCCTCCTGGCTAACAACCCCAGTGAGCATGGAGGCGGGTCCCTCCCCAGTCACGCCCCCATGGGAGACCACGCCCTAGCCAACACCTTGATCTGCAGCCCTGTGAGACCCAGAGCAGAGGGCCTGGTTGAACATGTGATAATAAACATGTGTTGTCCTAAGCTGCTAAATGTGTGATACTTTGTTACACAGCAGTAGAAAACTGACACAGTCCTTCAAGTTCTAGAACAGAGCCTGGCCCGTGTATCAGGGTTCCCTGGCATCAATGTCTGCTGAGCTGTGTGTGTCAGAAACAGAGGGAACCGGGTGCCAGTCCCTCCCCTGGCCTAGCTCTTCCCACCACCGTAACTCTTGTGGGGAGTGAAAGGATTTTATCCCTTTTCTCTGTCAGCAGCTGGCCTGGACTCCTCGGGGAGCCTGTCAATATTAACGGACCGACGAGGTGCGGGGCCCACGGGGTGCTGTGAATATGGATTATCTCACGCTCAGAACCATCTTTTTTTTCTGAGATGGAGTTTTGCTCTTGTCGCCCGGGCTGGAGTGTAATGGCGCGATCTCGGCTCACTGCAACCTCCGCCTCCCAGATTCAAGTGATTCTCCTGCCTCAGCCTCCTGAGTAGCTGGAATTACAGGCATCTACCACCACACCCGGCTAATTTTTTGTATTTTTAGTAGAGATGGGATTTCTCCATGTTGATCAGGCTGGTGTTGAACTCCCGACCTCAGATGATCCACTCGCCTTGGCCTCCCAAAGTGCTGGGATTACAGGCGTGAGCCACTGCCCCGGCCTCAGCACCATGTTGAAGGTGGAGGCAAAGGTTCTCGGCCAGGTAATCAAATAGAGGCAAAGGGCCCCCCTTCCTTATCCTTCCAAGGCCACATGCACAGCAGTCCCTAATGAGTAAGAAGCAGGCCCTGAAACCCGCATATGCGCTGCGCCTGCTTTACCAGGGCCAAGAGTTCCAAGCCCACAGCGCGTCTGGATTTAAAGTACTATTGTGCCTGGGTCTGCGATGCCATCGTCCCCCACTCCAGGGGGCCCGGAGAGCATGGCCTCTCACAGAGGCCCGAGGGGCCCAGGCAGCCCTGGCCTCGGATGACTGGCCAGGCTGGGAAAACGCCATTGTTTTCGGAATTTTCCTGGACCAGAGCCACCACCTTTAAAGCTTTCGTCAGTTAATGGCAAGGGGGAAAGGAGGAAAATTTAATAGGGTTCTTCCAAATAAATGGGGCTTCACAGCCCACTGCTGAATAGCCTAATGGATGCGGCATTGTCTCGCTTTCTCCAGGGAGCTGGAGTGGTTTCTGGAGAAAGCCGACTCCGGGTAGACTCAGGGGAGGGTGTGTGGGGGAAGGCAGATCCCACATGCCTGCTCCAAAGCGGAGGACTGCGTGTGTGCGTGTGTGTGTGTGTGTGTGTGTGTGTGTGTGTGTGTGCAGCGGTGCAATGATCTCCACTCCCTGCAACCTCTGCCTCTGCAGTTTCGTTTTATTCATTTTATTAGTCCATGAATTCCCTAGGTCAGCGAGCCCTGATTTATTTCTTTTTGTTTTGAGATGGAGTCTCCCTCTGTTGCCCAGGCTGAAGTGTACTGGTGCAATCTTGGCTCATTGTCACCTTTGCCTCCCAGGTTCAAGCGATTCTCCTGCCTCAGCCTCCCAAGTGGCTGGGACCACAGTTGTGTAACACCACACCAAGCTCATTTTTGTATTTTTAGTAGAGACGGGTTTCACCGTGTTGGCCAGTCTGGTCTCGAACTCCTGACCTCAGGCGATCTGCCTGCCTCAGCCTCCCAAAGTGCTGGGATTGATTACAAGTATGAGCCACTGCACCCGGCCCCAGTCTATTCTTTTAAATGTTTTATTGAGATATAATTCACATACTATCCAATTCACCGATTTAAAGTGTACCATTTGACGGCGTTCATGTATTTCTAAGCTGTGTAACCATTACCGCCATCCATTCCAGAACATTTTCATCACCCCTAAGAATGCAGCCCACATCCCCACGAGCAGCCCCTCTTAACCCCGCCCTCCAGGTCCTGCAATCACTCATCTGCTCTCTGTCTCTGCAGCCTGACCTCTTCTAGACATTTCATATAAATCCAGTACGTGGCATCATGTGCTGCCTTCTTTTTAAAGTTGGCACAGCGTTTTCCAGGTTCATCGTGCTGAACCGTGTACACCCTGTATTTTGAACAATAAGGGGCATTCCAGTTTGAGGACGAATGGCAGCCCACGGGCTGCTGAACAGAGACGTCAGAATTTCCTTCTCCCGGAGCCTCTTCACCAGGAACTGGTTGGCTGTTCATGGAGTCAGCTCCCTGTCCCTCCTGGGCACCCAGACAGACTCCATCTACTGGCCTCCCCCATAGCAGGGCACAGCTGGTGCCCAGGGCCTGGCCACTCTCCCAGCTGGGAGATCTTAGCAGAGTGACTTTACCTCTCCAGGCCTTGGTTTCCTTTTGAGTACAATGAGGCTGGCACTTTGGGAGGCCGAGGCAGGCAGATCACTTGAGCCCAGGAGTTCAAGACCAAACTGGCCAACACGGCAAAACCCTGTCTCTACCAAAAATGCAATAATTAGCCGGGCGTGGTGGCGGGCACCTGTAATCCCAGCTGCTGGGGAGGCTGAGGCAGGAGAATCGCTTGAACCCAGAAGGTGGAGGCAGCAGGGAGCGGAGATCACAGCGCCGCTGCACTCCAGCCTGGGCAAGAGAGGAAGAGTCTGTCTCAAAATAAAATGAGAGTGACAACACAGTGCCCACCTCCAAGAGGAAATCAAGTGACCGATTCCGCCAAACCACTTGGAACACAGCAGGTTCTCAATAAACCAGCTGACCCATGAACTGAGAGCAGGACCATCAGAAACAAGAATCAAAGCATCACCGTGACCCCACGGCCCCACAAAGCTTGAAGGGGTGTGTGCTGGGGAAGGCGTCTTAGCCTTGGGTGCAGATGGTGAGGGCGGCGCCTGTCCAGTGCCCCTCACACCCTGGCCTCTGGGCAGTTTCGGCTCCAGCTGGCAGGGCAGCCTCCTAGCTGCTAGAGTCTAGGGCCCCTGAAGTCACAGGGGCAGGGTCCCAGGCACGTGCTTTGAACAGCTAAATGTCAGGAGAACTAGCCCCACCCATTCTTCCTGGTCAGCCTGAATCTCTTCATTCCAAGCAAGCTCTAGGTGCACCCGGGAAACCGGCACAGCTGATCTTGAGTAAAACACAGGTGGGCCTGAGTCCACGCTGCCACTCACCCGCCGGTGCGACTGGGAGAAACCAAGCGAGCCACAGCTCTCTAGCTCTGAGCTGACATCTCTGGGAAGCGGGCTAGTAACACCTGCCCTAGGTGTCCTGAGCGCCTACTATGTGCCAGGTGCCAGCTGGGCACCTGCCATCCACAGCCCATTAAATCATCCTAGCAACCCCCTGAATTCTCAAAGGCATGAAAGTCAACTGCCCAATATCACACAGCTGGTCACAGTGAGAGCCAAGAATGCAGGCCAGCATATGTCCCCTGCCACGTACCTAGTCCCCACCCAGTGTCCAGGGCACAGTAGGTGCTCCCTGAGCTCAGGCAGAGCCTGGATTCGCAGCCCCATGCCTAGCAGCCACACAGCAACTCAGGCCCTGCTCTGGGGCAGGCAGGTCTGTGCTGCTGGTGAACGGCAGAGAGGGGAGGTTTGCTGATGGGCTGAGGCTGATTTATCTCAAGAGCAAAGCAGAGATGAGACAAGGAACACAACCGCAGGAGAGGGAAGAGATGCCAGCATCCCTACAGCATGAAAGAACACAGCGTCACCTCCTCTTCGCCCCAAGCAAAATCAAGCACAGGCACGAAGCCAAGGGCAGGGGGAAAGGCGATTCCTTCCCCAGGGTGCTGGCAGGGTGTGTGCATTGGCTAGGGAGGGTGGTGGGCACAGCCAGCCCCGGAGCACCTCCCGGGCTGACCAGAGGCCCCCATCCCTGCTGGGGACATGCAGGTTGCATCCCAAGTGCCGCTGTGTGCCAGGGAGGGAGAGAAGGGAACACAGACAGGCCAGCCCTGCGACAGGAGCCCCTCCTCCTGCTGTCCTGACCCACAGCGCCCCGCACCAAAGCCCACCTACGAAGACATTGCGCTCAACCTGCCCCGATGGGATTTCTTGTTCTGTGCCGCGAGCTAGTGCGTCAGAGGCCAAAAACAGTATTTTACGCCCCTTAATTCCCTGTAATAGCTCCGTAATGGCAAGTAGAGGACTCCAAATACTGCAATAAAGGGAATGATAAGGCTTCGGGTCAGGGGGAGATTGGAGATGCCGAATGCAGAGCCCCTGATAAGCAGACAACTAAAGGGTTATTAAATGTGTGCTACGACCGGCTGTAATTGGAAAGTTATTAGATATGGAATACACACAGCACCCGGCAAACGAGTAATCAGGGACTAATTAAGCACACGCCACACGGCAGATCGCGCGGGAGAGGCTGGTGGCTGCCACATCTGTGACTGCAATTAGGGCCGCTCCGGCTGCAGTGCTCCCGGCTGGGGTGGGGGAGTAGCAGGGCCGGTGGGGGTTATCCATCTCCGGCAGGGGCACCGCAGCGGGGTTTGGGATCAGACCCTCCCCCGCCTCTCAGGGGCCAGAGGGAGGGAGGGAGGCGCTGTGCTCCTGCAGCCTTGGAACAACAGAAGCTCAATGAGACACATGGCCCAGACTTGAAAAAATCAAAAGGTGGTTCTGATCTGTCCCAGGCTTCAAGTTTGGCTAGGTGGTGGCGGGCTGCAGCCACCCGAGCCCCCTGGAAAATCCACGGGACACATGCACAAAAGCACGACCCAGAGCCTTGCAGGTTTCTGCCAGGCAGGCCAGGCAGGAATGATCAACTCAATGTACAGACGGGAAAGCTGAGGCTGAGTGAACAGAAAGTGGGCAGAGGTCACCCAGCCTGGACCCTCTCGCAGCAGGCACAGCACCTTGTCTGGGGTAGGGAAAGGAGCCTGCATCTCCCAGAGAGGCAGCGATCAAGTCAAGCGGAGAAAGAGGGGCCAGGTGCAGCTGGTTGACCAAGAAGAGCTGGGACCCGGGCGGGAGTGACGGTAATCCAGGGAATGCCTGTCTGTGTCATGTCCCTGGCCTCAGGGACATAGAGCTGAGAGTCCCGCCCATAGCTCTAAGCTGGATGGGTGGATGCACAGATGACTGGATGGATGGACACACAGTGGAGAGATGGACAAGTGGATGATGGATGGATGATGGACAGTGGATGGCTGGATGGATAGATGGAGGGGCAGGTGGGTGGATGATGGATGGATGATGATGGATGGGTAGATAGATGATGGACAGACAGATGAACAGTGGATGGATGATGGATGGACAGTGGATGGGTATATGGATAGATAGACGGAGGGGCGGGTGGGTAGAGGATGGATGGATGGATGATGGATGGGTGGAGAGATGATGGACAGACAGATGAACAGTGGATGGATGATGGATGGACAGATGATGGGCAGGTGGATAGAGGATGGATGGATGATGATAGATGGGTGGAGAGATGATGGACAGAAGATGAATAGTGGATGGATGATAGATGATAGATGGATGGACAGTGGATGGGTAGATGGATGAATAGATGGAGGGGTGGGTGGGTAGAGGATGGATGGATGATGATGGATGAGTGGACAGATGATGGACAGAAGATGAATAGTAGACGGATGATGGATGGATGGACGGACAGTGGATGGGTGGATGGATGGATGGATGGAGGGGCAGGTGGGTAGAGGATGGGTGGATGATGATGGATGGGTAGATAGATGACAGACAGATGACTAGTGGATGATGGATGGAAAGATGGACAGTGGATGGGTGGATGGATAGATAGATGGAGGAGTGGGTGGGTGGATGATGATGGATAGGTGGACAGATGATGGACAGAAGATGAATAGTAGATGGATGATGGATGATGGATGATGGATGATGGATGGATGGATGGGCAGCAGATGGGTAGATGGATGGATGGAGGGGCAGGTGGGTAGAGGATGGATGGATGATGATAGATGGGTGGACAGATGATGGACAGAAGATGAATAGTAGATGGATGATGGATGGATGGATGGATGGATGGATGGATGGATGGATGGACGGACAGTGGATGGGTGGATGGATGGATGGAGGGGCAGGTGGGTAGAGGATGGATGGATGGATGGAGGGGCAGGTGGGTAGAGGATGGATGGATGATGATGGATGGGTGGACAGATGATGGACAGAAGATGAGTAGTAGATAGATGACGGATGGATGGATGGATGATGGGCAGGTAGATGGATGGTAGACAAGACAGCTGGAACCGTGTGTCCCATTATATGAATGGGGTCACTGGGGACAGGAAGGCTAGCACACTTGTTGTGTCTGGTCCCACTGTGGGATGGGTGGATGGTGCGTGAATGTTTCCAGAAGCCTCACTAGAAAGCGGGGATCCATGTTGACGGCACACTCAGAGAGGCTCAGGACACGCTCAGGCTCAGAGGCAGCTGACGATCCCTTGCGAGGCTGGGACCGGGCAGGAGCTCACTGCTTCCCAAGGCAAGAGAGCCTCCTCATGGCTGTCAGGAAACAGGTGCTTGGGTGCTGCTGGGGAATCCAGCCAGGCCAGCGTGAGGGCCCCGTGCCCCAAGATGTAGGGGTCCTGAGACCCTGGCATAAGCCTGAGAACCTCCTCCTGGGGGCCCCCTCCCAGCCCCAGCAGTACTCTCCCCCATCCCCAGACTGCCCTGTGCCTGCTCATCTCCTGCCTCCGAGGGAAACAGCCTCCTGCTGACCCTGGGTGTGCATCCCTGCACACCACCAGGCAGCGGCCTTTCTGAAACACCACACTTATCCTGCCAACCCCTTACCAAAGTTCTGATGCACTATGGGATGGGCAGGTGGGGCACGAGTGTTTCCAGGAGCCTCACTAGACATCTAAGAGCAGCATTATTTGGTTCAGTTCAGCTTTTCATCCACATTTCTGTCACACCCTCATATCCACCCACCCAGCCAGCCACCCACCCATCATCCATCCATCCATCACTCACTCACCTGTCCAGCATCCCCTCACCCATCCACCATCCATCCACTCATCCACCATCCATCCATCTACATGTCCATCACCCATCCACCTACCTATCATCCATCCAACCATCATCCATCCACCACTTGTCCACCCACCTGCCCACCATCCATCCACTCATCCACCATCCATCTCTCTGTCCATCACCCATCCACCCACCCATTATCCATCTACCACTCATCCACCCACCTCCCCGCCATCCATCCACTCATCCACCATCCATCTACCTGTCCCTTACCCATCTACCTGCCCATCGTCCATCCACCACTCATCCATCTACCACTCATCTATTCCTCCACCCATCCGACATCCATCTCTCACTCATCCATCCATCTGTGCATCATCTATTCATCCATCATCCATCCGTCTATTATCCATCCACTCATCCACCATCCATCTACCTGTCCATCACCCATCTACCCACCCACCCATCATCCATCCATTCATCTACCACTCATCCATTCATCCATCCATTATCCATCCACCTGTCCATCATCCATCCATCATCCACGCACCTGTCCTCCATCCACCCACTCATCCACCATTCATCGACCTGCCCATCATCCATCCATCCATCATCCATCCACTCATCCATTATTCATCTGTCTGTCCATCATCTGTCCACCCAGCCATCATCCATCCATCCATCATCCACCCTCCTGCCAATCCATCTATCCATCCATCCACCCATTCATTATCCATCCATCCATCCATTCATCCATTTGTCCCTCTGTCCACTGTCTATCAATCTGCCCATCCATTCATCTATCCATCCACCCGCAGAGCCACTGTTCATCCACGCATCCACCTGTCCATTTGTTCATCATCCATCCATCCATTCATCCAGTAAACGTTTACTGAGCACTGACTATGTGTTGGGTGCTGTGCCTGGGATATAGCAGCAAACGAAACAGTCACGAATTCCCGCTGATGTAACAGTCACGAATTCCCGCTGATGTTTTGGCTGCGGAGACACAAAGTGTTCTAGTACCACTACGCATAAACAAAGCGTTCATCTGTCGGTTCATCTGGAAGTGCCAGAAAGACAGACAGCAGGAGAACAGGAGGGAGGCAGGGTGGGTGCGTGGATGATGGATGGTCGGTGGTAGAGATCTGTTTTCATAGGCTGGCCACACTGAGAGAGCATGTTTGTGAATAGACCTAAGGATTGGGGCACAAGTGGTATTTGCTTACCAAAAAAAAAAAGACCTGAAGGGAACGAGGGCACCAGCCACGGAGACACCTGGGGAAGAGTGTTCCCAAAAGCAGGAACAGCGAGCACGATGGCCCAGAGGCAGCAGCACGTTTGCAAACCTTTTCTTAAAAGGCCAGATGGTTTTTGGCTTTGCGGGCTGCATGGTCTCTGTCAAAACCACTCAGCTTTGCCACTGCGGAACCAAAGCACCTCAGACAATACCTAGATGAACATGCATGGCTGTTCTAATAAAACTTTATTTATGGACATTCAAATCTGATTTTCATATAATTTTTATCTGTGGTGAAATATTATTCTTCCTTTGGGTTTTGTTTCTGGCAATCATTTAAAAATGTGAAAGCCTTTCTTAGCTCATGGGCCGTCCAAAAACAGGCAGTCAGCCGGACTCGGCCCGCAGGCCCCTGTTCTAGAAGCAGAGAGGAGGCCTGGGGTTTGGGAGCAGGTAGGAGGTGGGGCACGGTACACGCCGAACTCCTAAACACGAGGAGAGTTCTTACAGGCAAAACCCATCAGGCAGGGGGACCTGGGGAGGCGTGGCTGAGCCTCCACAGATGCTGTGGCAAGGGCAGAGCAGAGGGCAACGGCAGCACCCACGGGGTCACCTGCATCTGTCTGAAGGCGGCAGGTGGCTCGTTCTGAAGCAAGGCAGCACCAGCAGCTCGTCTACACCGCCCGCTCCTCCCCTCCTTTCCCTCTCCTGCCTGGGAACCTGCATCCTGTTGGGGCCGAGGGCACAGACTCAGCCTTGCCTGCTTCAACATCCCTCCCTGGGCCTTGGCTTCCCCATCTGTGAGATGGAAACAGTGACAGTGCCAGCCTTCTGGGCCCGAGTCTGTGTTGTGAAGCTCTGGGTCCGGGCACTACAGAACAGACAGGGAGGAAGCCTGCGCTTCACACCCTCCCCGTGCTCATCCATGTGCCCCGCACACCTGCCTCCTACACATGTGTCCCATCGCAGCTTCTCAGAAGGGCACCTCAGCCCTGAAACAAGGGCTGCTGCCATCCTGGGAGCGTCGGGCAGCCGCCAGGGAGGCTTCTAGAGCAGGGCCCTGCTCGGCCCAGGGTTCCGGGCAAAAGCAACGTGTGGGCCACTTACAAACCTTGCCAGCTGCCTAAGAGTCCCCTCCCATCCCAAAATGCCCCCTGCCCTCCTCCCAGAAATGTTCTCTGCCTCCTCCTCAGCCAAGAATCCGCCCCCTTTCCCCCAAACTCTATCCCCAGCTCCCCTCCCTCAGCAGAGATGGACGCGTCCCCGCCCACGTTCATTCACGCCACATCCAGAGCAAGAGATTCGGGGCTACATATCTGCACCCCCAGGCCATCAGCCCCCTGTGAACCACACTCGAGGCCCTGGCACGGCAGCCCCAGCACAGCTGCTGGAGGAGACATATCTGAGTTATGTAAGGAGCCATGGTCCTAGGGAACAGTGTTTCAGGCACAGGAATGGTCAGTGCAAAGGCCCTGAGACAGGAGTGTGCCTGGCTGCAATTGAGGAAGAGCAAGGAGCAGGCACCAGGGAGGAGCCAGGGAAGCAACGAGTCCCATTTTGGAGGTCCCCACAGGCCCCCGGGAGGACTGTGGCTCTCATTCGCAGTGAGAGGGGAGCCCGCTGAGTGTCCCGAGCTAAAGAGACATCATTTTGATTTTTGCCTTTTTGAAATTCCTACTTTTTTTTGAGTCAGGATCCCACTTGTTGCCCAGGCTGCAGCGCAGTGGTGCGATCATAGCTCACTGCAGCCTCAACCTCCTGGACTCACGCGATCCTCCCAGCTCAGCCTCCTGAGTAGCTGGATCTACAGGCTTGCACCACCATGCCCTGCTAATTGTTTTGCTTTTTGTAGAGACGGGGCCTGGCCATGCTGCCCAAGCTCATCTTGAAGTCCTGGCTTAAAGTGTTCTTCCTGCTCCAAGCTCCCGAAATGCTGGGGTGACAGGTGTGAGCCACTGCGCCCGGCCAACTTTTGAAGCTGAGACGTCTGCAGAGTCACTTGCAGCTGGAAGCAGGGATGGCGCCACCCTGCACCCCACCCCCAGCCTCCCACAGGGGCGACCCGTGATCACTGTATGCCCGCCACAAGCAGGAACTGAGAACCACCGACCTGCTCTCCACTCCAGGACCCTGTCACCTCCAGCACGTTCCGTCAATGGATTCACACTGTGCCTGCTCTTTGGGGCCGGCTTTCCCATTCAGCAGGTCCCCTGGAGATGCACCCACACTCCCCGGGACACCCCTGCTTTGTTTCTATCCATCGCTGAGCAGCGCCACGGTGTGGACGTGCCACGGTCTGGTTTGTTGAACTGCTTGCTGATTTCAGGTTTAACAGGATCAAGAAGCACCTTCCTCCCGAGAGGCTGAGGGAGGCATGTCTGGCAGCTCAGCTGCTCCCCCTGTGCCCCCAGGCCTTCTCCACAGTCATGCTCCCCACTCCCTGCTGCCCACCACCCCCTCCTGTCCTCAGAGACTGTGCCAGGCTTTCTCTGCTGCCCCCCACTTAGCAGCAGCAACCCTTCTCCATACATAAATTGCATGGAGAAGGATGCAATTTGTACATGGAGAGGAGATGCCGCTGAAAATGGGGGGCCAGGAGGGACGTCCCATTTGTTAGGCACCTGTGGGGCACAGTGCTCCCCCCATCCCACCATGGCCTCCTCTGACTCCCAGGCTGGGAAGACTAGTAGCTGTGAGCAGCTAATCCTTAGAGCGTGTTCCCTGCTGAGATGTGGCTCAGAGAAGTTGAGCAGCCTGCCAAAGGTCACACAGCCTGAAGACGACAGACTGGCCCTGGTGTGCCCTGAACTTCACAGAGACAGATCCTTGCCACAGGTGCTCTGAGGAGGAGGAATTAATCCAGCAGGCCTCCCAACAGGATATGACAGTGGGGGCTGGTGGGGCTGCCAAGGCCCAGGCCCTGGGCTCCCAGCTCAACCGTGGGCCACCACAGGTGACATGACATCATGACCGTGAAGGAGCAGAGTGCCTCACGCAGCAGAGTCAGTTTCTCCAGCGCTGACAGGGCATTAGCTGAAGTGATCACTAGACTATTAATTTTTCCCCAGCCCTTGCCAGGGGTATTACAGTGAAAAACGGCAGCTTAGCCGCAGGGAAATTCTTCAGGGTGACAAACATAAAAATTGCTCTAATTGAAGTTGATAGAAATTACACCCTTTAAAAACACACGTCCAGATGCACTGGCTATAATGTGAGTTAACGCCAGGGCAGAGTTTCTGTCACAGGATCATGGAAACACAGTGACAGCCACAGCAAACAGCCTCAGGAGATGTCACTTCTGCTTGGTGGGCCCCGAGGTGTTGGGAGGGTGGCAGTGACAGGCTGGAGGGCTGGCCACCAGGTCCTGCAGACACAACCCCACTGCTCACTGACAAATCCCCGCACGGGGACAGCAGGCAGCACTGAAATAGAAAGACTTCCTGCCAGTCTCTAGCTCACTGTTGAGAGACCGAGGGTCTGTCCCGGGCACCCTGAAGGCCTGGGAACTGAGGCCATCACCTCGTTACCACGAAACGCTGGGATCCAACCCCAGCCATCACCATGAGGCTGTCGTCCCTAAAGCCTGATGCTTTTGAAACTCACACATTAAAAAATGTAAGTAACAGGCCAGATGAAGTGGTTCACACCTGCAATCCCAGTGCTTTGGGAGGCCAGGGCAGGAGGACTGCTTAGGGCCAGGAGTTTCAGACCAGTCTGGGCAACATAGTAAGCTCCTGTCTCTTCAGAAATTTCATTTTTATTCATTTATTTATTTAGAGACACAGTTTTACTCTGTCACCCAGGCTGGAGTGCAGTGGTGTGATCTCTGCTCACTGCAACCTCTGCCTCCCAGGTTCAAGTGATTCTCTTGCCTCAGCCTCCCATGTAGCTGTGATTACAGGCCCCCACCACCAAGACCAGCTAATTTTTGTGTTATTTGTAGAGACAGTGTTTCACCATGTTGGCCAGGCTGGTCTCGAACTCCTGACCTCAAGTGATCCACCCTACTCCGCCTCCCAAACTACTGGGATTATAGGCGTGACCCACCGCACCAGGTCTCTATACAAATTTTAAAAATTCGCTGGGCATGGTGGTGCATGCCTGTGATCCCAGCTAATCAGGAGGCTGAGGCAGGAGGATCACTGGAGCCCTGGAAGTCAAGGCTGCAGTGAGCCGAGATCCACTGCACTCCAGCCTGGAAGACAGAGCAACACACTGTCTCTTAAAAAAAAAAAAAAAGGAAAAAAGGCAACAGCAGAGGCCCTAGAGAGCTGAGAAAAATTCTCATGCTCTTGCACCTAGTGACAAATTGACTTTTAGCAGTCAGGAAGGTTTCAATCGGTGGATGGAAGAATAATAAATATAACGGCAATAAAATGATAATAACACAGGTGCAGCATCTGCTCTGTGCTCTGCCCCGTTCTAAATACTTTCCACATATTTTAATTCACTTAATCCTCGCAACGGCCCATGAGGTAGACACTGCCATTATCATCATCATTTTCCAGAGGAGGAAACGCGCAGAGGCTCAGAGAGGTTGCGTGACCTCCGCACTGAGGGCCAGGGCAGAGCTGGGAGGGGAGAGCTCGGGGCTCCAGCCCACCCTCCCAGCCACCTGCAGAGCCTGTCAGCCTGACACCGGGAGAAACCCCTCGACCCACTGACCTGCAGGAAGTCCCTCTGTTCATTCTGAAACCCGAGCTAGGAACGCACTCACAAAATGGTACTAGGAGCTGGTCCTGAACACTCACGCGACGATGTTTTTTCTTTGTTTATTTGTTTTTGAAACAGGGTCTCGCTCTGTTGCCCAGGCTGGAGTACTGTGGCCGGATCTCGGCTCACTACAACCTCCTCCTACAGGGTTCAAGTGATTCTCCTGCCCCAGCCTCCTGATTAGCTGGGATCGCAGGCGTGTCCCACCATGCTCAGCTGGATCCCTCATAGTGATCAAGACAGGGAAAGTTCTGGCTTCTGTGAGGCTGACATTTACAGGAAGACAGACGATGTACATCCACTCCTTCTGCTGTCACAGACAAACACGAAAGTCACCATAAATGAAAATGCAGACTCTGTTTCCTGGCATCAAGACACAATTCAAGAGTCTAAGAGTCACCAGCAAAGGATTAAGAGTCATTTTTTTAAAGAGAAGAAAAACGTAAAGATTAAAAAGAACCACCTCCCACTCCCACCCCTCGCCCGCCGCCTTCCGCCATCCACGGAATGAAATCTAATAATGTGAGATATGGGGAAGACAGCAATTTCAGCGCCTTTTCACTGCCGCCTTCCCTCAAAAGATCTGAAGGGAATAATTGACTGAAGTGAGTCCCAGTGGGGTGGGAAGGGGAAAAGGAAGCATGGGAAATAAAAGGCAGAAGCTTCTAGAAAGGGCGCAGCATGCAGGCAGAGTTGTGCCAGGGCCCCGTCAGCGCCGTGGCCGTCTGTCCAGAGAAATCTCGGTCAGAGTGAGCAGAGCCCCAGCGAGGATGTAGTGAGCGGGTGCCTGCAGAGCTCCGGGCAAAGACAAATGTGCCACTTCCATGGGAGGTAAAAGACATCCCTGGCTGGAAATCTTGGGTCAGCCAGCTTGGCATCCATGCCAGGTGGACTCCAGAACAGGTCATGGGGAAAACCAATTTGCAACCACGTAAAATAGCACGAGAATTCCTAGGGACCTCGCTACTGGCCTGGCTGTGTGGAGAGGGAAATGACACCAGACCCAGTGACCTCCCTCCCAGGTGACGGCGGCGGTTCAGGGGAGGACAGCAGAATTGGGGGCATCGACCTGCCTGTGACAGTCAAGGAGTGGTTACATGACCAGCTGAGACTCTGCCTAAACACCCACCCCAGCGCCGAAACCAGCAATGCTCTTAGAATGAGACGCCCCGTGATTCCGCCCGCCGCGTGCCAGGCCCAGCTCTGCAGGCACCGGCTCACTGCATCCCTCAGCAGGATCGCGAGAGTAGGGCAGCTGGCAGCAGCACCTGTCCATCACAGCTTGCCCTCCTTCATGCACTGACTCGGTTTCTCTGGGCTATGTGGCCACCGGGAGGTGGCTAAACCTCTCTGGGCCCCAGCCCCCTCATCTGTAAAATGGTCACAATGAAAGTACCTATCTCACAGGAAAACAGTGACCCACGGCAGACACATTTAGACTCCTACCTGGCCTTTGGGAGCTGCTGGATAAAACCCAGCTGATTTTATTTTCCCTCGTGGTAACCCCTTAATTGTTTAATGTCATTTAAGTTATTCAATTTTAATTTAACCACAAGTGCCATGCCCTGTTCAAGCACTCTGCAAATCTCACTTGCTTGATCCACACACGCCTGTGACAGGTTCTATCGTTACACGCCCATTTGATAGAGGCGGAGACTGAGGCAGGGAGGGGTAAGTCAGCTGCCTCAGGTCACACAGAGCCAGCTCTGCACCCAGACGCCATCATCCTCAGCCTGCACTGCTAACTTTGGGGCACATCTACCACTGAGAACAGCCCGGAAGGTCAGGAGGGCACTCGGGGTGGCCCCATTATGGGGACGAGGTTCAGCGGCTGAACCCACCCAGAGGTGAAGGCAAGATACAGAAAAAGCCACATCTGGAGACACTAAGGGGGAGGACCTGCCAGGGCGGCAATCAGAAAGGAGGACGAAGTGGGTGACAATGCCCAGGCAGCCCGCCCAGGCCCAGGGCTATGGGCAGAGCGGGGCAGGCGGTCAGGAAATGGGTGTCCCCGACACAGCCAGGGCCCCTCGCGCTCATCTGGGGCAGCAGGAAACTGCACATGGATGGTCCTCAGCCATTCTCCAGACCTTTATTAACACCCTGGGTTTGCCTTTGGACACTATGAAAAGGAACAACAGCCACCAGCACCAAGGAGGTGGAGAGGTGCGGAGTGGGACGAGCAGGGCCAGTACCCACAGGCCCAGCGCAGGGAAGGTGGGGCCTCTGTGTGTTTATCCCCTTGTTCCAGAGGTGAGGGAGAGCCCAGGGTGTTCCCAGCAGCCCCAAAGCTCGGAGGTGGGAAGAACCTGAAAGTCACCTGCTTGATAGTCTCAAACATCGAGGCTGGGTCCTGCATGAGACCGATACAGGGTGCTCTGGCCAGCGATTTTCAAAAAAGAAAACCGAGGCTGGGCGCGGTGGCTCACACCTGTAATCCCAGCACTTTGGGAGGCTGAGGTGGGCAGATCACAAGGTCAGGAGATTGAGACCATCCTGGCCAACATGGTGAAACCCCGTCTCTACTAAAGATACAAAAAATTATCCGGGCATGGTGGCGCGTGCCTATAGTCCCAGCTACTCGGGAGGCTGAGGCAGGAGAATTGCTTGAACCCAGGAGGCGGAGGTGAGCCGAGATCGTGCCATTGCACTCCAGCCTGGGTAATAAGAGCAAAACTGCGTCTCAAAAAAAAAAAAAAAAAAAAAAAAAAAAAAAAAAAAAGAAAGGAAAACTGAATGGAATAAAAATACTGTGAAAATGCCAGAGGCTGACACTTCCGTTTCAGATGTCAGGTGTATAGCAGCATTGCCAGGCCCTGGACAACCAGGACTCCTGCCCTTGGGCCGTGTCATGAGGAGCCCAGCCCTTGCCACACCCAGGGGCTCCAGAAGACAAGCAGACGCACAGCTCAGGGGAAAGGCCCCCAGCCCATCCCTGCTCCAGGACCCCGTTTCCCTGCTTGAAAGTCCTGAGTGCATGCGCAGGCCTCCCTCCAGGTCTGTCCTCCTGAGGGGGCTGTGCTGCCAGTGAGCCCCTAGGTCCACAGGTCGGGGTGCCCTTAGGCGTGGCCTGGTATGACGGGACACAGTGGCGGGTGAGAAGAGACATAACAGCAGAAGCCTCTGACTGCAGTCTGTCACTGGCCCCTCGATGCTGGGGGCAGACCTGGGGGTGTGCATACGTGTGTGTGCATCACGCGCACTGTGAATGTGTGTGGGTACATGCACTTGTGTATACATCTCTTTGTGTGTACACGTGTATATGTGTGCCTGTATGTATACAAGCATGTGTGCATTTGTGTGGGCATGCATGTACACAATCGTATGTGTGTCTGTGTGAGCATGTGGATGTGTGAACGTGTGAAAGTGCACGCATGCATTTGGGCATGAGATGTGTGTAAATGTGTGTGCCTTGTGTGTGAGCATGCACATACACACATAAGAATTATGAAGGCGAACCTGGGTGTGGTGGTTCACGCCTGGAATCCCAGCACCTTGGGAGGCTGAGGTGGATGGATCACCTGAGGTCTGGAGTTTGAGACCAGCCGGGCCAACATGGTGAAATCCCGTCTCTACAAAACTTAGCCAGGTGTGGTGGCTGTGGCGGCCATACCTGTAGTTCCAGCTACTCGGGAGGCTGAAGCAGGAGAATCACTTGAACCTGGGAGGTGGAGGTTGCAGTGAGCTGAGATCGCACCACTGCACTCCAGCCTGGGTGACAGAGTGAGACTTCACCTCAAAAAAAAAAAAAAATTGTGAGGGCATGTGTGTGTCATGCACACATGAACATGCTCATGCATGTGTGTGTTAGGCTGTTCAGTGGCTCACAGCCCACCAGGCTGGAGAAGGCCACAAGTGTCCTACCCGAGCCACCAAGGCTGCGCGTGGCCTAAACCTGCACCTCTGATTCTGCCCCTTCCATGCTGAACACCAGCGACGAGCCGGCATCGCTGAAGCTGTCTTCAAAAGCGGATAAGCTGGTGCTTAGGCTGGGAGCTCCTGGAGCAAAACCATGTCCACCCCGTGGCTCAGTGCCAGGCTTAATGAACGTTTGTTGAATGAATAATCAAGGGAACAAACAAGGCTCACAAATCCATCAGCCAATCCCCAAACGCTGCTGGAGCGCCACATGTTAGGAGGGCCAATGGAAGCCGATTAAAGCACCAAGGCTTGATGCTGCCCAATCAGCCCCAGTGACCCTGGATAACCGCAGCCAGCTCCCCACCAAGGCTTCAAGGAGGACCCTGGCCTGCACCGGGGCAGCGGCAGCCGCCACACCCTGTCCCACCGTGGCTGGGAGACACCAGGGTACCAGGAAGGCCTGGGTCCCCCATCCTGACACGAGGTCCTGTCCCAGCTCTGTCCTCCTGGGCCCCCAGCCCCAGTTGCTATAAGTCCACTCAGGCCAGCCAGCCAGCATGCTGGGGGCTTCTTTATGGGACATAAAGCAGGGAAGCTCCACACAAATACACACTGGACATGAGGTCTGAAGGGTGTCACGCCCGGCTTCCAGCCTGCCCTGCTGCTCGGAGGCCTCAGACAAGGCATTGGTGTCTTTGGGCATCAGGGTTCCCAACTCTAAAATGGACACAGCTCCCTCCCTTCGTCCTTTCCTTCCCCTTCTCTTCCTCCCAGCAGCCAACATCGTGATTGCTGCTGTCAGTGTTGGTGGTGCGGGGCATGAGGCTGCCACCCTGCCCCAGTGGCAGCGGGTAAAGCTGGGCTCCTTCTGTGCTGCACAGCCTCACCCCATGCCCCTCCTCCTATTCTGGGCCACGTACCCCCTCACCCCAGAAACGCACGCTCAGCACCTACAGGGAGCCCAGCCCGCCCAGCACAGCCCCCTCCTCCTGCCACTGCCCACTCCTGGCTCTGTACACACGACTCATTCCTGCTGGATCAAAGGTCTTGTTGATTAAAAAGCCGATTGAAGTCACTCGCTTGCCAAGGAAACCATGCCAAGTCACGCCCTCTGCCCGAGGCCACTCCGGGCCTCATCAGGGCCACCCGGGGCAAAGGGCTGTGTCAGTGAAAACTCCTCGGGCCACTCACCCCCCCACCCCCCCCACCCCGTCCCTCTCAGAGCTGGGTGTAAGGGAGAGAAAATGACTCCCCTCCATCCCCTCCACCCTCTGAGGTTCCCTGGCTGGGCCGTGAACAAATCAACACGAGAGATTAACGGGAGAAAAACCATGTTTAATTGCATGCACAGGCATGGGAGTCCCACCGCACGGGAAACTCAAACAAGGGTCAGGTGACTGTCGCCTGTATAGATAGCATCCGGGCAGAAGGAAGGAGCAGGGGCCTGGGGCTTCCGGGGCTGCAGGAGGTGAGGGAGGAAGTGTCTGGTGAATGAGCCTGTCTTGCTGTGCAGATGAAGTCTCTCTGGTGATAAAAGTTGTCCCAGCTCTTCCTGGCCACTAATGCAGCTATCTCTCACAGATGCAAATTGCTTTTACAAAAGGACGGCTTTTCAGAGCCACCCCGGCCTGCAGTTTCTCAGAAGAGCCCGCTGGAAATATGCTGATGAAGCATATTTTGGGGTGGCACGTTCTGGTCTCTTACAGCTATATTTTGGGGTGGGGGGTCTTGGAACCCCACATTTAAGGGGAATAAAAATGGCTTCCCTCCATGGGTCACACAGCCCCAATCAGGGGCTACACCCAGCACCCCCAAAGCCAATGCATTACCCCTGAACCTCAGAGTCCACCCTCTGGTGGGGACACCAGGTACTTCAAGGATGAACAGAACTCGGGCGACAGAGACAGGAGAGAAGAAACACAGAGAAGGGGTGCTGAGACAGGTGCTGGGGAAGACGGTGGGCAAGGCCAGAAGCGCACAAGTGCGGGGCCTTGGCAACACAACGGTGACACCAGCAACCCCGATGCAGCTCCCCCACGCAGGCCCTGTCCAAAGTCAGCTCCAGAAACGCGGTGAGGTATGTGTGCCCAGGACTCCCATTTTCCAGATGACAAAATCAAGGCCAGTGAGGCCCAGGTCCACCGGGTGGCAAGTGGCAGCTCCACATCCACACGCTGGATGCGCCCGCTCGACTCCCAAAAGGCCCTCGGGCAGTAGGGAGCCAAGGTGGAGCATAGAGCAGAGGAGCGCCGACGCAGCGTCATCTGCGGGGCAAGGAAGTCTCTGGGAACTGAGAAGACAGCCTGGTACTGCATGTGAGGAGGGCGGGAGCGGGGGTGGCTAGAGAGGGAGTGGGTCTGGGGAAAGCAGAGGGTCCGTGTCCATGCAATGGAGAGATGGTGTTGATCCCAAGGGCTGACAGGGACATTCTGGTTGTCACAGTAGGATCTAGCGAGAGATGCCACGGGCACAGCGCAGCATCTTGCCCTGCACAGGACATCCCCAAATGTCAACCGTGCCCAGGCGGAGGAAGCGTGGGCACGGTGCCTCTGGGTCAGGGAGGGCAGGCCTCAGTGCAGCTTGGGGGCCACTGAGGGACGTGGCCCAAAGGGATGCCCACGCAGAGACAGTGGGGAGCTCCAGAAGTGAGAGGCCCAGAAGAGGTGTCCCGGTCCAGAGCTGAGGACCCTCTTCGAGCCCGCATGCCTGCTGGCCCAGCTCCGAAGGCTTGCTCTCGTGTAACCTGGCAAGTTCCCAGGAGGCTGGTATATTATTGTCCCCATTGTACAGAGGAAGAAACTGAGGACCAGGGCCACACAAAGGAAAGAGGCGGAGCCAGCTTCTGATACAGGGTGGCCTCAGGCACCTGACCTAAGCCCTCCAGGCCCTGAGGGGGTCGGGAGGGCAAAGTGGAAGGGTCCGAGGCCCAGCAGCAGCTATGCTCAGAGGAGCCTGCAGGAGAGACAAGGAGGAGGGTGGGTGGGAGGCTGGACAGGAAGTGTGATGGGCTGGGCTGGCATGGGGTCCACTGCTCCAGGCCTCTGGGGCTGGTGGGAGGGGATTTTGCCTTCTCGGTAAGGGACATTCTTCTAGATGACCCGGGTAGGCCTGCGTGGATCGGCTAGGAGGCCTTCAGAGCCAGGCCGAGGCTTCCCTGAGGAAGGCCAGCCTGCCTGTGACAGCAGCTCTCCCACCTGCCCGCCCCGCCCCTCCTGGCCAGCCTGCCTCTCCACTGTGAAGCCCTCCCTGGCAGTAAACTCAGTGCCCAGCTCCCACCAGCTCTGCAGCTCTGGCCTAAAGCAACACAGCACGGTCTGATCTCTCTAACTCCCCACTAGGTGGCCTGCCTTAAATCCTGCCCCAAAGTGAGGCTCTGAAGTGTGAGCCATTAACAGCTCCCACATGCCTTAAACAGCAAGACAAGAGCAACTGCCACACAGCAGCAGACTTCCCGAAACGGACGTCCCAAGCTTGGGGTAAGGAGGGAGGAGGGAGGAGGGAGATAGGGAGAGATGGGGAAGATGTGTCCCCAGGCCCCAGGGGCTCAGGCTTGGCCACTGACATTTGTCCAATGTCTGAGTCTCAGGGGGACTGAGAGAGGGCAGACTCGGGGACCCAGGCAGATATCATTTCACAGTTTAATGATGAATATTTAAACATACAGAAAATGAAGCATCATGAAGCCCGGCGCCCACCTGCACGCTTCCTGGAATGGCAGAGGGGGACAGCATGGCAGTGGGCTGGTGCAGCCCTCACAGTGCCCAACGCCAGGCGCCCGCTGCAAGGAGCTGTCTCTGTGTCCCACTGCTGTAACAACACATATCTGCCCTCTCTGGAGGTAAGAAGTCCCACTTGGGTCTTGCCGGACTAAAGGCACAGTGTGGCAGGGCTGCTCCGGGGGAGACTGTCCCCCGTCCTTTCTTCCAGCTTCTCCAGGCCCCTGCACCCCTTGGCTGGTGGCCCCCACCCCATGGCACTCCAGCCCCTCCATCTGTCACCACACAGCCCACTTCCTCTCCCACAGCATCAGTTTCCAACACCCTCTTCTGAGGACAGTCACAAGGACAACCCAGGACACTCTCACTGTCTCAAAGCCCCTAGCTCACATCTGCAAAGCCCTGAGGTGAGGGGATCAGGACATGAGCCCTGGGGTCCCTGCTCAGCACAGCACAGCAGGCATTTCACAGATGTGGCTCTGCTCATCCCCCACACCAGGAAGATCGCGTGCGCCGGGGAGCCCACCGGGGAGACTGCAGAGCACCTGGCAGGCGCATGTGCCAGAGGGGAGAAAATAGAGCAGGAAGCATGGGAGACCATGGACGGACGGGTCTCACCCCTGCCCCCCAAAGACCCTTGCCCCCTGCCCCTGAGGCCCGGCCGTGTCCCCTCCTGCCCTCCGCCCTCCCCACACGCTCCCTCCCCTCCCATCCCATCCCCAGCCTTCTTCCCAGGCAGTCCCTGGAGTTACTGTTTTAATGAGTTCCTTGCCCTCTAATTAGCAGGTGCGGCTCTGAAAGGAAGTGCCTGGTGTTTACCCTGCGCGGAGCCTTTAATAACCAAGCCCAAGGAATCTGTGGGCTGGCTCTGGCCTAATCCCCTCAGAACACCGGCGCTTAATGAGCCCTGGCACAGGCGAACCTTCTCCTGTCCCCTCCCCACACCCTGCAGCCCCCCAGGGGCTCCCACAGCCTGCAGAGACCCAGGCCTGGGCCCGGCGGGTGCCCGTCCACCTGCAGGCAGCTCTGTAGCCCCCGTCAGCAGGGCACCAGCTGACATCCTTCCAGCAGCCACTGCTTGCACTAAGTGGCTGACCCTCACGCCCACCCTACGTCTTCCCCACGCCGCCCCTAGCAGAGCCGAGGCCCTGTATTCACAGCTCGAGGGGGCTCTGAAGGTCCTTCCCCACTCATTTCAAACACGAGCCCTGGGGGCAGCCAGCATCCACTCCCCACTACCCACTCCCCACTCCCATTTTACAGATGAGCAAACTGAGGTGCAGAAAAGCTCAGGCATCGGCGAGCTCCTAAAGGGTGATGCTGAGTTTCCAACCAGGCTTGGTTTGATGCCAAGGCTGTGGCTCTTTCTGGGGGACCCAGGGCAGAATTGAGATGTTAAAACAGTGGGTCACAGGAGCTCTGGCTCCACTAAGGGCAGGGCAGTCCATCTCACCCCTCAAACCCCCATGGAACGGTTGGAGGTCCCCGGTCCTGGAGAGGCAGTAGCCAAGCTGCAGGCCCTGTCATCCTCTTCCCCTGCCTGGCTGTGGGGGGTGGGGGGTAGGGGTGCATCTGGGAGGTCTGGGTGGTCTCCTCTGTCCTTGTCCATCCACTCCACGGAGGGAGGCCCGAGGCAGGGACGCCCAGCCGCAGGCCTCTGCAATCTCTGGAGAGGCGGAACCCATGAGGACCTGGCAGGGGCAGGGACGTGGCGACAGGGAGGGACACAGGCCCATCGTCTCTCTCCAATGCCCTGCCCCACGGCAGGCCCCGCAGGGCCCACAAAGGGACCTGCTCTCTGAGGAGGAATATTCTGGAACATGTCACGGCTTTTTCTCTTTTACATAAATGGCTCTGCCTCTGTGCTGCTCGGGAAGCAGAGGCGCCTCCCACCCCATTCTGTGCCGCCGGTGAATAGCCCGCCAGTCGGCCGAGCTTGAAAGGCGCTCGGGTGTTTAGGGGGCGGGGAGGGGGGGACCGCCGAAGGCGTTTAGGGGGTGGGGCGGGGGGGGGCTGCCGCGGGCGTCCTTTGTTGGGAAGCGGCTCCCTCCGGCCCCCGCTGCGCCTTTATCTGGCTCGGCGGCTCTTCCTGCAGCCCCCAAGCCTCGGAAGAGGTGGCTGGGGAGGCAGAACCCTCCAGGCTGTGGGCAGACACTGGCCAGGAGACTCTCCTCTGGGGTGACAGCCCCACCCTGTACAGGGAATTTCAGGCCCTTCCACCCCTTCTGGAGTCGTGCTGTGGAGGAGGAGTGGAAACCCGGCCTGCCAGGCCTGGCCACCCCCCAACTCTCCTGTCCCATGTTCTGCCCTGGCCTGGTGAGAATAAGCTCCCTGGCATAGGTCAGGCATGTGCAGTCAAGCATGTATTGAGCACTTACTGAATACGCTGCTGTGCGGCCAACATGAGGAGGAGAGCCTAAAAGCCTGAGTGACCGTCGGGGCCATGACCCAGGAGGTCCACTTGACCGTAGCCAGCCAGATTGAGGTGTGGCCAGGGATCTGTACCAGGTGATCTGGGGATGGAGGGCAGGAAGGCAAGGGAGACTCACCACCCCCTTCTCCTGGAATGTGGCATCGAGCAGCAAAGACGACATCCTCCCAAATAACCCCTATGTGGCAGGCTATGAGTGATACTAAGAGTGCACTCTCCCCTCGGGACCTCAGTTTTGCTCATCTGTAAAATGGGCGTGTGGAAGGGGTCAGTGACCTGTATGAATCTATGCAACCTCAACCTTCTATGTCATGAGGATGAAACAAACACGATGTGTGTCAGATTATCGTTTCCAAAAATGGCCACAACAGTATTTCTCACCTCACATGCCCTTCCAGAACCTTCCAGGTTTTTGTTTTGTTTTTTGAGACAGTCACACTCTCTTGCCCCGGCTGGAGTGCAGTGGTGCAATCTCTCACCGCAACCTCCGCATCCTGGGTTCATATGCTTCTCCTGCCTCAGCCTCTAGAGTAGCTGGGACTACAGGTATGTGCCACCATGCCTGGCTAAGTTTTGTATTTTTAGAAGAGACAGGGTTTCAACACGTTGGCCAGGCTGGTCTTGAACTCCTGGCCCCAAACGATCTGCCCGTCTCGGCCTCCCAAAGTGCTGGGATTAAAGGCACGAGCCGCCGGGCACAGTGGCTCAAGCCTGTAATCCCAGCACTTTGGGAGGACGAGGCGGGTGGATCACGAGGTCAAGAGATCGAGACCATCCTGGTCAGCATGGTGAAACCCCGTCTCTACTAAAAAAAAAATACAAAAAATTAGCTGGGCATGGTGATGTGTGCCTGTAATCCCAGCTACTCGGGAGGCTGAGGCAGGAGAATTGCCTGAACCCAGGAGGCGGACGTTGCGGTGAGCCGAGATTGCGCCATTGCACTCCAGCCTGGGTAGCAAGAGTGAAACTCCGTCTCAAAAAAAATAAAAAATAAAAATAAATAAAGGCACGAGCCACTGTGCCCTGTACCGGGCCTTAGAACCTTCCGGTTTTGTCCCCTCCCCTTGGAACTCAGCAGGAGATGGCTAAAAGCAATCCAGCTCTTGCTTTTGGGACACCGGTCTTGCGACCCTGCCGCCATGCAGTGAGGAAGCCCAGGCTGCCTAGGGAGACGCTCCTGTGGAAGGAAACAAGCCCACAACTAACCTCGCAGCCATGTGGCAGGTGCTCGCACTATCTTGGAAGTTAACACTCCACCCCTGGGGGAGCTGCCTCCCCCGGCACCCTGGGAAGCAGGACCAGCCCTCCCTGCCAAGCTTTATGCAAATCAAAGGCCTGTGAGCAAAAACAGTGATTGTGCTTTTATGCTGCTACGTTTGGGGTGACTTGTCACAGAGTAGTACATCATCTAAGACACGTTTCTAGGCAGGAACTGGGTCTTAAACTGATAGGGACCCCAAAGAGTCTAGCCCCTTCCAGGGGCCCACACGTGGCTGCTGATCACAGTCTCTACCCTGGACATGAGCTGAAACCACAAAGTAAGCACCAGACCGTATGAGTCTGTTCTCACGCTGCTGTCAGGAAATACCGGAGACGGGGGAATTCATAAAGAAAAAAAGGTTCAATTGGCTCATAGTTCTGCATGTCTGGGGAAGCCTCGGGAAACTTACAATCATGGCGGAAGGGGAAACAGGAGCAGGCGCCTTCACCAGGTGACGGGAGAGAGACGGTGAGTGCAAGCAGAGGAAACGCCAAATGCTACCACAGCAACGGCATGGGGGAAACTGCCCCCAGGATCCACCGATCTACCGTGCCTGCACCTTGTAGGGATTACCATTCAAAATGAGATTTGCGGGCGGTCACAGCCAAGCCATATCACAGGCTAAACTCAATTAATCCGACAACAATCATCCCCATTTTACAGATGAGTTCATTCAGGCGCAGACATGTGAATGAACTCACTTAAGGTCACAAAACCAAGAAGTGCTGGAAGTGAGATTCAAACCAGACGGGTGGCTCAGGGTCCTCCCCCTGAACCCTTAGGCTTACACGCCCCTCCCAGGTGGTGGTGACGGGCCCATATCCTGAACGAGCCAGGAGGGCATGGATTCCCGAGATGTATGATCCCTCCTGTCAAGATCTGGTTGAGTAGACGCCATCTGGCCAGACCTTCTACCCTCGTCAAGTTTTTCATATGAACATACTTTTTTTAATCGGCTGAAGACTGGGCGCGATGGCTCATGCCTGTAATCCCAGCATTTTGGAAGGTCGAGGCGGGTAGATCACCTGAGGTCAAATGAGACCAGCCTGGCTAACATGGTGAAACCCTGACTCTACTAAAAATACAAATAATTAGCCAGGCATGTTGGTGCATGTCTGTAGTCCCAGCTACTCCAGAGGCTGAGGCAGGAGAACCGCTTGAACCTGGAGGGCAGAAGTTGCACTGAGCTGAGATGGCACCACTGCACTCCAGCCTGGGCAACAAAAGTGAAACTCCGTCTCAAAAATTGATTATTTATTTATGTATTTATTTTTGAGATGGAGTCTCACTCTGTCACCCAGGCTGGAGTGCAGTGGTGTGATCTTTGCTCATTGCAACCTCCAGCTCCCGGTTTCAAGCAAATCTCCTGCCTCAGCTTCCCAAGCAGCGGGGACTACAGGTGCACGCCACCACGCCCAGCTAATTTTTTTGTGTGTGTATTTAGTAGAGATGGGATTTCACCGTGTTGGCCAGGATGGTCTCTATCTCTTGACCTCGTGATCTGCCTGCCTCAGCCTCCCACAGGGCTGGGATTATAGGTGTAAGCTATCATGCCCGGTCAAAAAAATATATATTTTTTTTAACTAAAAAAAACTCTTTATGAGATCACAGGATTTTTGGTTTGAAAATCATGATCGTGACACTGGAAGAACCTAGAGGGACAATAAAAAGCCCCCTCCTGCCCCGAGGTTAAAGCAGCCCGGGACGTAAAGAAACACGGTGTCTGTCCAGGCCCAAAGCCTGCCTCCCTCGCCACTTAAGCTTTTTTCTTCTTTTTTTTTTTTGAGACGGAGTTTCGATCTTGTTACCCAGGCTGGAGTGCAATGGCGCGATCTCGGCTCACCGCAACCTCGCCTCCTGGGTTCAGGCAATTCTCCTGCCTCAGCCTCCCGAGTAGCTGGGATTACAGGCACGCGCCACCATGCCCAGCTGATTTTTTGTATCTTTAGTAGAGACGGGGTTTCACCGTGTTGACCAGGATGGTCTCAATCTCTTGACCTCGTGTTCTACCCGCCTCAGCCTCCCAAAGTGCTGGGATTACAGGCTTGAGCCACCGCGCCCAGCCTCACTAAAGCTTTGTAAGACATTGAAATGTGGGCCGGGTGTGGCGGCTCACATTTATAATCCCAGCACTTTGAGAGACTGAGGTGGGAGGATCACTCAGGGCAGTTTGAGACCAGCCTGGGAACACAGTGGGACCTCATCTTTAGGAAAAATTTTAAAAAGTAGCCAGGTGTGGTGGCATGCACCTACAGTCCCAGCTACTCAAGAGGGTGAGGTTGCTGGGCTCAAGTGGGTCCAGGAGATCAAGGCTGCGGTGAGCTGAGATTGTACCACTGCACTCTAGCTGCGGTGACAGAGTGAGACCTTGTCTCAAAAAAACCAGATAAAAATAAAAATAGGCCAGGTGTGGTGGCTGATGCTTGTAATCCCAGAACTTTGGGAGGCTGAGGCAGGTGGATCACGGGGTCAGGAGTTCAAGATCAACCTGGTCAAGATGGCAAAACCCCCATCTCTACTAAAAATATAAAAAAATTAGCCGGGTGTGGCAGCATGAGCCTGTAATCCCAGCTATTCGGGAGACTGAGGCAGAGAACTGCTTGAACCTGGGAGATGGAGGTTGCAGTGAACCGAGATTGTGCCACTGCACTCCAGCCTGGGTGACAGAGTGAGACACCGTCTCAAAAAAATAAATAAATAAAAATAAATTGAGATACAACTTGTACATCATCAAACGCACCATACGAAAGCGTACAACGGAGTGCCTTTCACACTTGACAATGCCGCGCAGCTAACTCCAGAGCGCCTCCATCAGCCTACGTACTCCCTTGCCCCTGGAATCGCCCTCCCCCAGGCCCTGGCAGCCACTCATCCGCTTCCTGTCTGTGGATTCGCATACTGGGCACTTCACAATGGGGCAGACCCGCCCTCTGTGTCTGGCTTCCGGGTCTCCTGGGTCTCCCGGGCCCATCCATGTTGCAGCAGGAGCTGCGTTGGTCTTCGCTGCTGTATGGCCCAGTCATACTGCACTCTCCGGAAAGACCAGATTCTATTTATCCACTCATCAGCTGACAGCTTCTGTGCTGTTTCCACTTAGGCTCTTACAAACAATGCTGCTATGCACATGTGTGCACAAGCTTTTATGGAACCGATATTCCGATGTTTTCTTTCTTTTTCTTTTTTTTTTTTTTTGAGACAGCGTCTTGCTCTGTTGCCCAGGCTGAAGTGCACTGGCTTGATCTCAGCTCACTGCAACCTCCGTCTCCCAGGTTCAGGCAATTCTCCTGCCTCAGTCTCCCAGGTAGCTGGGACTATAGGCACGCGCCACCACGCCTGACTAATTTTTGTATTTTTAGTAGAGACGGGGTTTCACCATGTTGGCCAGGTTGGTCTGGAACTCCTGACCTCAAGTGATTTGCCTGCCTCAGTCTCCCAAAGTTCTGGGATTACAGGCATGAGCCATCGTGCCTGGCCACTGATGTTTTCATTCTTTTGGGTACCTAGATTGGAGTAGCTGGGTCCTTGGGCAACTCTCCAATTCATCATCTGAGGAGCTGCCAGACTGTTTTCCATGGCATATGCGCTCCCAGCAGCAGGGTGGCAGAGTTCCGACTTCACATCCTCGCCAGCACTTGTTATCATCTGCCTTTCTAACTGCAGCCCGGTCACGGGTGTGCAGCGAGACCCTTGTTAAGCTTTCACGTGCAAAGGGATGGGGAGGGGAAGAAGCAGCCCACAGGAAACGCTCCCGGGCTCATGGCAGATCCAGGGTCAAGGGCTTTCCAGACTTGGAAGCTGTGTGGCACTCGGTCAGATGACCAGCCACTCTGCGTCAACCTAAACCACAAGGCGGGACCCCTTCTGATCTAAGGGGAAACTCCTCACTCAACAAGGATGCGGCGCATCAGGCTGATGGCAGTGGAGCGTGGAGCTCCGCCTGGGGACTCAGGTGACTATACACTCCCCTCCTCGGGGCCGGCCCTGGACACAGCTCTCCAGGCCTCTGCGCCCTCAGCCTGGCCAGAGTCAGCGGTGGGGGTGGTTACTGGGCAGGGCCTCTGGGAGTTGGCAGGTTCCCACCACAGAGGCTTTGGGATTGGGTTCCCCCATTTCAGGCCCCACCTCACCTCCCACGAGCTTCCGGACTGTGCCGTCCACCCGGCGACTGCCCCTCCTCCAGGCCGGCGCCTTCCCCCTCAAGATGCCCTGTCTCTCTGGGCCTGTCTCCCTTCTCCAGAATTCGGCTCACCCTGGCAGCCTCCTGAGAATCTAACTGCCAAGGACTGCCCACCAGCGCCCCTGATCACTAAGCTTTCACCCTTTCCAGAGGCAGCCGAAGCAGGCCACTAACCCCATCTTGCCATTTTGTGGTCTCCAGGAACCCTCAGAAGGTTCCGGAAATGTCAAGCCTTTGGCACCGAGCGCTCTCCCCCACCCAGAGACTGCACAAAAACGCTGTGTTGAATCATGTGACCCCTTCTTTGGTTTCAGGCCCACCTGAAGCTGCCTCTCACATCTTGCCCCAAGATTCTGTCTCTGCCACGAACCACAAATGGTCAGAAACAACATACAGGACTGTGTCTTCCCTTCCAAATGCTATTTTGGGAGGTGACAAAATAGGAAAAAGCATGAGCTTTTGACTCAGCCCAACCCACATTTGGTTCCGTGCAGGTCACTGACCCCAAAGTTGTCTGAGCCTCAGTTTCCTCAAAAGCAAAATGGAGGCCAGGCACGGTGACTCACAACTGTAATCCCAACACTTTGGGAGGCCAAGGCGGGCAGATCACTTGAGGTCAAGTTCGAGACCACCCTGGCCAACACGGTGAAACCGTGTTGTATTTTTTTTGTTTTGTATTTCTACTGAAATACAAAAATCAGCCAGGAGCGGTGGTGAGTGCCTGTAATCCCAGCTCCTCGGGAGGCTGAGGCAGGAGAATCACTTGAACCCAGGAGGCAGAGGCTGCAGTGAGCAGAGATCACGCCACTGTACTCCAGCCTAGATGACAGAACAAGCAAGACTGTTTGAAAAAATAAAAATAAAACAAAATGGAGAGAACAGCTCTTTGCTAGCAGAGTCATGAAGGGGGCGGGAAGAGCACTCCAGGGCATGGCCGAGAGGTCCTGAACCCCACAGACCCCTGTAAGTATCCGCTGTGGGCTCACTGCAGTACAAACAGTCCCTTGGTCACTGGCTAACCTCCTCTGATTAGGTTTATGTATTTATTTTTCTTTGCAACAAGGTTTGAAAGTACAAACAGGGTGGCCAGTTACAATGATTCCAGAAGCCTTCTGGGAGTTCTCAGCAACTCTGGGTGGGCTGCTCCCCGCTCACCGCCAACTGTCACCTTCCCCACCCTGCCCGGGGCTTCGTGGGTGCTGACCCAGCTGGCGCTATCAGACCCAGACTGGCCCCCAGGGATGGCAGAGGCTACCCTGTTTCCTGGAACATGTGCCATGTGACGCTGAGCGAGCCGCTGGCAAGCCAGGGGGGATGTTGAACTTGGAAAGGACACTGCTATGCGTGTCTTGGGAAGGTCCACCGCATCTCAGCCCTTCTGACCTGCACGTTGCTGGGTGCAGAGCCTCAGGCACCTTTCCACGCAGGCTCCATGCCAGCCCCTAGCAGCGGTCACTACCCAGGCAGGGAGGAGCTGAAGTCAGGCTCCGTGGGTGGACACGGCCCTGGAGGGCAGGAAGCTGGACTTGGATCTGGCTCTATCCCAACTGGCTCCGGGACTTTCGGCTGCATCTGCTCTGGCCCTTCTTGGAGCCTCAGTGTCCGAGGCTGTTAGTCTGGATAATCCAATCGGCCTCTAGATTATTCTGTCAGTTACAGGCAGAATTCTTTTCATTTTTTAAGACAGGCTCTCACTCTATCGCCCAGGCTGGAGGGCAGTGGCACAAAATGGGCTCAAGCGATCCCCCCACCTCAGCCACCCAAGTAGCTGGACTACAGGGGTGCACCACCACGCCCAGTTACAGTATTATTTACTTTCAGTTTTTTGAGATGGAGTCTCACTCTGTCACCAGGCTGGAGTGCAGTGGCTTGATCTCGGCTCACTGCCACCTCTGCCCCCCAGGTTCAAACAATTCTCCTGCCTCAGCCTCCTGAGTAGCTGGGACTACAGGCACGTGCCCCCATGTGCAGATAATTTTTGTATTTTTAGTAGAAATGGGGTTTCACCATGTTGGCCAGAATGGTCTCGATCTCTTGATCTTGTGATCCACCCGCCTCGGCCTCCCAAAGTGCTGTGATTACAGATGTGAGCCACTGTGCCTGGCCCTAAAAAACATTTTTTTAAGAGATGGGTCTTGCTCTGTCATCCAGGCTGGAGTGCAGTGGCACGATGACTGCTCACTGCCACTTCCAACTCCAGGGCTCAAATGATCCTCCTGCCTCAGTCTCCCAAAGTGTTGGGATTACAGTTGTGTGTTAACATGCCTGCCCTAATTTTTCATTTTTAGTACAAACAAGGGCTTCACTATATTGCCAGCAGAATTCTTTCCCCCCTTCCTTTCAAGCAAAAATAAATACATAATTCAGATAAAAGCAGACCGGCTCAGGTGGAGGAGGGGAGAAAGCATGGAGCGGACTCTGCCTTTGCCTGCCCCTTTCCTTGTGGTGCGGCCTCTGAAGCCCCCGTGCTGAAGAATTCATTATTTCAAGGATCCCTTGGGATTGCACAAGCCTGCACACTTGAGCTACCTGAGCATCCACTCGGGCTACAGCTGGAGTTGAGTACCTACTATGTGCCAGGAACTGTTCTAGGAGCCGGGGATACACAAGGTCCCTGTCCTCCCAGATGCCTGGAGGCGTCAGAGACTGGCAAATACACACACAATATACAGGGGGCGGGAGGGGCTGTAGAGGAAACTAAGGCACCCTAAATAAGAGCAGGGTGATGGGGCAGGGGGTGCAGAGGAAGCTAAGCCTCCCTAAATAAGATCGGGGAGATGGGAGTGTGATTTTTAGGGGGTCATGTGAGCAGACTCCAAGAAAAAGTGAGGAAGGGAGCTCTGGGCGTTCTGGGCAGGAGGGCGGCACAGCATGCCTGCCCTACAGAGGAACGGAAAGAAGGCGGTGCCTCCAGGCAGCCATGCAGAGTGGGGAGAAAGGACGTGGGGGCTGGAACGGCCAAGTGTGCCGGCTGCTCCTCAAAGCTCAGATTCTGACCCTTTTTGGAAATAAGGTCTCTGAAGATGTTACTAGTTAAGTTGAAATCACACTGGATTAAGTGTTTTTGTAAGAAGAGAGGATGCAGGCCAGGCATGGTGGCTCACGCTTATAATCCCAGCACTTCGGGAGGCCGAGGTGGAAGGATCGCTTGATCTCAGGCGTTTGAGACCAGCCTGGGCATCACAGAGAGATCCCATCTCTACAAAAAGTGAAAAAATAAAAAATATTAGCGGGGTATGGTAAGGGTGGTGTGTACCTGTAGTGCCAGCTACTCGGGAGGCCGAGATAGGAATCGCTCAAGCCTGGAAGGTTTGAGGCTGCAGTGCCAGCGTGGGTGACACAGTGACACCCTGTCAGAAAAAAAAAAAAAAAGGAAGAGAGGACCCAGAGATGCAGAGGGGAGGGCCAGGTAAACACACAGCTGAGATGAAGTGATGAAGCCACAGATGTGGGAAAGCTGGCCAGGAGCTGGAAGAGGCAGGAAGGAGCCTCCCTCAGGGCCCTCAGCGGGAGGGGCCCTGCCGCCACCTGGATGTTGACCTTCTGGCCTCCAGAACTGGGATGGAACATGTCTCTGCTGTTTGCAGATGCCCAGGTCTTGGCAATGTGTTACAACAGCCACGGGCAACTGTACACCCAGGCCAGTTTGCTTTTACTCGGGTAGGAGAGGGGCCCATGCGGACTCGGGGCTTGGGAAGGTGAAGCTGACTGCATCATTAAAGGGTCTGGTCACATCATGCTGCGACCCTGTCCATCTGGTCTGTGAGCTCCTGGATTCACCTGGTGAGAACTGGGCGTTTCCTCTCTGTGCGTCCAGGCCTCACAGGAGGCAAACAGACCTGGTGTTCTGCGTGAGCAAAAGGAACACAGCTCAGGCCTCCAGTGACAGCTCTGCTCACCCATGCGCCTTCCAAGGGCCCACTCCCTCCACGGAGGGTGACCAGGGCCCTGCCGGGTGGGGCCACAGCTGCCCACTCTGCCTCCCCGCCATTCTACTCTGGAGGCCCCTGGCAGCAACACGGTTTCCCCGGCCCTGACTGGTTCTCCTAGTGGCCTTATTTCAAGTTTCCCAGACAGGTTTCTCCTGTGAAAACGTGGGGCCTATCATTATCCATCTGAGAACCTGTAATTTGTCTTTAAAGAAATGCAACCCCAAGATGAAGTGAGCTGGCTGGGTAGGGGCAGCCCCAGGCGTTGCCAGTCATAAGCCCGGGAGCCAGGGAAGGCTCACCCATGGACTCAACGAGCATTTATTGAGCACCTTAGTTTCGCCAGGCACCATGCTGCCTCCATCAGCACTTGCTCAGTTCTGGGATGTTGTACTGAATGCAGACCCTTTGTGAGAAGACCCTCGAAGAAGGCATAAAAGCTGTAAGACTTCACACCCACCTGAAATAACTAGGTACAAGGCAGAACGTGCAAATGCCCGAGACAGGCCTCTAAAACATCATAGGGGCTGGGCGAGGTGGCTCATGCCTGTACTCCCAGCACTTTGGGAGGCCGAGGAGGGCGGATCATAAGCTTAGGAGATCAAGACCAGCCTGACCAACATAATGAAACCCTGTCTCTACTAAAAATACAAAAATTAGCCAGGCGTGGTGGCACACGCCTGTAATCCCAGCTACTCGGGAGGCTGAGGCAGGAGAATTGCCTGAACCAGGGAGTTGGAGGTTACAGTGAGCTGAGATCACGTCACTGCACTTCAGCCTGTCGAGAGAGAGAGAGAGAGAGAGAGAGAGAGAGAGAGAGAGAGAGAGAGAGAGAGAGAGAGGAGAGAGAGAGAGAGAGAGAGAGAGAGGAGAGAGAGAGAGGAGAGAGAGAGAGAGAGAGAGGAGAGAGAGAGAGAGAGAGAGGAGAGAGAGAGAGGAGAGAGAGAGAGAGAGAGAGAGAGGAGAGAGAGAGAGGGGAGAGAGAGAGAGAGGAGAGAGAGAGGGGAGAGAGAGAGAGAGAGAGGAGAGAGAGAGAGAGGAGAGAGAGAGAGAGAGGAGAGAAAGAGAGAGAGGAGAGAGAGAGAGAGAGAGAGAGGAGAGAGAGAGAGAGAGGAGAGAGAGAGAGACGGGAGAGAGAGAGAGAGGGAGGGGAGAGAGAGGAGAGAGAGAGGAGAGAGAGAGAGAGGAGAGAGAGAGGAGAGAGAGAGGAGAGAGGAGAGAGAGAGGGAGGGGAGAGAGAGGGAGGGGAGAGAGAGGAGAGGGGGAGAGAGAGGAGAGAGAGAGAGAGGAGAGAGGAGAGAGAGAGGGAGGGGAGAGAGAGAGGGAGGGGAGAGAGAGGAGAGAGGAGAGAGAGAGGGAGGGGAGAGAGAGGAGAGGGGGAGAGAGAGGAGAGGGGGAGAGAGAGGAGAGAGAGAGAGGAGAGAAAGAGAGAGGAGAGAGAGAGAGAGGAGAGAGAGAGAGAGAGAGAGAGAGGAGAGAGAGAGAGGAGAGGGGGAGAGAGAGGAGAGAAAGAGAGGAGAGAGAGAGAGAGGAGAGAGAGAGAGGAGAGAGAGAGGAGAGAGAGAGGAGAGAGAGAGGAGAGAGAGAGGAGAGAGAGAGGAGAGAGAGGAGAGAGAGAGGAGAGAGAGAGAGGAGAGAGAGAGAGGAGAGAGAGAGGAGAGAGGAGAGAGAGAGAGGGGAGAGAGAGGAGAGGGGGAGAGAGAGGGGGAGAGAGAGGAGAGAGAGAGAGGAGAGAGAGGAGAGAGAGAGGAGAGAGGAGAGAGAGAGAGGGGAGAGAGAGGAGAGGGGGAGAGAGAGGGGGAGAGAGAGGAGAGAGAGAGAGGAGAGAGAGAGGAGAGAGAGAGAGAGAGAGGAGAGAGAGGAGAGAGAGGAGACGCCATTTCAAAAAAAAAAAAAGGAAAAGAAAACAGAGTGAACGAATGCTGGGGGCATTGTTCAAGGCCCCTGTGGAGCCTGTTCTGGGTGGAGCCTCACTGTGCTCATCTGTGAGATGGTCACAATAATGTCTGCCCAGGACCTTGCCTGGCGCCTGGCAACTGAAAAGCTCCAATGGGCTCAGCACAGGGACCCCTTCACACAGGGAGTCCTCAGCCCGACGCTTGCCACCTCACCAACTCCGCTGGAACGGAAGGGTGAGGACGAGGAGGTTCCGCTGCCGGGGCGGACACAGGCGAAGGCCCAGGAGCTGGCATCTCTCCCGCTCCGCTGGCACAGCTGCCCGGCTCACTGCAGTCTGGTTACAACAGGACTGGATCTAGAAGCTTCCGTTAGGACTCCCGCTACACTGTCCCACCCAGTGCCCCGGCACCGATCGAAAGCTCCGGGTCACAGGCCTTCTTTTCCAGAATTTTCATCACCAATTTCTGACAACTCGTGGTGGAAAGCTGGTGTTTTCTTTGGCTCTGAGACCCTCAACCTACCCCCTGGGCATTTGCCTAAATGTCAGGAGAGAGGAGGAGAAGGAGGGGTGAGCTACGCCGTGCTGGGCTCCACGGGTTCACACCTAATGTCACCTCCGCCCCACCCTTCCAAGCTACAGATGATGCCTGCTTTCCAAAGGACACCAGACACCAGGCGATGCGCCATTCTGAGCACCTGGGTCCTCAGCCCCGCCTGGTCCCTCAGGACTCCGCCTTAAACGCTGCATCTTCCATGTTACTAAGGGACCCAGGTCATGTGCCAACAGCTCAGCATCACAAGTGGAGCCACCAGTTCAAGTGGCCGAAGAAATGGCAGCCAGGGGGTCTCCCCAACCCATGTCTCCTGTGGCACCACTTCGGGGAGTAATTGGGACGAGAGGCTGAGAAGCCACATCCTCACTGGAGGCTGCTCTGGAGACTGCCCGGACACCTTGATCAAGCCGTGCCAACCCCACCGCCTGACGCGGACCTGAACGACGGTCAGCTGGATGCCCCACGACCACCACTGTTCCAGGACACCTTGATCGAGCCGTGCCAACCCCACCGCCTGACGCGGACCTGAACGACGGTCAGCTGGTTGCCCCACGACCACCACTGTTCCAGGACACCTTGATCGAGCCGTGCCAACCCCACCGCCTGACGCGGACCTGAACGACGGTCAAGTGGTTGCCCCACGACCACCACTGTTCCAGGACACCTTGATCGAGCCGTGCCAACCCCACCGCCTGACGCGGACCTGAACGACGGTCAAGTGGTTGCCCCACGACCACCACTGTTCCAGGACACCTTGATCGAGCCGTGCCAACCCCACCGCCTGACGCGGACCTGAACGACGGTCAGCTGGTTGCCCCACGGCCACCACTGTTCCAGGACACCTTGATCGAGCCGTGCCAACCCCACCGCCTGACGCGGACCTGAACGACGGTCAGCTGGTTGCCCCACGCCCACCACTGTTCCAGGACACCTTGATCGAGCCGTGCCAACCCCACCGCCTGACGCGGACCTGAACGACGGTCAAGTGGTTGCCCCACGACCACCACTGTTCCAGGACACCTTGATCGAGCCATGCCAACCCCACCGCCTGACGCGGACCTGAACGACGGTCAAGTGGTTGCCCCACGACCACCACTGTTCCAGGACACCTTGATCGAGCCGTGCCAACCCCACCGCCTGACGCGGACCTGAACGATGGTCAAGTGGTTGCCCCACGACCACCACTGTTCCAGGACACCTTGATCGAGCCGTGCCAACCCCACCGCCTGACGCGGACCTGAACGATGGTCAAGTGGTTGCCCCACGACCACCACTGTTCCAGGACACCTTGATTGAGCTGTGCCAACCCCACCGCCTGACGCGGACCTGAACGACGGTCAGCTGGATGCCCCACGACCACCACTGTTCCAGGACACCTTGATCGAGCCGTGCCAACCCCACCGCCTGACGCAGACCTGAACGACGGTCAGCTGGATGCCCCACGACCACCACTGTTCCAGGACACCTTGATCGAGCCGTGCCAACCCCACCGCCTGACGCGGACCTGAACGACGGTCAGCTGGTTGCCCCACGACCACCACTGTTCCAGGACACCTTGATCGAGCCGTGCCAACCCCACCGCCTGACGCGGACCTGAACGACGGTCAGCTGGATGCCCCACGACCACCACTGTTCCACGAGCTTTTCGCAAATCGCTAACTGAGTGCCCACTATGGTCAGCCCCATTTTATGGCTGAGGAGGCTGAGCACAGTGGCTCACGCCTGTAATCCCAGCACTGTGGGAGACCCAGGAAGGAATATCACTTGAGCCTAGGAGTTTGAGACCAGCCTGGGCAGCATAGGGAGTTCCTTCTCTACAAAATATTTAAACAAATTAGCCAGGCATGGTGGTACAGGCCTGTGGTCCCAGCGACTCGGGAGGCTGACAGGATGATCACTTGACCCCAGGAGGCTGAGGCTGCACTGGGCCACAATTGCACCAGTGCACTACAGCCTGGGGTCCAGAGTGGACCCTGTCCCCTTGTCCAAAAGAAAAAGGGATGAGGAAACTGGGGCTCAGAGTGACCAAGTGACTTACCTTTTTTTGTTTGTTTGTTTGTTTGAGACAGAATCTCACTCTGTCGCCAGGTGCCAGGCTGGAGTGCAGTGGCACAATCTCAGCTCACTGCAACCTCCACATCCCATGTTCAAGCAATTCTCCTGCCTCAGCCTCCCGAGTAGCTGTGACTACAGGTGCACACCACCATGCCCAGCTAATTTTTGTATTTTTAGTAGAGATGGGGTTTCACCATGTTGGCCAGAATGGTCTCAATCTCTTGACCTCGTGATCTGCCTGCCTCGGCCTCCCAAAGTGCTGGGATTATAGGTGTGAGCCACTTGGCACCCGGCCCCACATCACTTATCTTCCAGATACAGCCAAACTTCAGAGAGATGCCCTTGTCTGTGACAGGCCCCTCAGCTTTGCTGACCCAGGAGTCACGGCTTAGAAAGGACTGAAACCCTTAAGGGGTCTGGTGGTGGGCACCCCATCCCTGGCACCAGATCTGAGGCCTCCTGCCCACCTGGGTGCAGGTCCCTGCCCACCACCATGGGACGGCCTCCACCCCTGCCCTGTGCAAACAAGGCTTTGTCCTGTTGCCAGATCTTTGCAGATGGAATTCTTCCTGACCGGCCTCCCAATCCCTCTCTATGCCAGCTTTCTAGAACCTTCCCAGTTCTTTTGAGACACACTCAGGCCCCACCTCCCCCAGGAATACCAGCCCGAGGCAGATGTCCAAAACACTCGACAACTCACACAACAGAGTTTCTCTGAGTCTGGGGTCTCCCAGAAACGGATGAGGCAAGGGCTGAGCTCAGGACCTGCCCTTAGGAGGAGAGCACTGGATACACGGGTGGGCGGTGGGACAGGAAAGCGAATGAGCCGGTGCAGGGAGCATGAATGCTCACCAGCGTTCACCGTGGGCGCCGGGCACGATCCTGCCGGAGCCTCGGGGACTGTGCAGATCAGGCCTAGGCCATACCACCTGAGGGGCCGGGACTTAGAGGGAGGTCATCCTCCCTTCCTGGGGCTGCTGGCCGAGGCCGGTCCCGGGGGCATGTGTCCACCGCTGGAGCTGAGGGGAGTAAGTGTGGTGTGCACAGCGCACCGGAGAGCCACTGCCCTTCTACGGGAATGAACCAGCCAGAGGGACGCACACCTGCTGTCAACAGCCAAGAGGTCCTGTAGCCCTGACACGGAGCCGGCACTAGTCCTGTCCACACCCAAAGGAGTCGTCTGATGTCACAGTCACTACCACCAAAGGCCCAGTCTTGTCCCCACGTGATGCTCAGAGCCAGGCATGGTACCTGCCCAGCATACAGCAAGTGCTTAGTAAATGCTCATGGTTACATAGACACATAACAAGATGGAGCAGAGACTTTTATGGGAGGGAATCAATGCACCTGCGTCTGCCTTAGGCCCCAGTAGGTAGGGACGGGGCACCGAGCCTCACTTGGCAGGGCCTGCCCATGCCCCACTGAGGCAGGCTCCCCACAGAGCGCCAGGGGGGTCTCTCCTGGGGCTCTCACTCTGCAGCTCACTTGGTTTTTCCACTCTGTGAGGCTGTGCCCTGTGCCACAAGGGGCTGCAGCCAGGACGGGTGGGGTTCCCTGAGCCCAGTTTCAGCCCCCAACACCCTATCGTATTGATGGGGAGACGTCTACTCCCAAGATGCATGGGAAACGGGTCACAGCACCACTATGGATGGCTACCCCTGGGGGTCAAAGGCCGCTGGCTGATGTGCAGCCCTCATTGAGGATGTCTGCTGTCCTTGCAGGTGGCCTGGTCCATGGAGGGCTGAGCGCTGATCTCCACTGCCCCCTACCGGCCACAGACAGTCCAGTCCCCTCACCCCTGTAGACCTCAGTGACCTCTGCCCCAGTGGAAGAGACCTCAGATCAAAGCCTGCAGCAGTGCTCCTCACCCGGGAACAGACACCAGGCCAGCGGCTGGGAGGTGTGGGTGCCAGACGGCTTGGTACCTTATGATGACCTGGGCTACACGTGGCTAGGGAGCCCTCAAAAGGTGCCCCGTGCAGACTGAGACGTGCTATCAGCAGATACACCAGATTCTGAAGACTTGAGAGGAACAAAGGAATCTCTCTGATAATTCAACATATTGACGACATGTTGAAATGATAATATTTTGAATATATTATGCTAGAGAGAATATATTAAAATAAATTTCACCTGCTTTTCTTTTTCAAAGTGTGGCTAGTGGGAGACGGAAAACAGCACAGGTGGCTGGCGTCGTGGTTCTGCACCCAGTGGCTCAGGGGGCTCATGGCGCTATCAGGTTTCTGGTAAATTCCCTCCGCCCTTTGGAAACAGGAGTCAGGCCACATGGCCTCTGCCGTCCATCAGGTGGGACATTCGACAGTTCTGAGTGCCGATGCAGGAGCACCATGAGGGCTCGCACCAGGCCCGCAGCACCAGCCCTGCCTCTCCAGCCTGGCCCGCCCCCACCTGCCCCCACTCCCATTCCCACAAGCGCCTCGCCCTGCTCTGGCCTGGGATGCGGTTGATAACACTTGCTTGGTCTTGTCCCGGCCTGGCTTTGCTCCGAGGCATTTATTCCCGCTACTCAGGGTTGCCAAATACAGCAAATAAGAACACAGGATGCTAGGCTGGGCACAGTGGCTCACGCCCATAACCCCAGCACACTGGGAGGCCAAGGCGGGTGGATCACCTGAGGTCGGGAGTTCGAGACTAGCCTGACCAACTTGGAGAAACCCCGCCTCTACTAAGCATGCAAAATATGCTAGGTGTGGTGGCACATGCACATGCCTGTAATCCCAGCTACTTGGGAGGCTGAGGCAGGGGAACTGCTTGAACCCGGGAGGCGGAAGTGATGGTGAGCTGAGATCGTGCCATTGCACTCCAGCCTGGGCAACAAGGGCAAAACTCTGTTTCAAAAAAAAAAAGAATACAATCATGCCCAGTTCATTCTGCATTTCAGATACACAATGAACACATTCCTAGTGTAAGTATATCCCAGATACTGCATAGGATAGACTTTTACACTAAAAACATGTTTGTTGTGTACGTGAAATGCAAATGAGCCGGCGGCCCCAGCATGACCGGGTGTGCATTCCTCTCCTACCTTGCACACTGTTGCAAGTCTGCACACGCCAGGCTGGTCGCTCCCCCAGGAGGTGAGGGTTGGGTTTCAGTTACTCTTGTCCCCACCAGCACAGAATGAACAAGGGAGCCCAGCACTTAGGGGGCAGCAGCTCACCCGAGGCCCTCTAGACTCTGCCCGCTGCCACACACTCAGCACCGGCTCCTGCTCAGGGCCTCTCCCCAGTCCCGCCCCCCGCCCCCCAGGGCTCTGCAGGGATCACCATCCACATGGTGCCAGGGCCTGTTTCCTGCCTGTTTGCCATCTGAGCCCTGTTCGTAAACAAAACATCCCCCGATCTGACGCGCTTGTAGGAGGGCCCAAGTGAGACCAGGCTGCAGGCGAGGAGGCCTGAAACGCTCCTGTGAGGACGGGCAGAGCTGTGCGGCCTCCCGCTGGGCCTCCCCGACCCCTGCTCCCTCAACCGCCCTAGTCTCCTCCCTTGTCAAAAGCCCACCCCGCAGTGGCGCTCTTGGAGTGTGACAGAGGGAGATGCTGAGGCCCGCAGTGTCCAGGGCGGGCAGGGCTGGGGGGGGTGGGGGGGGTGGGGGGGCGGGACACTCCCAGGTATTTCTAAAACAAGGGCAGATCTCCGCTGGGCCTCTGCTTTGTCCCGGGACACACTGCAGATTTTCTGAACTGGCCCTGATTCCAAACACTAACCAGCTTTCCCCAAACATCTCAATGCCCTGGATGTTTGTGTAAGGTCAGCGAACGGCAAATGCAGGGGCCACGCCCGTGTGTGACCTGATCGACACACGGCCCAGAACCCTTCACTGGGAGGGTCCCAGGATGGTTCCATCTCTCTCCAAGAGGCGGTGGAAGACAGGAAACCCTGCCGGGGAGAAGAGAAACAGCAGGAGAAAGCCCGGGGCCTGCAGGGTGGAGGCAGCGTAGCTCCAGGCTTCTAAGCCAGAGACCCAGCTCACCACGCATGGGGAGCGTGTGGGGAGCAGGTGTTCAGGAGGGAGTGGGGTGAGGAAAGACGGGGCCTGTGGATGTGTTCCTGTGTGTGTGTGTACATGGGCATGTGTGCATGCATGTGCACACACATGGAAGGAAAAGTGGGGTCCAGTCAGCTGCCTCCAGGCCCTCCAGCCTCACCAGTCCCCATTGTGCCTGACATCCCTTCAGCTGCCCCACGGCACCACAGGGATGCAGGACTGGGACATGGCATCCTGCGTGCTTCCCCTCTACCTGTGAGATGCAAGCTGCAAACAGGCACCCAGCGCAGACCCAACACCTTTCCAAGGGACGCCTGGGAGATGGCAGCACTCATGTCCCCACTACTTTGGTGCGGCATGTGCAGGGTCTGGCCGGTTTTTGTGGCACCAGCTGGCAGAATGCCTGCTCCTCTTTTCCTCTTCTTCTCACTCCCCAGGGTCTGTGAGGCACTGCCTGCGGGGAGGGAGGCTGGGGATTCAGGGGCCCTTCTCTGAGCTAGGCTGTGACACACACACACACACACACACACACACACACACACGGCTCAGACCAGTGCAGTAGCATGTCACCCCAGGATGCATCTGCTGTTCAAATACCTTGGGTCCCTCGGCCTCCCAACCCCCCAGTGAGTGTGTGCGAGGGTCCCACAGCCCAGGGTGGACACTGCCAGCTCAGCCCAGGCTGGCGAGTGGCAGAAGCCAGGCCTTGGCTACAGGAGCTGCCCAGAGGCTCCCAGACAGCTTCTGTGGACTTCCTTCCCCACAGCCTGTCCTGACCGCCAAGACCTCGGGCCTGCCTGAGGGGGCCCCAGAATCCTCCTTCCCCACCCCCCAGCCTGAGACCTCTCCAGCGGTCCTGGGGGACCAGCAGGGCAGAAAAACCTCTCAGCAAAGGGCAGGGAGGGGGCAGGAAGGGGATCTGGGTGGAAGTGAAATTATTCTGCTTGGCCTCCTCAGGGCTAACATGAAAGCAGCCTTGTCTACAAGGGAGGAGGCTGAGAGAGCCTGGCCCCCAAGACTGCCACCAGGGTGGCCTCCGGGCAGGGCAGCACCCCAAATACGGAATCCCACTGGATGAGGTCAAGCCAGGTGTCTCGAGGACGCTGAGGAAGGTGCACAGGACAGGGGTCCCCCGAGGGGAGACAGGGCAGGCCTCACCCAGGTGCACAGGACAGGGGTCCCCCGAGGGGAGACAGGGCAGGCCTCGTCCAGGTGCACAGGACAGGGGTCCCCCGAGGGGAGACAGGGCAGGCCTCACCCAGGTGCACAGGACAGGGGTCCCCCGAGGGGAGACAGGGCAGGCCTCACCCAGGTGCACAGGACAGGGGTCCCCCGAGGGGAGACAGGGCAGGCCTCACCCAGGTGCACAGGACAGGGGTCCCCCGAGGGGAGACAGGGCAGGCCTCACCCGGACAGCCTTGGAGCCCTGACCCCACACAACCGCTGCCCTGGGTCCGTGAATGCTCGGCTGTGGTCAGAGGGACAGGGGACCCCAAGACGCCAGGGGCCCCACCTCTCACTTTCTGAAAAGGTCCCCTGGGAGGTCCCACAGGTTTCCCCCCTGCTATGGCCAGAGCTGAGTGTGCCCTGGGGCCTCTGGGCAGTGGCTCCTCCTTCTCTCTCAGGGAAGCTGCCCACTCCAGGGACCTGCAGCTTCACTGGCCCTGAGGCCCGCTTCATCCCCTGCCCCTTGGTCTGGGTGCCCTGGTCACACCTGTCCAGTGATCAGCTCAGGAAATGCTCCAGCCCAGACAGGCTCAGACAGCACAGGGAGAGAACACTTCAGCCACTCCCCTTCAGAGCCCAGGGTCAACCAGGGCGGACAAGACCTCCTCCCCTTCCTCCTCCCCGCTTTCTCCTCTCCTTCCTCCCCCTCCTCCTCCCCTTCCTCGTCTCCTTCCTCACCCTCCTCTCCTTCCTCCCCCCTCCTCTTCTTTCTCCCCTCCTCCTCCCCCCTTTCTCTTCTCCTTCCTCCCCGCTCCTCCTCCCTTTCTCCTCTCCTTTTTCTCCCTCCTCCTCCCCCTGCTCCTTTCCCTCCTTCCCCTCCTTCTCCCCCTCCTCCTCTCCTTCCTCCCCCTCCTCCTCCCCTTCTCCCTCTCCTCCTTCCCTTCTCCCCCTCCTCCCCTTCTCCACCTCCTCCTCCCCCTTTCTCCCCCTCCTCCCCCTTTCTCCCCCTCTCCCCCTTTCTCCCCTTCTCACCCTTTCTCCCACTCCTCACCCTTTCTCCTCCCCCTTCTCCCCCTCCTCCTCCCCCTTTGTCCTCTCCTTCCTTCCCCTCCTCCTCCCCCTCCTCCTCCTCCCCCTCCTCCTTTCCCTCCTCTTCCTCCTCTCCCTCCCTGCCTCTCCTGTGGTAAACAGCATCCCCCCAAAACCCATGTCATTCTAGAACCTGTGAATGTGACACTCTGGAAAGGGGTCTCTGAAGATGTCAGGAAGTTGAGAACATGGGGCTCTAAATCCACTGACTAGCATCCTTATAATGAGAGGCAGATTTGGGGACGCAGGGTAAGGAGGCCACGTGAAGGGGAGGCAGAGAATGGGGCAACGCAGCCGTGAGCAAAGTCACAGCTGGGAGCAGCGGGAACTGGAAGAGGCAGGACGGGTCCCGGAGCCCTTAACGGGAGGGCGGCCAGGCTAACAGCTGACTGTGGGCTCCTGGCCTGAAGAACCATGAGAGTGAGTTTCTGCTGTTTTAAGTCACCAGTTTGTGACAAGCTGTCACATCAGCCTAAGGACCCCCAGTTGTGTTTGGGGTTTGGGGGGTTCCCCCGCAAGAGGATCAGAGAGCCCACAGAGGGGCTGCAGTGTTCTCTGAGCTGGGCACACGGGAGGGGACGGCAGCGGTGGGCGAGGGGGCCGGAAGGAGAGTCTGAGCATCCTGTCTTTGCCCCAGGACTCTGGGGCAGAGGGGCCAAGCTGGCCGGGGCCTCCCTGGTCACGGGGTCAGAGCTGCTCCAGCAGTGTGTGTGCCGCCACCCACGCCTCCAGACATGAGGACGGAGGTGCATGGCTGGGGTGGGCAGTGCCGCAGGGAACCCAGGAAGGCAGGGGCTTCATAACCCTCCTTAAACACAGACACTGGGGTCTGGGGTGAGAAGGACTCGGGCTGGGGCCACAGGTCAGACCATGCGTTTCCATCACCAGGACTGCAAGGTGGTATGTGGGCACTGGGGGTGGGACAGATGTCCCCGGAGAGCCTGCAGCACCTAGGGTCCTAAGACATCTGGGACACGAAGGCAGCCAGGAGGCACGCAGGGCCCCAAGAGAACCACAGACCAAGCCACCAAGCCCAGGTACACAGCCCGAGGGGCTCCCGCAGAACGGCTCCCAGAAGGACCCCCAGGGGCACCAAAGCAGAAGCCCTGACACCCTCGAGGAGGGAGGAGAAGAATCCAGAAAGGAAGCCTCGGGGAAGGCGGCCCTGGCCACTCCTACCCTCCCTCCCCAAGGCCCCAGGGTGGGAGGCAGCCTACGTTTCTGGCCATGCGCTCTGGCCCCAGCAGCTCTCCCGTGGTACCAGGAGTGCGGGTGGCCTCCGAAGCTGCTGTGGACCCGGCTGTCTGCACCGGAGCTGGTTTAGAACTGCACAGGCTTGGGTCCTGCCAACACCGTTTCTGCTCCCCTGCTGCCTGGCAGAGAGGATGACACCCCCCTCTCTGCAGCTTGGCTCTTTGTGCCCGCATCAGTGACATGGGATTTAAGTCTCAGCTCCTCTGCTGGGGGCACCCTGGGAACCAGGGGTATCCGATGGGCCTCTGGAATTTGGGACCAGCTCATGGAGCAGGCCGCCCTCTCCTCGCCCCGCCGTCCTCCATGGCTGTCAGATGCCCTGCCTGCTGGAGGACAAGATAATCCTTCTTGACAGAGCCATGGCCATCACTGACGGCCGCGGAGAGGCGGCTGGGTTTATATTTAGCCTCAAACTGCTCCTGCCTGCTGGTGCTGAAGGATGCGGGGCGGCGGGGGAGCCCTGCTGGCCTCTCTGCTGTGCCTATGGGTGCCCCCTCTGTCTCCGGTCCCTGAGCAGACGCACAGGGCTTTGGCTGTGCACTGCCTAACCCACCTGGCCACACGTGCTGGATCCCGGGTGGGTGTTGAGGGGAGTGGCTGTGCTGGGGAGGTGGGTGGGGAGGGGGTGCAGGCCAGCAGCTGCTCTGAGCACCTGGAGTGGACCCTGACTGGGTGCCCTGCCCTTCCAGAACAGGCTCCATCTCTCCCTGGTGGGCCCCAGTGGGCCCTCCCACTCCCTCCCTCCCTCCCTGCGAGCCTGGGATGGCTGAGAGAGGATGCTCAGGTGCCAGGGAGCAGGGAGAGGGGCTCATAGGCAGAAGGAACAAGTAGGAAGGGCAGCGGGCAGGTGAGAGGGTCTGGGGGGGAAGGGGAAGGGTGAGGAGGGGGGAAGGGGGGAGGGGGGAGGGGGAAGAGGGGGGTTGAGGGGCAAGAGGGGATGGGAAAGAAGGGGGAGGAGGAGGGGTATGGGGGGGAGAAGGTGGGGAGGAGGGGAGAGAAAGTGGAAAGGAGGTGGGAAGGAGGGAGGAGGAGGGGGAGGAGGTGGGGCGGAGTGGGGAGGAGGTGGGGGAGGAGGGGGAGGAGGTGGGTAGGAGGTGGGGAGGAGGGGAGATGAGGAGGGGAGAAGGTGGGGAGGAGGGGAGAGGTGGGGAGGAGGTGGGAAAAGGGGGAAGAGGGGAGAGAAGATGGGGAGGAGGGAAGAGAAGGAGGGGAGGAAGTGGGGAGGAGGGGAGAGAAGGTGGGAAGGAGGGAGGAGAAGGGGGAGGAGGGGAGAGAAGGTGGGGAGGAGGGAGGAGGAGGGGGGAGGAGGGGAGAGAAGGTGGGAAGGAGGGAGGAGTAGGGGGAGGAGGGGAGAGAAGGTGGGGAGGAGGGAGGAGGAGGGGGAGGAGGTGGGGAGGAGGAAGGGGGGAGGAGGTGGGGGAGAGGTGGGGAGGAGGGGAGAGAAGGTGGGGAGGAGGGAGGAGGAGGGGGAGGAGGTGGGGAGGAGGGAAGAGGAGGGGGGAGGAGGGGGGTGGGAGGTGGGGAGGAGGGGAGAGAAGGAGGGGAGGAAGTGTGGAGGAGGGGAGAGAAGGTGGGAAGGAGGGAGGAGAAGGGGGAGGAGGGGAGAGAAGGTGGGAAGGAGGGAGGAGGAGGGGGAGGAGGTGGGGAGGAGGGGGAGGAGGTGGGGGGAGGTAGGGAGGAGGGGAGAGAAGGTGGGGAGGAGGGGGAAGAGGGGGAGCAGGTGGAAGAGAGGGGAGGAGGGGGAGGAGTGGGGAGGGGCAGAGAAGGAGAGCTGGCAGGGATGGGAGGGAGGGAGCAAGACAGGAAGGAACCACTGGTCAGAGCCACGGTGAAAGGAAGGCAGCCACAGTGACATTAACCAGAACGCGGCTTCATAAAAGTAGCTCTGCTGCTCCAGCACTGCCAGCTGCTTCACACGTCAAGGCACCGAACATCACAGTCACCCTTGCAGTGGCCACAGCCATTATTCCCATTTCCCAGATGTGCAAAGCGAGACCCGCAGCAGTTACAGGCCTCACGCCCTCCTCCCAGGTCCTCTCCTGCCACCCAGGCAGGCTGGGTCAGGGCGTGGGGGTGCGGGCGGGAGCAGCTGGCTGGGGCAGCTGGCAGGAGGCCCCGGCCAGCGTGGTGCCCCCAGCCCCAGCTGAGCGCCGGGCGGGGCGGGGGTGAGGCCGTCTAAGTGGCTTATGCCTGGCCTCGGGCAGACTGACAGGCGCTGGATTAACAAAGCCACGCTCTGTTCCCGGGCAGGTCACGTGGAAAGCGCAGCCGTGCCCCCGCCACTTCTCCTTTTTAATTTTTTTGTAAGAAGGGATGTCTGCCCCTGAGCCGGGCATGAGGGGGTGTTGAGGGGACGACCGCCACTTGGCCAGCTGTAACTACATCAGCTGCTGCGGGCACAATGGATGCTTCTTGGCCGCGTCCGCCCCTCACCGTGAAACCCCAACCCCAGGCCACCAGCCGGCCCAGTCCCAGGACTCAGCCCGCCGCCCAGCTCTGCAGCACCACGACAGCACTGAGAACAGATCATTAGCCCTGAATGGCGTCTGCAGAGAAGGGGAGGGGGGCAGGCCCTGGCAGTGCGGAAGCTGCTCCTGGCCAGATCCGGGGGGTGAGCCACGAGCCTCAAGGACCCATGTGTTGAGTTAAATAAAATACCATCTTGAAATTAATCTCAGCTGGTTATTACTTATTTATTTATTAATTATTACTTTAGAGGCAGGGTCTGGCTCTGCCACCCAGGCTAGAGTCCAGTGGTCAAACTCCCAGGTTCAAGCAATCCTCCTGCCTCAGCCTCCTGAGGAGCTGGGACCACAGGCACGTGCCACCATGCCTGGCTTTTACATTTTTTGTAGAGATAGGGGTCTCACTAAGTTGTCCAGACTGGTTTCAAACTCCTGGCTTCACGCAATCCTCCAGTCAGCCCCTCAAAGTCCTGGGATTACAGGTGTGAGCCAAGGGACCTGGCCTCTTTTTATATTTTAAATGTGGCTACTTGACAATTTTAAAATCACATATCTGGCTGGCATTCTGCCTCCTGTGGGTGGCCTGGGTGGAGAGCCTCGCTAGTGCAAAACCAGCTGAGACCAGCAGCCCCTAAGAGCTTGTCAGAAATGCAGAGTCTCAGGCCCCGCCCTGTCCTAGGGAATTGAATCCCAATTCCCAGGCCAACTTTGGAGCCTCCACAGCTGTCCCTGTGACTGGTCACCAACCTAAATGCAGGTGTCCGGCGAATCTGTGCTCCTGAAAAGCCCCCGCCACACTAAATGGCTTGTTGCTGTCACGTGATCTGAGACAGCACAGTCCCAAGCTGGGAGGAATTTCTCCCGTGGGTTGTGACAGTAGATCTGAGAAGGCTGAACTTGACCTGGCCTCTGCAAAGTGGTTTTTACTGCAAACCTCTCTGATTCGGACTAAAAGGAAGGAAGCCTCTCTCTCGCAGAATTCAATAACCAGTGACGGGGCGAGAGCCTTCACCAGGCAACGTGTTTTAAAAATATACGTTCTTCTCTGTGGATATACACAACATAAAGCCAGGCTTCCCTGCTGAAAATCTTTCTGGGGTCGGTATTAATAAATAGATGAGAAAGGTTTCCTGTTCAGAGTGGATTGCAGGGGCTATGGTAAGAGCTGCTTTGAAGGCCCCCGAGGAGTTTGTTTTCTGAAGCGGGTTAGAGGAAGCCGTCCGTATTCCTGTTTGTAATCAGCATTGTGTTTTTGTGTTTTGTGGCTTAAAATGCATGCTGATGACGGAGGATTGCCAGGCCCAGGAAGCCCCGAGCTTGTCTGTTTCAATCCACAGTCTTAAGAAGTAAAAGGCATCCTCTGCCCTGGCTGCCCCAAAAGGGTCCCTCAGGGTCCTCCCGGCGGCTGGACTCGGGGACATGGAACGGTGGGAGAAGTCAGCCTTTCCTGACCCGAGCTCTTGCTCTGAGATTCCAGCTAGGTGGTCTTCAGAGCTGAGGGCTTCCTTTAGGTGTCTCCTTGAATTTCAAAGAGAAGAGCAGCTCAACATTCTGGGTGAAAACCAAGGAAACTGAAACACACTTACTGGGAGTCTCCCGAAGTTCATGGCTATGTCCTTCCTTGGCCCACAGAACTGAACCTGACCTCCCTCCTGCCTGGCGGAAGCTGTCGGCACAGCCCCGGGGGAGATAACCAAGCACTCCCCCGAGGAGCCAGAACTCACTATCAGCTTCACGGCTGATTCCCAAAACTCCCAAGTGCTGGGGGACAGTGAAGGATTAGCTGAGCTCACAGAAAGGCTGGTCTTTGCCCTCCGTTCTTTGGGGCGTCACCTCTTGGCCCCTGAAGGGTCCTGTCTGATGAGTGCGTCTTTGTTTACCTGGGGCCTCAGCCATCATGGGCAGTCTTTGCTAATGATGAGATTCGTGGTAAGACCTTGGACCATGGGGCATCAGCTCAACCTGCAGAGGGGCTGGAGGTTAAGGTCTCATGGTGTCAGCCATGCCCACATGACCAAGCCCCAACAGACTTGTGGCTGTCATGTCATCCGAGACAACACAGTCCCAATCTGGGAGGAGTATCTCCTGTGGGTCACGGTAGCGGCAACATTGGATCTGCGAAGGCTGAACCTGACCTGGCCTGGACACGACGGCTGGGGGAGCATCCTGGTTGGCAATGCCCCGTGTGTGCCATCACACGGGGTTGTCAAGAGGAGTTAATGCTGTCCAGGACATCACGGAGAGGGACAGCTGGAAGCTCTGTGCTGGGAACCCTCCCGGCTCACGCACCCCTCCCCTGGGCTGACTTAAACCTGCATCTGCAATAAACTGTAACTGAGCACAGCGTTCAGCTTCCAGTTCTGCAGTTCTTCTAACAAATGATTGCAGCTGAGCACCACCTCGGGGCCCCCAGAACCGCACAGGTGTGTCAGAAGTGAAGGTGATCTTGTGAGCTGCCTGGGAACCTGACAGGTGGTTAAACCAGAGAGAACATGAGAAAGAAAAAGCAGTGGCCACCAAGGAGCCTGCAGGTCTGACAGGCAGTGGACCTGCCTCTCCACTGTGCAGACCATGTGACGACCTCACGTCAGCAGGTGAACGATGCCTGCACCCCACCCCCATACCGTGGCCACAGCACAGAACACCCTCTGCCCAAACTCAGCGGCTGGCCCGGCTTCGTGGACACCTCCTCACCTGCTGTCACCGCCAGGAGCTCAGGCGGCACCCACACACCTGGATGGCTGGCACTGGGTTTGGGCACAGCACAGTTATGCCCCAGTGCTTAATGGAAATGCGACCCCAGGACACCCAGGCCTGGATGCCCCCGCCTTTTGTGACCGGTACAAACCCTCTGTGGCCTTTGCAAGGCCACGGTCCTTTCTGGAAAACGCTCGCCCTAAAAGCCAATCTGTCAAGTCCACAGCTCCTTCCAATCTGCCTCAGTGTGGCCATGCCCAGGGCCAGCCGTGGCCCACTCTTATTGGTCTTAAATTGCTAGGAACAGCCAGGCGTGGTGGCACATGCCTGTAGTCTCAGCTATTCAAGAGGCTGAGGTGGGAGGATCGCTTGAGCCCAGGAGGTGGAGGCTGCAGTGAGCTGTGACTGTACCGCTGCACTCCAGCCTGGGTAGCAGAGGAGACCCCGTGACTAACAGAAAAAACCAAGTGCTAGAAAATGATTTCCCTACTGAGCCAAAGTCTGTCTCCTGCAACCTTTACCCACAGTCCGAGGGGAGCCCGCAGCTCTGACCGGAAGAAGCCTACTTACGCCCAGGGAAACTCCAACACAAGCAACGGCCACACCCCCTGTGATGGCGCGGCTCCACTTCCCTCAGATGCTGCTCATCCAGACCTGACCCACCGGGTCCACATGCCAGAGTGCCGATGTGACCCATCCATCCTCCTCCTGAGCTGGGGGATCAGGAAACGAGGCTGCTAGGAGCACAGCCAGGGCTGGAGGGTTCTTTAGGGAAATGACACCAACACATTCTTGGAGGAAGGTTCTCTCTCTTCCTCTAGAGCAGAAGTTCCTAACCCTGGCTGCACGCCAAATCACCAGGGGAATTCATTCATTCATTCACTGAGACAGGCTCTTACTTTGTTGCCCAGACCGGAGTGCAGTGGCAGGATCTAGGTTCGCCGCAACCTCTGCCTCCCTGGCTCAAGCGATTCTCCTGCCTCAGCCTCCTGAGAAGCATCACAGATGCACACTACTACCACCTGGCTAATTTTTGTACTTTTAGTAGAGATGGGGTTTTAGCAAGTTGGCGGGGCTGGTCTTGAACTCCCGACCTCAAGTGATCCTCTCGCCTTGTTCTCCCAAAGTGCTAGGATTACAAGTGTGAGCCACCATGCGCGGCCCATCAGGGGAACTTTAAAAAATCCTGATGCTGGGTGGGCCGTGGGGGCTCACACCTGTGATCCCAGCACTTTGGGAGGCTGAGGCAGGCAGATCATGTGAGGTTGAGGCCAGCCTGGCCAACACAGTGAAACCCCATCTCTACTAAAAATATGAAATTAGTTGGGCATGATGGCCCATGCCTGTAATATCAACTATACAAGAGGCTGTGGCAGAGAATCGCTTGAACCTGGGAGTTGGAGGTTGCAGTGAGCCGACACTGTGCCATTGCACTCCAGCCTGGGCAACAAGAACAAAACTCCACCTCAAAAAAAAAAAGAAAAGAAAAGCTGATGCCGGCTAGGCATGTGGCTCATGCCTGCAGTCCCAGCACTCAGAGAGACTAATGCAGGAGGGTCACCTGAGCCCAGGAGTTCCAGGCTGCCGAGAGCTGTGATCACACCATGGCACTCCAGCCTGGGTAACAGTGAGACTCCACCTCCACATCATCATCATCATCATCATCATCATGAGCATCCTGATGCCCAAGGACCATCTCAGAGATTCCAGCTTCATGGACTGGAAGGAAGCCAGGGCGTCAGCATTTTGCGAGGAGCTCCCCAGGTGACTCTCATGTGCAGCCTGAGGGCAGACCCTGCTCCAGTCACAAGGGTGGGGAACCTGGAGACGGCCCAGGGAGCTGCCTGCAGAGCCCACAAGGACACCCTGCAGCCCAGGATGGCATGTGCCCTAAGGAATGGGAGGGCCTCTAGCAAGGGGCTGAGCTGGGTGGGATGGGTCCTAACAGGATGTGCACTTGTGCTGGGCGGTCCTGAGAGGGTTGTGGAGGTGGGTCCCACTCTGGGTGGGATAGTCGAGAAGCAGGAGCCATTCAGTGCTGGACTATCCTCATTTTTTTAAGGGGTTCAAAAGGTTAAAGTGGCCGGGCGCAATGGCTCAAGCCTGTAATCCCAGCACTTTGGGAGGCCGAGGCAGGTGGATCACGAGGTCAACAGATCGAGACCATCCCGGTCAACATGGTGAAACCCCGTCTGTACTAAAAATACAAAAAATTAGCTGGGCACAGTGGCGCGTGCCTGTAATCCCAGCTCCTCAGGAGGCTGAGGCAGGAGAATTGCCTGAACCCAGGAGGCGGAGGTTGCCGTGAGCCGAGATCGCGCCATTGCACTCCAGCCTGGGTAACAAGAGTGAAACTCCATCTCAAAAAAAAAAAAAAAGAAAGGTTAAAGCAAGGTTAGAGCTGTCACAGGCAAAGGAGCAGCTATTAAGGACGCTGGTTGGAAGAGGGGGACGCTGAGTCATTCTGCAGCTGCAGAGTGGCCTTGTCCCCAGTGAAGTCGGGAGGACCCTGGCCTCTCTTAGCCATCGGAATGCAGGCACCCAGCACCTCTGCTAGAGAGCCCCCCACCCCGAGGGCCTCTGACAGGAGAAGAAAAGGACAGGAGGTCACTGAAGACACCATGCAGGGGGCTACTCCCAGCTCTCCACCATGCAGCTGAGTGATCCATCCCTTCCTCTTCCTGAGACTCAGTTTCCCAGCATACAACAGGAAGGCTGGCTGTGTGTCTGTATTTGCTAGCATCGGGTCCAGTGTGGAAAGATCGCTGGCCAGTGATTCTGTTCCCTGACCATGGAGGGGCACGCTGGGGACCTCAGGAGCCCAAGGGGCTCTGTCCTGCGGCTTTTACTGCTGTCTCCTCTTACCCCGATCTCGCTTCTGGAAACTTCTCCTACCCCTAGACCACTGTGGTCCTGTCCTCATTATCTCCGTGGTCTTTGCAAGCAGCTGGGAGGCAGGAGGCCCCGCAGAGAGAGCAGCACCAGCAGCCGGGCATCCCCGGGGCCCCCCTCGGATCAGGGGCACTGCCAGGCGCTTCCCAGCCTTCTCCCATGCAACCCTCACAGCCCCGCCAGGCCAGTGTCTCTGTTCAGCCTTGTTTCACTCGTGAGGAAACTGAGACAGGGCGAGGCCGCAGCCTCTTTCCCAGGTGCCCCAGAGCTCAGGCGGTGGTGGTGGTGGTGCCCATGGCCCCAGCGCCCAGCCCCTGCCCTCGCCACCGTGTTTCCTACCCTGGACTGCAGCGGCCAGCTGTGCAACCCCGGGCTGCCCCGTCTACCTGTCTGAGCCTCAGGGTTCCTGTCAATAAAACAGGAGTCAGCACAGAACTGCCACCCTGAGTTGTGGTGAGGGTCGGATGAGTGAGCCCAGCGGCCCTGGGCTCACAGCAAGCAGCGGACCGCGGCGTGGGTGTGGCGCCCCCTGGTGGCCGGAAGGGCTTCCCGCAGGAGGAGGGGATGCGCGGCAGCATCAGACTCACAGGTGGGAAACCACCGACCGCCGTGTGGGAACATCTGGGTCGTGACCCCCCACCGAGGAATCAATATGAAACCCAAGATATGCTCTCACTTCCAGGGTGCGCCCTGACCTCAGGATGCCTGGGGCTGGGGGTGGGGGTGCCCTGGAGCCCCAGAGCCGAGCCTAACCAGAGTGACCTCTGCAGGCAAGGCAGTGTGCCCCATGGAACCTCCCCCGCACCCCAACCCGTGGCTTGGCTTGGCCGCCTGTCCTGAATGCCGAGCACCCCACTAGGCCTCTGGGCTGGGCAACAGCGGCCAGAGGGAGGCTCACCAAACCCGTTTCCTCGCTCTGGACACATGGCTAAGCAACAGGACTGGCTCCAGCCAGCGCAAAGTGGTGGAGGTGACGTCACCACGGTGCCAGCCTCTGCTCATCATTAGCAGTGGAGACACCGAGGCTCCAGGAGACCGGGGCTCCTGAGTCACCTCGCAGAAGGCCCACTGAGCGCCCCGCCGGACCCCATGTGAAGGGGAATGCACTTCAGCTGCACCAAGCCACTGCAGACACTTCTCATTACAGCAGCTGACCTCGCCCAGTGCACCAACCTCGGCAAGGCTAAGGCCAAGAGCTGACCTTTGGAGCTCACCATGTTCTCGGGTTGAGATGCCTGCCCCGCCCCCGCCCCCGCCCCCAGCACACCAGAATGACCAGGGGTGCTTGTGAAAATGAGATTCCTGGACCCACTCAGCTCTTCTGATTCAGAGGCTCTGGGGGTGAGGTCCTGCAACCCACATTTTAAACCTGGTGATGCGGAGGCATCCCTACCCTTCAGGGCTGTCAGTGTCAGAGCTGGAAGCGGAGGCATCCCTACCCTTCAGGGCTGTCAGTATCAGAGCCGGAAGCGGAGGCATCCCTACCCTTCAGGGCTGTCAGTATCAGAGCCGGAAGCGGAGAGCCTGTCATGCCTGCCATCCTGCCCAAGCCCAGCCCCCCGCCTGCTGTCCCAGAAGAGCCTTGACAGCAGTAGTCTTGGAGGGGGGTCCTGAGACTCATTTGTGGCTAATGGTCATTCAGTAAACTGGGCCGACAAGAGATTCATTAGGATCCTTGCTTAACGCAATGACGAATTCATTGAATTCTGCTAAGGTCGCCCCTTAGCAGGTGGGATAAATCGTGGCTGATCTCTGTCAGGATGACTCCGAGTCACCCCGGATTAAATTAATAATGATTAATTGGGGCTCCTGAAAGCTGAACTGCCGAGCGAAGATTAGAGTGTGCGCTCGAGTCCTCTCTCTCTCTTTTATTTCCTCGCTCCCTTGCTGGGCTGTGTCTCCTCCCCCCAGGTGACATTCGAAGACGGGAAATTGGACGTGGATGATTTTGAGATCTGGGGTGGCCATTAGCAGCTGTTCAGAGGGCTGCCATGCAGCTCAGCGGGGAGGGAGGTCTGGAAACCACCCAGCCTGCAGAGTTCTCTCTGGTTCTCCAGCACTGTGCCCTGTGGGGGTGGACAAAGCTATCTTCCTGGGGCATGGAGCCCAGATAGGCCTGCTCAGGCCAGTCTGCACCCCGGTTTCCGGGCAGGGCTTGACTACCAGAGCCCGAGGATGCAAGGACGAAATGGCGACAAGGTCACGGGCTCCTGGCTGTGCTCATCTCGTGAGACAAACAGCCGGATGTGACAGCCAGGGCCTCTGGGCCACCTGGAAGGAGGGCGCTCCCCCTTGGGGGCTGCTGCCTGTGGGGATGCCCCTCTGCCCTGCTCTGGGAGGGAACCCAGGGAGACGGGATCCAGCTTCAAGGGCACAGAGACAGAGGAAACAGATGGCAACAGGGCTGAGACAAGGGACAGATGTCCGTCAGAAAGCACTGTCCCCATTTAGAAACCAACCCCACGGGGAGGGAGGTCCCACACTGGACCCACCAGCTTTCCTTCTGCAGGATTCTTTCCGGTGCCCATTCGGAGCGGCGTGCCATCTACCGACCGGTGGCCACTGCTGTTTTATTTCAAGCGTGGCTTGCACAGGTGAGGGCAGGAGCCTGTCCGCCAGGGGATTTTTAACAGATCATGTTCCCTGGAAACCTTCCATCGTCCCTGGAACCTGTCTCCCGGAGACCACCCACTCCAGGGCCTTCCTCAGCCACCCCCACGAATCCGACGCATCTCCCCGAGCGAAGGCCGAGCCTGCAGCTGCCTGGGTTATTAACAAGCATTCACTGAGGGCACCACTTTGCTGGGCCCAAAAGACTCATAAAATGAAACACGGCTCGACCTGGGAGGTTTAACCATAAACATCCCTGCAGCGGGCTTGGCAACCGCCCTGACGCTGACCACCATGGCGCCATGTGGGGCGAGGGGACAGAGAGAGCCCCACCAGGCCCTGGGGTTCTGGGGAAGGTTTGGGGCCACTTCAGAGAGCTGGTGGGTGCAACCACACGGAAATTCTGCGTGGGGGGGAAGGTGGCCCCGGAGGAGGGAATACCCTGGACCCTGTGGCCAAACGCTCCCACCCCACGTCCCCACTGTATCTCCGCCTGAGTCTCCCCTCCTCCAGCCTCCCTCCCACTCCCTCAGACTCCGGGAAGCAGGACAGCCTCAAGGTACGGGGCGTGAGTCCAACCACCTGGTACGTCCCAGTTCAGCCACACCAGGTGGGTGGTCGGGGCCGAGTGGCTTGACTCTGCAGATTCTGCCTCCTCTTCCACACGGGTGAGACTGGAAGCTGAAGCCGAGAGGCAGGGAGGTGGAAGTGCCTGGCACACAGCGGCGCTTCACAGTGGAACACTGGCAGATGAAAGGACACCCAAATGCCGCCGGACCACACCACGGATGGATTCCTCAGCCAGAGAGGAATGAGGCGATGACACCCACAACCTGGGTGGACCCTGATGATGCAGCTGAGCGCAGGCGGCCAGACACCACAGGCTGCAGCAAGTGAGTCTGTTCACATGAAGTGTCCGGGACAGGCAGCGCCGGAGACTGAAAGGGACGAGTGGTCACGGGACCTGCTGGGGGGACGGGGCTGACACCCACTGGGCAGAGTTTCTGTCTGGGAAGATGAGGAAGTGCTGGAACTAGACGGCGGTGACAGTTGTACTAGACTGCAAATGCACTCAATGCCACCAAGCTGTACGCTTACAAACGGCGAGCATGGGAACCTGCAGGTTATGTATGTTTCACACACTTTAAAATGCCTTTTTTTTTTTTTTTGAGACAAGGTCTCACTCTGTCACCCAGACCAGACTGCAGTGGTGGGATCACAGCTCATTGCAGCCTCGACCTCCCAGGCTCAAGCTATCCTCCGGCCTCTGCCTCCTGAGTAGCTTGGATTATGCATGCCACCATATTTGGCTACATTTCCTTCCTTCCTTCCTTCCTTCCTTCCTTCCTTCCTTCCTTCCTTCCTTCCTTCCTTCCTTCCTTCTTCCCTCCCTCCCTCCTTCCTTCCTTCCTTCCTTCTTCCCTTCCTCCCTCCCTCCCTCCCTCCCTCCCTCCTTCCTTCCTTCCTTCCTTCCTTTTTGAGATGGCGTCTTGCTCTGTTGCCCAGGCTGGAGTACAATGGCACGATCTCGGCTCACTGAAACCTCTGCGTCTTAGGTTCAAGTAATTTCTCCCACCTCAGCCTCCTGAGTAGCTGGTACTACAGGCGTGCACCACCACACCCGGCTAATTTTTTGTATTTTTAGTAAAGGCAGGGTTTCAGCATGCTAGCCAGGATGGTCTCAATCTCCTGAACTGATGATCTGCCCGCCTCAGCCTCCCAAAATGATGGGATTATAGGCGTGAGCCACCTCGCCCAGCCAATTTTTTCTTATTTTTAATATTTTTTTATAGAGATAGAGTCTCACTTTGTTTCCCTGGCTGGTCTCGAACTTCTGGGCTCAAGTGATCTTCCCTCCTTGACCTTCCAAAGTGCTGGGATTACAGGCGTGAGCTACTTCGCCCATCCAAAAAATGCAATGTTTAAGTCTATAGTTAGAACTCTTAATTTCTGCAGAGAACAGAGGAGGCAGAGGGCTCAGGTGTGACAGGCTGTGCCTGAATCCTAAAAGCAAGACCAAGTTCACTGGAGGCCCAGAGGCTGGCCTACTAGGGGCACGCTCCCTCTGACCTCAGGCAGGTCGCTGGCAGGGAGAAGTGGGCTTGGCAGCTTCCCCGGCTTTCCCTGTGGGCAGGTGAAGGCTGGCAGGGGGGCTGGAGAGGATCTAGAGAAGGCAGCCCGGGATGCAGAAATCCAAGTCCCGCCCCTGGCTCTGCCGCCACCAGCTTGTCACCCGAAGACTGGCCCATTCCTGAGCAGACACAGGAATTTCAACATCCCAGACTCAGCACCGCTGCATTCAGGACCAAACCCCTAACCACTCAGGTGGTATTTGGCCAGCATGTTGCCTAGACTTGCCAGGCCAACCCCAAATGCATTTTCCCCACAAAAGGACAAGATGGGGCCGGGCACGGTGGCTCAAGCCTGTAATCCCAGAACTTTGGGAGGCCGAGGTGGGTGGATCACGAGGTCATGAGATTGAGACCATCCTGGTCAAAATGGTGAAACCCCGTCTCTACTAAAGATACGGTAAATTGGCTGGGCATGGTGGCGCGTGCCTGTAATCTCAGCTACGTGGGAGGCTGAGGCAGGAGAATTGCCTGAACCCAGGAGGCGGAGGTTACAGTGAGCCGAGATCGTGCCATTGCACTCCAGCCTGGGTAACAAGAGCGAAACTACATCTCAAAAAAAAAGACAAGATGGTGCGTACGTAATGAGGTGGGATTTGACTGCCCTAGCACCATGCTACACATTCACTGTGCACATTCACTGACCAGAAGGCCACGCCCCCACATGGGTAGGGGGGCGGAGCGGTGGAAACTACGGTCACAAATGTCAGGGAGCATCCTCACACCTGTCTTCCAGTGGCAAGGACGGACATCCCAGACAGGCAGTCTGGCCTGTGTGCCTATGACTGCAGGCGACAAGGGACAGCTCGAGAATGCCTTTGCCAACCAAGGAGAAGACCCGTCTCCCAGCACACACATAAACACCCAGGATCCCCCACACCCACTCCCAAAAGTTCCAGCCCATTGGCAGTGAGGGGCCCCTGCCCCACCTGTGACGTTCACAACGCGGTCATGGCCCAGATTAACATGAAAGGGCTTGAATCTGTTTCGTTAAAAACATTATGAGGCCTCTGCCAGGTGTGGCGGCTCACACCTATAATCCCAGTACTTTGGCAGGCCGAGGCAGGCAATCACCTGAGGTCAGGAGTTTGAGACTGGCCTGGCCAACTAAACTATGAATGACTATGAAATGGGCGGCCCCGTCGCGAATCTTCAGCCATCATCATGCTTCCTTTTTTGAGATGCTGTCTTGCTCTGTTGAGACAGATGAAAACTGTCTCTACTAAAAATACAAAAAAATTAGCGGGGTGTGGTGGTGGACACCTGGAATCCCAGCTACCTGGGAGGCCGAGGCAAGAGAACTGCTTGAACCCAGGAGGTGGATGCTGCAGTGAGCCGAGATTGTGCCACCGCACTCCACCCTGGGCGACAGAGACTCCATCTAGAAAAAAAATTAATAAAATATGATGAGGTTTCTCGTCAGGGCTACACGTGCTGGTGATACCCTTGCTGAGCTGGGGGACGCAGGAAGGAGGCCACTTTAAGAAGGAGGCAGAGATAAAGCGCTTCCTCCTGGACATGTCAAATTTGCCCCTTGGAGACATCTGGGCAGGGAGGCAGCTGACGGATGGGGCCAGGCTGTCACACTCAGGGCCCTACACCAACAGCAGCACTGCATCACCAGGGAGCTCATCAGAAATGCAGAGTCCCAGGCCCTGCCCCACACTGCGGAATCCGAATCTACTTTTCTAACAAGATCCGACATGTCCCGCGTTGCAGCCTGAGAAGCTCTGGGTGTCCTGGCCTCTCTGGAGAATGGAGATGACAGCCTTTGACATCCTTCCCTTGATGATCCATTCCAACAGCCTTCATGGAAGGCAATCCTTCAGAAGCTGAGCTCAAGACATCTGGCCTGCTCCCCACTCTCATCTCCACCTTTCTGCATGGAAGGCAGGGACTAAAATGCAAGTCACACCGCACCCTGAAGATAAGCCCCACAGGCCACGATGGAGATTCCATGTCCCAGCAACAGAGGGAGACGAGGAAACATAAAACCCAGAAGATGAGGGCCGGGTGCGGTGGCTCACGTCTGTAATCCCAGGACTCTGGGAGGCCAAGGTGGGAGAATCCCTTGAGGCCAGGAGTTCGAGGCCAGCCTGGGCAACAAAGTGAGACCCCACCCCCCGCCGCTACAAAGAAATAAAAAGAAAATGAGCCAGGCAGGCACTGTAGGTGGCATGCACTTGTGGTCCCAGCTATCCCGGAGGCTGAGCCTGGAGAATCACACGAGCCTGGGAGGTCCAGGCTGCAGTGAGCCGTGATCACACCACTGCACTCCAGCCTGGGTGACAGAGCAAGACACTATCTCAAAAAACAAAGCATGATGATGGCTAAGCATTCACGACAGGGCCACCCATTTCATAGTCATTCCTAATTCCTAACTAACATGTCATCCAGGTTCAGATCAAAGTCAGGGATTTCCCAATGCCTTGCTTCTCTGGCTGAGACGGAGAAACTCCCTATCTCTGGAGTTCGTCTGCTGCCCCTGCCCCTCGGTGGGTCACTTCACTGGTGGGCCTGGGGGAGGCCTCTGGCCCTGTGAGCCCCAATTTTCAACGCCCACTGACCTGGTGGCCCAGCTTCTGTGCAGATGCTTCCAGGGACTCCAGTGCGCCCTCTGAAGCCAGGGGAGAGGAAGTGCCGTCTCCTGAAAACCTTCGAGGGTGCCAGCCTGGCCAGGCAGAGGGTGGGCAGCAGGGTCACTGGGGGCACTGGCCTCCCCATCCTCCCTACTCAATCCCCTTTTCTCCACACTGCTCTGAAGCCTTGTGGCTTCCCAAGCCCCATACGTCACTGAAGGAGCAGTGCACACCCAGGAGGCAAGGGCAAGGGCAAATGAGGAAGGACGGGGGAGAGTGCGGGCTTGCGGACAGACCACCTGGGTTCAGACCCCGCCCCCACCCTCAGACTGCAGGACTGTGCCCCGGCCCATGCCTCAGTCTCCCGAAATGCAGCAAGTGGCTGTCCCTTCCTCCCAGGGTCTCTGTAAGGACGGAAGCAGTTAGGATGTGAAAGGAGGGAAGCCAGGCTCTGAAACAGTCCGTGACAGTCAGCGTCAGCCCTGAGCATTGTCACAGCGGGAAGCGGAGGAACACTGAGAAACGGGCTCCCGCCTTTCTGCAGTGGCGCCATCTCAGCTCACTGCAACCTCCACCTCCCGGGTTCAAGTGATTCTAGTGGCTCAGCTTTCCAAGTAGCTGGGATTACAGGTGTGCGCCACCATGCCTGGCTCATTCTTTTGTATTTTAGTAGAGACAGAGTCTCATCATGTTGCCCAGACTGATCTGGAACTCCTGAGCTCAGGCCATCCACCCAGCTCAGCCTCCCAAAGTGCTGGGATTACTGGCATGAGCCACCGCACACAGCCGTTTGTTTTAGTGAAACTACCTGACCCTGCTTTGTGTCTGGGTGTCCGCGCTGTGGAAGGTGGGTAGAGGTCGGGCAAGGGAGGGACGGGCAGTCTTCTCACAGGCTCTTCTGGCGTGCCTTCCATGCCTTGTGCCAGTTCAGAAATCAGCTCCCCTCCGCTCCCACATCCACCCCTCGGCCTTGACCCAGCACATTTCCCACGCTGGCCTCCCAGTTCTCAGCCTGCAAAGCTGATTCAAGCTGACTCCAAGGACAGCAGTGGTGCTGGCTTCCCGGACCGGTCTCCAAAAGGCTGGAGTTTAGGGCAGCAGTGAGTGTCGACCCTCCTTTAAGAAACAAGGGCCCAGAGCAAGGGCTACCATGAAAGTCCCGGAGTCAGGCCGGGCACAGTGGCCGACACCTGCAGTCCCGAGTCAGGCCGGGAGTGGTGGGTCACACCTGGAGTCCCGAGTCAGGCCGGGAGTGGTGGCCCACACCTGGAGTCCCGAGTCAGGCCGGGCTCGGTGGCCAACACCTGGAGTCCCGAGTCAGGCCGGGAGTGGTGGCCCACACCTGGAGTCCCAGCACTTTGGGAGGCCAAGGTGGAAGGATCACTTGAGCCCAGGAGTTCCAGACCAGCCTGGGCAGCACAGAGACCCCATCTCTACACAAAAAAAGTCACAAAGTAGCCCACTGTCCACAGGCAAAAGGAACGATGCGTGTTTCCTACCAGCGTTTCTGTGATGGTCCTAAATCACATCCACAAGTTCTTCCACAGCCCAGCAAGGGGGCTCTCATTCTCCTCCCTGTGACACAGACCAGCCTCAGGCTCACTCGCGACATGGAGAGGGCAAAGGCAGCACACAGCCCTGTGACTTCCACGGCTGAGTCATAAAAGGCCATGAGGCTTTGCACAAGACTTCTGCATAGAGGTGACAGCTGCTGAAAGGTGGAACAGCCCAAACAGCCATCGACGGTGGACATGTGAACAGCACGCGGTCTCTGCTTGGGGTGGAATAACCATCACGCAGGCATGAAAAGGGCTGAGGCGCTGACCCATGCCGCCTCATGCATGAACCTTAAAAACGTGGTGGCAACGGAGGGAAGCCACAAAGGGGCTCGTCCTGCGGGATCCCATTCACAGCGAACGCCCGGCCCAGGCCATCCTGAGGCAGAAGGCGGACCGGTGTGTGCTGGGGCCCTGGGAAGGGGCACGGAGTCACCGCTGGGTGGGTGTGCGGTTTCCTTTTCTGGGCTGATGTTATGCACCAACGTATCCCCCTCAAATTCATATTGAAATCTGAACCCTCTAGGTGGCAATATGGGGGGGGGGGGCAGTTAGGGGATGATTTGGCCAGGAGGGAGCTTCCACCTGTCATCCCAGACCCTTGGGAGGCCTAGGCAGGAGGATGGCTTGAGGTGAGACGCTGGAGACCAGCCTGGGCAACAGAGTGAGACCCCATCTCTACAAAAGAGTAAAAAAAAAAAAACTAAAACCCCACAAATGTCGTGAACATATGAAAAGCCACTGCACATACACTAAAATGGTAAATTCTGTTATTAACCTCAACTCACAAGAGACCCCCGCCCTTTCTCTCTTTGGGCATGCATCCTGGGGTCCCTGAAGCATCCGTGCTGGAGAGATGGAGGGACTGGGGCGGGCGGCGGGGGCAGAGACCAAGAGGGAGAGAGAGAAAGCGAGAGAGGCAGTGCTGGCAAGATCCAGGAAGGCTGATTCCAGCCTGCAACCCTGAAATTCAGCCGCACGCGCTAGAGAAACTGTCAGTCTCCAGCATGAAGCAAAAGAATGGCCTGGGCAGCATCTGTAACAGTAGAACCTGGAACCAACCTCCCTCCATCAGCGGAACATGAACGAGCACACGTCACCCGTGGGATACTACGCAGCTGGGACAGGGGCCAGCAGGACCTGCACGAGTCACTCAGAGTAAACCTCACGCTTTAAGGGCGGACACAGAGGGCACAGGCTCCATCTGACCATTTACCCAGGGTTGGCCAGAGGTGGGCTCTGGCTTAGCCCTGTGCCCCGAAAGTCTAAAGGAAACAGCAGGCTCTCAAGAGTGGGCTGCTCTGGGGTGGAGGGAAGGAGGCAGAGGGGACCAGGGGTCGCGGCTGCGGCTGGAGAGATGCCGGCTAGAACAGGCCGCCTGGTCTGGCTGATGTGTGGAGCCGGGCTGCGCTCCAGAGTCTCTGCCAGCGTTTTCTCTTTTCTCCAGCAGCCTGGGAGGAGGAATCACTGCTGCCATCCCCACTGCACACAGGGTGCCTCGAAGCATGGGAGGCGTCGTGCGGGGCTGGCGGTGTCCCCAGACTTCGGGTCCACCACAGACTCGGCACGTGACCCCCTTTGGAAAGAGGGCCTTTGAGATGTCACTGAAGGTCACTGAAGGTGAGGTCACGCTGGGTTACGGTGCGCCCTCATCCAAAGACTGGCCGCATGAAGACACACAGGTCACCTGATGGCGGAGGCAGCGATCACAGTGACGAAGGTCAGAGACTGGAGAGATGGTGTCTAGAAGCCAAGGAACCCAAGGACTGTGGGCGACGTGGAAACTGGAAGAAAGGCCGGACTAGGCTCCTGCCACGGTTCCGGCAGAAGGAACCAGTCCCGCTGACACCCTGATTTCGGACTCCCGGCCTCCAGAGCTGTGACAGACTCAATCGCTGCTGTTTCAAGCCACCACTTTTGTTTTGAAATGGAGACTCACTCACTCACTCACTCTACCCCCAGCTGGAGTGTGGTCACTCGATCTCAGCTCACTAACAGCTCCGCCTCCTGGGTTCCAGAAATTCCCGCCTCAGCCTCCTGAGTAGCTAGGATTACGGGCCATGCGACCAGGCCCAGCTGATTTTTGTATTTGTAATAGAGACAGGGTTTCACCATGTTGCCCAGGCTGGTCTCGAACTCCTGAGCTCAAGTGATCCACCCGCCTCGGCCTCCCAGAGTACTGGGATTACAGGCGTGAGCCAGCGTGCCCGGCCAAGCCAGCACTTTTGCTGTGATTTGTTACGGGACACTAACAGGATCCAGGACACTAACACAGGCCTGTCCCTCATGCTGTCGCCAACAGAATAAGTACAGAGATGTGGGACAAAGCCGATCCGTGACTGCCAGGGGCTGGGCTGGGGAGATGGGGCCTGACCGTGGGGGCTCAGTGGGACACTGTGGAGTGAGGGAGGTGTTCGGCATCACGGTGGTGGTGGCGGCCACACGACTTAAAAGCTTGTCAAATCTCTTTGAAACAGACACTTAAAATGTGTAGATTTAGCTGGACTCAGTGGCTCACGCCTGTAATCCCAGCACTTTGGGAAGCTGAGGTGGGTGGACCAGCTGAGGTCAGGAGTTCAAGATCAGCGTGGCCAACATGGTGAAACCCCGTCTCTACTAAAAATATAAAAGCCAGGCGTGGTGGTGGGTGCCTCTAATCCCAGCCACTCAGGAGGCTGAGGCAGGAGAATCGCTAGAACCCAGGGGCAGAGACTGCAGTGAGCTGACATTGCAACACTGCACTCCAGCCTGGGCGACAGAGCCAGATTCCATCTCAAAAACAACAACAGAAAGAAAGAACGGATTTTGTCGTATGTATATTATCCCTCAATAAAGCCAACCAAAAAAATAAACAATTTAATGTGTGCGCACACACACACAGCTACTCATCACAAGAGGCAACGCCTCGCGCCATCCCTGTTCCCCAGACGATGAAATGTTCTGCAACCAGACAGAGTGGTGGCTGCACACTCTGCACACTGCTGTGAACGTGCGAAACTCCGTGAACTTACGCTCGGAAACGGTTCACTCCGGACGGGTGCGGGGGCTCACGCCTGTAATCCCGCTTTGAGGCCGGCAGATCACCTGAGGTCAGGAGTTTTGAGACCAGCCTGGCCAACATGTCGAAACCTCACCTCTAAAAATACAAAAAATAGCTGGGCATGGTGGTGGTCACGTGTAGTCCTAGCGAGGCTGAGGTACAAGAATCGCTTGAACCAGGAAGTGGAGGTTGCTGTGAGCCAAGATCACGCCATTGCATTCCAGCCTAGGCAAAAGAGGGAGACCTTGACTCAAAAAGAAGTTCATTCTTTTGTGTGAATTTCACCTTCAATTACAAGAAATTAATCAAAGTCCAGAGAGGTTAAGTAATTTGCCAAATGTGGTGGTGGTGGAAGGGGCGGCACCTCCCAGGCTGAGGGTAGATTTTTTGATCACCTCTCTGCCTCCTTTATGAGGCTCCCAGAGTCAAGGGCAGGGCTGCCTTATTTCTATCTACGTCCCCACAGCCTGACCCGGTCAATGCAAAGCTGGCTCTAATAAAAGCTTGAGGGAAAGAAGGGCCCTTTGTGGAGAGAGGGACGAGGGCAGGGTTTCGTGCTGGCAGGAGTGGAGAGGAAGGCAAACAGCCAGGAGGTTATGGGCCCCATGGAGAGGCCTGGAAAGTGGCCTCTGGCCTCTGGGCCTCCACCCCCAGCCTGACCTCCACCCCTAACCCCCTCAGGGTGAGGGCAGGGTAGGGAGGGCCTCCCTGGGGTCAGGGGCCCAGCTGGGCTCTGTCAGCAGCTGGGGATGGCTGGGCGGAGGAAGGCGGGGGCGAGGCCCAGCCTCCCCACCAGGCGGTGGCCACACACGCTGCACCCAAGCCTTGGCCCTGAGCCCTGTGGGCACGTCTGCCCTGCCAGGGCCAACAGCCCTTTATTCAACCCCATAGGATACCAGGGCATGCAGAGGGGCCGGGGGGGAGGAGGCTGGGGAGGGTGGCGTCCCCTCCAAGGGTGGTAGCACGTCCCGTGAAAGAGAAAGATCTAGAAAATGCCACTGGATTCAGGAAGGAAAAATCCAGCACAAGCCAGATGGGCACAAAGGTGCCTTTCTGCAAAGTGGGCTACCCAGGGGTCTTGCACCACCCTCGGGACAGGGAGGAGGAGGGTGAGGAGGGACACCTGGCTTCCACGAAAGCTCTGAGCAGGCTCGAGGTGGCCAGGAGGCCCCACCTTGGATATGCAGCCCAGTGTCCTGCTCTGTTAAAGAGACCCTACGTGAGGGACATACCCACTCCAGGCCTCAGTGTCCCCTTCTGTAAAATGGGGATAACAGCAGTGCCGGCCTCCCAGGGCTGCTGTGAGGATGAAATGCTGGACGTCATGTGTGTGGGCAGTCTGTGCCAGACCGAGGCTTTGCTGCTCTCGTGATGATACCAGGCCCACAGCCCCATCCCGCGTCCGGCTGCTGTGGCTCTCACACCGAGGATGGCCACCTCCCCGCTGCCCCCACCCAAGGACCCAGCAGACGCTGCCCAGCTGCTTGCTGTCAGGGGAGGCTTGGCAGGGGTTCCCACCCTGGCCCCCTCATGGATCAGGGGACTGCACAGAGAAGGGAATGCAGGACTCGGCCCTGGCCGGCCATCCGGTCAGCACAAGATGAAACAACTCAGAATCTACCGGAGGCTCGTGGGTGGCTGCCTCCCATCTTCATGTGTCTCGGCGACAACAAAGGCACTATGAAGAGTGGGTTATTGTTACAGATGATTACAAACGGGGGTGTACGCTGGAAAAGGTGCTCCCTTGCTCCAGGACACTTGTGTGCTGTGTGGCCTGGATTTCAGTCTGCGTCCTTGAGCAGTGTGTAACCTGCACAACTGCACAGGGCAGCTGTGGAATGAACGAACAGAAGGCCAAGTGAGTGATGGAGGGTTTAAGGCATGCTCCTTGCTCACTAGAGGCCTGCTGTCTACCAAGGTTGCAGGAAAGCCAACTTCTTACATATTATTTACCAACCAAAAGCAGGATGAGATCGGTACCCAACGGAACGGAGCTCACTGGAGGTCATGAGGAGGGATCTTTGAAGGCTGCTGTGCTCTGGGCTGGGAGCCGACGTGGGCATGGCCTTCTGATGAGAAGACAGCGGGGGCCCGGGTCTGCTGAGGCAGGGCAGGCCCGTGTGGGGAAGTGCGGGAGCTGGACAGGCTAGGACGAGCCAGTGGGCTGGCAGGCAGGGCCTTGGCCAGGGGCAGGAAGGCTGCCCTCGGGAGTGCCACAAAGGGGATGACCCTCCCTGCCCAGGGAAGTGACTGACTGTCTGGCAGCTGGCATCCAAACCACTTCCCCTCTTCACCAAAGAAAACCCAAGCAGCAGCTGTGGGAGGGGAGCGGCGTCATCACTTCCCCACTGGGTTCTCCACCCAAGACCTCGGCTCCCCAGGCCCCAAACACCAGTCTGCCCCCGTCTCCCACAAGGACAGGCACTAGGGAGCTGGAAGTCAGGCACAGCACAGCAGAGCAAGGGGTAGAGTCAGCTGAGCCCCCTGCTCTGGGGGACAGCGGGTGCCTGCCATGGGGCCTTGGGGCCCTCAGCCACCCCAAGGGGAAGGGAGGCCTCCACGGTCAGCAGCATGGCCTGCGCTCCCCTTGTCCCTCCTCGGCACCCCCAGGTTTCCATCCTCCCCTCTCCAAGGCTCTGGGCAGCTCCCAAGGATGATGGAACCCCCTCTCCAGGCAAAGCCATGCAGGCCTCGGCTTGGAGGTGGCCTTTACCCCAAACCTCCAGTGCCCCCCCCCCCCCCCGTCCTCAGGTACTTTCCACCAGCAGCGAGTCTCCGCCCCTGGCTGCTCCACACACTGCTCCTGCCCAGCCAGGCCCCAGGGCTCTGCACACCTCCCCGTCTCTAAATGCCCTTTCTTCAGGCCAGAGATGGGGAGTGAAGCCCGGGAGGCAGAGCGGCGTCTACGTCACTCATACAGCTTTCAGGTAGTAATCAATCCAGCCAGACGCAGACATCTGCCGCCTGCTGGGGCTGCGGGCTCAAGGCCACCATGCTGTGGCTCTAGGAGCCCAGGCAGGTTCCTGCTGCCTTCGGGGACCATCGAGCACACTTCCCATCACTTCATACAGCCCCTCAATCATTTACCACATTCTCGGAACGGTGCCATTTGGATGAGCACCAGGCAGGTACTGGACACCTTCATAAGGACCGTGTAACTCTCCCATTTTACAGGTAAAGAAACCAAGGCTGAGAAAAGGTACAGGTCTTGTCCAAGGTACGCAGTAACCCAGCAGCAGAGCCAGTGCCAGAACCTGGTCTCCTGTGTCCACATGCAGATGCTGCCACCAGGCAAGCGCAGCACAGGCGGGACCCCAGGTGACAATGGAATCTCCCAGTTCATGCTGAGATCCTTGGCACCCAACACATACCCCAAGTTTGGCCAGCACTGGGGATGCCTCCCACCAGCCCCTGGACCTACAAAGAGGCGAGGGTGGCTGGGCAAGGTGCTGCTCTTCACATGCCCACCGGCCCACCAATGTCTAATGCCCGTGTCTCCCTGGCTTCTGTTTAGGGGGCTGACGGCGGGGCAAGCTCAGCCTCCCTGCACCCCCAAGCCTCAGCTCTTGGCAGTTCTGGGGAGCCCACGCAGGTTCTAGGAATGATGGCAAGGAGGCGGCTGTCCCGTGTCTGTGAAAGGCCCCACGGGAGCCTGGGCCTGGCCTCTGCTGCAAGTGTTCAGAGGCAGTTATCTCCACGTGACTTGGAACGGAAATGAATGTGGCCAGGCTCAGGGCCCTTCCTGCAAAGTGCCCCTCAGGGAGCTGGGAACCGCTGAGCTTTCCCGCACGTGTGTGTGAGGAGGTGGGACCAATGGGGACCTGGGGAACCTGCTGCCCCTCCGATCCTCTCTGTCTGTGCCCAGACGAGTCCCCGGGCAGCCTCGCAGCTTGCCCTGCAGGGCTGGCTCAGCAGTGGGGCGGCCAAGGGGTGGCGGTCAGGGCTCCTGCCCAGGGCCCCTCATCCTGCTGTGCTTTCTTTCCGTGGAGCTTTAGTGAGGCCGGGAGGGCTCTGCAGGTCGGGAGTGAACAAAGATGCTTCCGCAGTGACCTGTGGGCGGCAGAGTGGACAGCCTGTCCCTGCCTGCCATGGTTCCAGCAGCAGAAACGGGTGCCGGGTGCCCTGGCTGGTGCTGCCCAGGTCTGAATCCTCGCTTTGTTGCTTCTTAGCTGTGTGACCGTGGGCAAGTCACCTGCCCTCTCTGAGCCTCACCTTCCTCTTCTGTACTTGGGGCAGTCACGGTCCCGACCTCCCGGGACAGGGCTGAGGCGCTGGATGAGACGGTCCTCGTAGAGTACGGGAAACTGCCTGGCACCGACCCAGTGCTCAGGAAGCGCCAGCCAATGACCATGAGAATTGCACACCTCGGCCTCCCATCTCCTCTCATTCCCTGTTGCCAGCGGCAGACAAGGACAACTGGCCCCCGCGGGACAGCCGGAAAGGAGGCAGAGGCTTCCACATTCCCGATGGATGGGCACGGCACAAACGGCTCCCAGCACCCACGGGAACCTCCGGCCAGCGGCCTTGGAGTCCACTGCTAAGAGGCAGCGTCCTGGGCACCGGCCCCACCTCTCGGGTCCTCAGGTCCTCCAAAGGCAAACAGGGACAAGAGCCCCTCTTGGGAGAAGGTGTCAGCAGGGCTCAGGAAGAAAATGGGCTGGGCGCAGGCCCTGGCCCCAGCCCAGCTCCCAGGAAGGGTCTGGCTTCCTGCACACCCTGTCTGCAGACCCCACAGGGTCTGTCCTCTGGGCCGCTCTGAAGCCTCTTCGTGTTTCTTCTCTGAGGATGCCTAGGAGGTGGTTTTGGGGTCACCCAAGACAAGGGGCCTCATTACTTGACGCTTGCCCCTCGGCGTCATCTGCGCCCTGGTTTTGCTCCGTGTGGAACCCACAGCCTGGTCCTTAGCAGAGTCACAGACAAACCACGGCTGGCCGGCCATTCTCAGAAACCCAGTCCCCCTCACACCCCAGAACATGGGATCACAAAGCCCCTGAGTGTGACTGTGAGAAGACACCCAAGGCCTGTGAATGCGGGTGTGCTGCGGGCACTGGCAGTGCTGTGTGTGTTGTCAGCACTGTGGGATCATCTAATAATTCATTCTGTCCTCTCAAAGTCACATGCTGGCTTTCCTTTCCTCTGCCTGGAGGACCCTGTCCTCTTCTATCAGGCAGAGGCTCATCAGGGCATCTGTCAAAGGCAACCTCTTCCAGGAAGCCTTCCTGGATTGGCGGACCCCATCAACACCATTGTGCTCCTACAGCAACACTGCCCTCTTCATCCAGGGTCGGGGAGCCCATCTACCCCTTCACAGGACCGGGAGTCACTGTCCCTGTCCCCAATAGGACACAGCCTTCTCTTTCACCTTCCTCTGAGGTCAGAAAGCCTAAGTCTGATCAGTGACATGCTGTTTCCAGCTCCCCTGCATACAAATGGATTTCCTAAGCACCACCCCAGATCACAATGGGGCTAGTTACAATGGGATTTGAGAAGGGAATTGTTCGAAAGATCAGAATTTTTTTTTTTTTTGAGTGGAGTTTTGCTCTTTTTGCCCAGGCTGGAGTGCAATGGTGCAATCTCAGCTCACCGCAACCTCCACCTCCCAGGTTCAAGTGATTCTCCTGCTCAGCCTCCCCAGTAGCTGGGATCAGAGGTGCACAGCACCACACCCGGCTAATTTTGTATTTTTAGTAGAGACGGGATTTCACCATGTTGGCCAGGCTGGTCTTGAACTTCTGACCTCAGATGATCCGCCCACCTCAGGATTGACTCCTAAACTTCTCTGTTCCTTTCACATTACTTTCCCACACCCCATCTCATCAGCCCCGGTGATCATGTCAGTGAAACGTTCTTGTTCCCATGCTGCAGCTAAGGAAACTGAGGCCCAGGGACGGGAGCTGGTTTCCTCAAGCTTCCCCGACATCCAGCAGCAGAGCTGGGGTTAAACCCAGGAGAGTCAAGGTCACCCGTCGCTCCCCAGCCTGGGTGCTTGTTAAAAATGCAGATTCCTGGGCTCCAGCGGATCTAATGAATCTGAATTCCAAAGAGAGGTCAGGCACACACCTGCTCAAAAGCTCTAGCAGGGGCTTCTTTCTGAGTGAAACCCTGGTTTTCCTCTCTGCCCCAATATAGAGGAGCCCCCCAGCCTGGGAGCCAGAGGCTGAACAGTTGAGTGACAAAGAGCAGCCCAGCCTGGGCGCCCCAGGCCCTTGCCACGTCCTTCACCAGCAAACGTGAGTTCCCTACTCCACCCCTCCCCCGCACCTTCCTGCATCCCACCGCTACCCCGTTGCTCACTCTAAGCCCCTAAGCAGGCTGCAGACCGTCTGGCTCCGCAGTTCTCAATGTGTGGTCTGTGGCCCAGCACATTGGCCTTCCCTGGGAGCTGGTGAGAATGCAGTGTCCCAGGCCTCATCCAGACCTGCAGAATCAGGAGCTGCCTTTCCACAAGGCTTTCTAAGGGTTCGTGCACATCGGTGTGAGAGGCCTGGCACTACATATGCGTTACTTAGTGGACACAAAGCAAGGCCTGGACGTGAGGGTGTCAGAAGCAGGAGAGCTGAGCTGGACATTCGTGGCTTTGATAGGTGAGTTCTCGCGGCCAGCTGCTGGTATCACTGGCAAAGCCAGCCTCTCGGGCCTGTGAAAAGCACCCAGCACTGCTGGGGAGGCCAACGGGAGGATGAAGTCATAAGAGCCTCCCGGACTGCAGGGAGGGCACCGGGGACCCTCCCGTGTAGCAGGTCATGCCAGTTTCTACGTGAACTTTGCAACCAAGAGGGGTCAAGGCGACGCCCTGCTGGAAACTCAGGCTGTGACAATGCTTATTTGAAGAGAAAATGAACTTTGAGCCCAGTATCTGATTGCTCAGGGGTAGGTGGTAAGAACGGCTACCCCTCAGACCTCGCAGGTGGAGGTGAGGAAGGCATCCGAGGCTCACAAGAGCCCGAGACCAGCATTTTTTCCCCAACTTCCCCTCCCGGCAGTGTCCCAGTGCTATGCACGGCACTCCTCAGGCCCATAGAGCCAGGCTGGGGTTCCCATCTCAGTTGGCAGAGAGGAGGCTGAATTCATCCCCGAACTCCCTCCCTCTCAGGGTGGTGGCTCCTGCAGACTTTGACAGCCCTGTCCTCCCCACCTGCAAGATTTGCTGGGGCTGAAATGCCCCTACCCCCAGATTCCAACGACCAGCACAGATGCTGCCTCCTCCAGGAAGCCTGCCTGGACCCCATGTCAGTTTTGCTTCTTCCTCTGTGCCCCATGGCCTCAAGGACAGAACAGACTGCATCCTGACCTCTGCTGTCCTAAGTGGCAGGGGTATCTCCCCACAGAAGGCAGGCTCCTTAAGGTCAGAAACTTCTTTGAAACTTCTCTGACCCCAGCTGGGCATGGCACTGACACACACAGTGGGCTCTCAACCAGCTGTCACATTCAACCTCCCCAGCGCCCCCATGGGCCAGTGCAGGCTGAGAGGCGGCTCGGCTTCTAATGAACGGCATTGCCCCGGGGCAGGTGCCTTCTATGCCCTGGGTCTTTTGCCCATCTGCCCAGGTTGGCTGTGTCATCCGGGAGGTCCTCCAGCTCTGGCACCTCAGAGTGAGTTCAGAATCACCGCCTCTCTAATTATTTTTTAAACGTCAAAGGGGATATGGGGGTTGATAGCGCTTCTTTCTTTTTTTCTTTTCTTTTGGAGATGGAGTCTCGCTCTGTCACCCAGGCGGGAGTGCAATAGAGCGATCTCAGCTCGCTGCAACCTCTGCCTCCCAGAGTCAAACGATTCTCCTGCCTCAGCCTCCCGAGTAGCTGGGACTACAGGCGCCTGCCTCCATGCCCAGCTAATTTTTGTATATTTAGTAGAGATGGGGTTTCATCATGTTGGCCAGGCTGGTCTCAAACTCCTGACCTCAGGTGATCCATCCACCTTGGCCTCCCAAAATTCTGGGGTTACAGGTGTGAGCCACTGCGCTTGGCCAATAGTGCTTATTTCACGATGATCTCCATTTCTTTCTTCCACAAATACTTTCGTGCCTACCGCGCGGGCATTCTTCTGCACACTAGGAATGCCGCTGGGAACAACACACACCAGCCCTGGGGCTCCTGGGGCTCCTTTACTCTTCAGCAGTGGGGAGGATGAAAGACTAGAGGCACAAGGTCAGTAGGTGACTCACCTGCCAGTGCTGGGGACACAAGCCAAAAAGGAAAACGGCATCTGGGAGTGGGGTCGGGGCTGTGAAGCCAGGGGCTAGAATTTTAGAAAGTGTGGTTAGGAAAGACCCCACAGAGAAAGTGACCAATACAGAAAGGCCTGAAGGAAGTGAGGGCGTTGCCGTGTGGACATCAGGAGGAAAGGCACTGCAGGCAGAGAGGGCAGCAGGTGCAAAGGCCCCGGGGCAGCGGCATGGCTGGTGCAACCAACGAACAGCAAGAACAGCAGGGACGGAACAGAGCGGGTGCGTGGAGGACATGAAGTCAGAGACGGGCGTGTGGGTGGATCAGGAAGGCCTCATCAGTCACCGTAGGGATGTGCAACGCTGTTCTACTTTGAGATCTTCCACGAGGTCCCACAAAACCCTGGGGTGGGTGGTGCAGGGGGACGGGCAGGCAGCGAGTGCACCGTGCCACAGCTTCTCCCGCCCCGTGCACCAGCCCGAGAGGCCACCCTGGGAGCTCAGGCCTCCGAGCCCCACCAAGCGGTGCATGTCTTGCACCGTTTCCGGGAGCCAGATCTGACAGAGCCATCTGTCTCGAACAGACCCCGGCGCTCGCCTCCAGCTGGCCTCGCGTACGCGCCAGAGTTCTCAGTGACACGGCAGAACACTCATCTGCCGCCGCCAGCTCAGTCCCCGTCCCCCGAGACACGCAGGGAGGCCAGAGGCGCCGGAGAAACAAGAGTCCAGCTGCGGCGGGCGGCACCCGGGGCGGGCAGAGTGACCCGCTGCAGCCCACAGCCGCTGGCGCTTTCCAGGGTGGAAACACATTTTGCAAAGGCTTCTCCTGCACCCAGCTGCTTCCCGTTGGGCCCTAGTCCCGGAAGCACATACTATGGGGCAAAGAAAAACACCGTGTTGTCCTCATTGTCTTGCTTTTGATCCCCTCGCAGGGAAGAAAACATCCCACTCACTGATCATACGAACTCGCCTGACTGTGAACTTCCTAAGTGATACCAGAGCAGACGTTCAAATACCCCCGCAAATCTTCCATCTTTAAAACAAAAATCCCAACCCAATCTGAAGCTGTTGGGCAACTGGACGAATAGATGCGTAAACCGTAGCACCAAATATTTTCCGGGAAAGCCAGGAGCTGCCCACGATGGCTGTTAGAGCTCAGACGCGCCTGCTCCTAATTTATTTCAACAGGCCCCAGCGCCCCGGGCCAGTGGCCTGTGACAACGCACTGCTAACGTGGAGTCTCCGATGGGGAGACGGACGTTCGGAAGACCGTCTTTTGAACGGTCACCAGGCTCACCAAGTCCCTGATTCAGTAACACAGACTGGGGCAGCAATTTTCGGGGAGATGAGGCACCAGCCAGGCACAGACACAGACACCCCCTTTTAAGTGGTCAGAGCTGAGCTGTCACACACTCCCTCGAATAAATGCTCCCATCTGGAATAAGTCACTTGGCAAGGACACGGAGCGCCCATGCCAACCCACCTGAACCCCATATTGGAAAATACCAAGCGGCCACTGTGTCCTCCTCCGCTCACAGGCTCGGGGCACAGGGCCCTGTGCTGGCACCTGTTCTCCACGCCCAGTCTGCTGACCTCCTGGCTGAGCACGGGGCACATATGCACCCCAGGCTATAAACTCAGCAGCTCGGGAGGAAGGAGGGGCTGCAGGCCGGAGGAGGGGACACCTCGCCCCCTGCCAGGCCCAGCCACCAGCCCCCCCATCTTTTCTGGAGAACCGCCTAGCGCCTGAGATAGTGGGCCTCACTCACCCCCTCAGCCTGGCACCCAGTTGCCTTGGCTTGCCTGCCAGAGGCATGCCACAAAGTCCCGTTTTCCTGTGTGGTTCCATGTCATGTTCAGACAAATGGCATCGAAGCCACACTCTGGGAGGAGGAGGGTGTTTTAGAATTAAGCATTCTCAGCCTCTACTGTGTACGTGGATCAGGGCTGGGGGCTCATTAGTATGCAGGTCCTGATTCTAGGTCTGGGGCAGGGCATGAGACTCTTAATTTCTTTTCTTTTTTTTTTTTTGTTTTGACATGGAGTTTCACTCTTGTCACCGAGACTACAGTGCAGTGGCACAATCTCAGTAATCTTCACCTCCTGGGTTCAAATGATTCTCCTGCCTCAGCTTCCCAAGTAGCTGGGATTACAGGCACTCTCCACCACACCTGGCTAATTTTTGTATTTTTAGTAGAGACGATGTTTCCACATGTTGGTCAGGCTGGTCTTGAACTCCTGACCTCAGTTGATCCACCTGCCTTCCCCTCCCAAAGTGCTGGGATTACAAACGTGAGCCACCTCGCCAGGCCGAGAGACTCTTAATTTCTTACAAGCTCGGGGTTAAGGGGGTGCCCCTGCTGCTGGTGTGCAGACCCCACTTCGAGTACTGAAGGGCTGGTCCAAATCCCCCCTATACAGAATCAGCCACGTTGAGAAGCAGGTGCCATGAGTTTAATCAAATGGACTATCTGAGGCAGGAAGAACCCCAGAAATGACACTGGGTTCCCCTTGGTGCTTCCTGTCATGGGCACACGGTGTCACCCCGGAGCTGGTAACACAGATCACTCGGTGTCAGCGACATCTGGCAGGCTTCCCTTGACCATTTTCCCCTTTGAAACTAATAAGTATGTCACAGAGAGGTACTTTGAGACGATGCAGATGGCTGCTTTTCATCACACTTGGGCTCACTGACGTCAGCGGCGCTGATGGGTTTGCCTGAAACGGCTACAGTGCTGTTTGCGAGCGGCGATTTTCTATTTCCATCGTTCCCTCTGGGTTTATTAATTTTTAAGTTCAAATTACACAGACCTACTGTAATACCAAAAGAGCCCAGACACCCTTGAGCTGACATCTCAGCAACGTCTGCCCCTGACTGCGGGGACGGCAGCTGAGCGGGCGGCTTCCTCCCTGGCGAGGTGAGCTCTGCGTGCCAGCCCTGCCCGCACCTCCCAGCCTTCCCCTCAGTGTCCATGAGCCACCATTCCCCCCACAATCCCTCCAGCCTGAACAATCGAATCCTACAGTGGACCACGACTCTCCCAGCAGCAGGCGTTTAACATCCAGTTAGCAGGTTCCCACCACACGTGCGCTGCTCCAACACAGCATCTGCACCGAGTTCCCGAGAATTGTCAACCCACCAAATCCCTTAATTGGTGGACATGAAAATCCAGGGCTTCGTGCTGTAATAACAGAGTCCTGGGGGCCTGGGGAGTTTGTGTCGCTTGGAGCTCAGGTTTCTGGGACAGGGGCTGAGTGCGGGGCAGGGAGGCAGGTCTCACCTGGCACCTCCCGGAGTCCTCACCGAGCAGATGGAAGCGGAGCCTCTCGCGCCCGGCCCCCGCCGGGAGACCTCTCTCTCTTCCCCTCGGCCTGCTCTGCCCTCTCCCGCCTTCTCCCTGTCTGATCCTTCTCTGCTGTCATGTTCTTTGTCCTCGTGCCACACGCTGTGATTACACGCCAAGAGTCACCCTGCAGCGACAGCTAAAGGACGACCCGCCGGGCACATTCTCAATTCTCCCGGCCTCCCGACCTGCCGGGCCTTCTCCTGGGCTGGGGGCATCTTGAAAGCGGAACAAGTGGCCTCTGAAGGCTGGCAGGCAGCTGTCCTCACGAATGCCACAGCCATGGGCATGCATTTAATTGCCGGGAGGGACCATGGAGGCCATGTGCCTCCCTCCCAGCCCTCATCTACTCACAAGAGGAAACTGAGGCCCAGTAGGGCAAAGAGATGGGCCCAACAACAGGCAGGCAGGAGGGAGACGTGGAGGGGATAACAGCAGGAATGCCGCCCCAGACGGCCTGAGATTAAAGTCTAGCTCTAGCATTTCTGAGCGGTAGAGCCTCAGGTAACTGAATCCACTTTTCTGGGCCTCAGTTTCCCCAACCACAAAATGGGTAACACAATGGTCTCTATCCCTCAGGGGCTGTTTAACAGTTAAATGAGTGAATACACTTATGAAGCACTGAGAACAGGTCCCCACAGAATCAACAGCCCTGAGTACCGTTTTATCCCAAGCTCAATTCAGCGCCCTTCCTCGGGCTGCAGCTGGACGGGGTTGTACCACACATCAAATCCTGCCTGCTGGGGCCTACAGAGCATCCCGGGGAGAGCGCTGAGGATGCCTCCAGCCCGGCCCACTTCCCAGAGCTGCGGGAGGACAGCCTGGGTCCCTCTGGGGCCTTCGTCAGCTACTCTGCCTCAATTAGGGATATCTCAGGGTCTGTGGGTCTCACGAACCTCTTCGCTTCAGAACAAGGTGCGTGTGCAGCCCCAAAGTCCAAAGAGAAATTAAGAGTCTCTCGGCCTGGTGAGGTGGCTCACACTTGTAATCCCAGCACTTTAGGAGGGCAAGGCAGGTGGATCGTCTGAGGTCAGGAGTTCGAGACCAGTCTGACCAAAGTCCAAAAAGGGGACACAGCTGCATGCCAAGCAGAGCCAAGATGCTGAGGGCGCGTGGGGTTGGCACCCAGTCTCCGGAAGGCCAGAGTGAGCAGGCCGCTTTCAGCCTCCACCAGTTCAGCATTTGGTTAGGGTGAAGTGAGGAGGGGAGACCCAGGCAGTGGAGAAGGGGCAGGAATCTGTGTGGCCAGGCCCACAGCAGAGGCGTGGCTGCTACCCCCCAGGTGGAGCCATCCAAGGGGTTCCAGCCTCTACTCCTGTCAGCAGCCGCCACGTCATGAGGTGGTCAAGCGGCCTCGTGCAGAGGCTCACTTTGGGGACAGGAAGCCACGCGCCTACCATGGGAGGGAGCTGCCGCCTCTGAAGCGGATCCCCCCGCCCAGCCCAGGCCAGGCTGAGGTGACTCCAACCCAGCCGATATCCAGCTACAACTTCACAAGAAACCCCAAGCCAGAACCGCCCAGTGGAGCCATGCCAGGAATCCTGACCCACAGAAACTGTAAGAGATCGTCGACAATTACTGTGATTGTAAGCCACAAGGTTGGCACTGATTACTTATGCAGCCCAGATAATTAATACGGCAAAGAATTATGCAAATTCCTCAAGAAACAAGACTTCAAGGCAGGTAATAACGTTGAATCTCGACTAAAATCCTGATATAGAAAAAAAGCATCAAATTATGGGCAGAAAGAAAGGAAATCATAATTTTTAAAAATCCTCCAAGGAAAAACAAGTCTCTGAGTGTCCCCGGCTAATGAGCGGCCCCCGATCCTCAGGGCGCTGTGACCTCGCGATCAAACAGTCTGGGCTACCTGCACATTTCCCTCATCCTGTCCAGCTCTGATTTTCCGAGTCAGCCCTCACCAGGTTTGGTAAATGCCCTGGGTCCCCAAAACACACATGAGAACTCTGAACTGGACTTTTGGCAAAAAACAACTTTCAGGAACCTGGAGGAAAAAGCTTTAAAGTCAGTCTACCCCAGCAGGAGGCTGGTCAGTGGCAAACGGATCTAAAATAATCACGAAAACCCAGCAACCCACAGGCTCACCCCAGACGGGGCACAAGGTGGCAGCTGGCACCATCTGTGCCATCTAAGACCCTAGCAGGGGCTCTGTATGTGGGTGGCAAAGCTGGGGACGGTGGGGTTTCTGGCGAAATAACCCCGGCACGCCCTGGTGGCTGTGTCCTGCTCAGATGACGTGAATCTATTCCACACTGCTTCCAGAGCTCCCAAAACCGAGAGCGGCGATGATGGGCCTGGAAGGAACGTTCGTCCCGTGTACACTCTCCAGCCTCCTGCCCCATCACTGGATACCTCCCGTAACCTGACGTGGGCCGACACCCTGGAAACCACACCCACGTGCCTTGGTTTTTGCCCACGGTGACCAGGTAGGAGGACACCTGAATTTTACATTCTTCCAGGGCGTTCTCCTTCTGAAGCACTGCACAGAGTCGTTAGCGCAAAATAACAAAAACGGAGTCCCTGAAAGTGATTGGAGCCTATTAGCCCCAACTAATTAAGAGGCAGCTCCGATGCAGGGTAACTTCTCATCTGGCGTTTAATACGCTCACTCCACCCCCGTGGGCCGCGGTTTAGCCGCCTACAGAGGGGATATGATAATAATTATCTCCTTTGGAGAGGTGCTGTGAGGGTTAATTAACTGGTGCCTGGAACTGCTTGGAGCTGCTGGTAGCCAGGACTTGGAGGGTGCGAGTGCCACTAACCAGAGTGCTGTTCTCAGAGGAGCCATCACCTGCCTGCTTTCAAGAGGGCCTCTTGTATCCCCGGCTAACTGGGACCTGGGACAAATCACAGGGCTTCTGCAGGCCTCGGCTGTCCTCCCTGTGAAGGTTCAGAACTGACAGCCTGGAAAGTCCCGTCCAGCACTAAGGCTCTGTGGAGGCTATGCCGAGAGAGGCCGTTTGCACTGTGGGTTCATTTGCTTCTTGACATTTCTGGGTCCCTGCTGAAGTGACTTTGGAGCAGGGAGAGCCTTTCATCTCAAACTTCTCCACAACCCATCCGCGACCCAGGGCAGCAAGGGCACCTCTGACCTGGCCCAGGTGCTGGAGCAAACCTGGATGGGATGACCTGGGCAGGCAACACTGGGACCTGGCTCCAATTCAGCCTGAGCACCCACGGGACCCTGTCCTTGTCACTGCTGGTGCTGCTTTCCTCCGCACTGGCTTTCTAAGTGATCAGACGCAGTTACACAAAAGAGGGTCCTCAGAGGGCTTGAAAAATGGAGAAACACGGACATAGATGCCAGAGGGTAAAGGTGACATTTTATAAAGAATGACAGCAAAGACGGTGTGGGGAAGTCCCCAAATGAAAGAAACCATGTGGCCAGGTGCTATGGCTCATGCCTGTAATCCCAGCACTTTGGGAGGCCAAGGTGGGAGGATCACCTGAGGTCAGAAGTTCGAGACCAGCCTAGCACACATGGTGAAACCTCGTCTCTACTAAAGATACAAAAATTGGCCAGGTAGGTGGTAGGTGCCTGTAGTCTCAGCTACTTGAGAGGCTGAGGCAGGAAAATCACCTGAACCCAGGAGGTGGAGGTTGCACTGAGCTGAGATTGCACCACTGGGTTCCAGCCTGGGTGACAGAGCGAGACTCTGTCTCAATAAATAAATAAATAGACCATGTGACCCAGTGGGGCAGCCCAGGAGTGGTGCATTCCCTGGGTGGAATCTGAGAGCTTGGGTGCTGGATGGGGCCGCGGCCAGAGAATCCCCGCCCTGGACTGGCAGGGGCCTTACTCAAGGTCACCTGGCCAGGGGAAAGCAGGGCTGGGTACACTTTTTCCAAAACCTCCGACTTCTGGCCCAGGCCCTTCCCACCATCTCAAGCACCGCCTGCTGGGAAGCTGGGTCTCCAAGGGCCAGTTCCATCTGCTCCGAAACAGCATGTGCTTTGGAGACTGCTGCAGACCTTCCCAGCACCGGGCGTGTCGCCAGCAGAACTGCTGCCCTCAGCAGCCCGTGGGTGAAAGGAGAACTTTCTGGAGCCTCGGCAAGGCTCAGCATCCCCCTCAGTTCTGCGTGTGCAGAGAACTGAGTAATTTCACTCAGACGCCCTGGAGTCACCGCTCAAACTTAATGAGCTGCTGTCCCCCCAGCTGATGACACTGCCGGAGTTTGCTCTGAGGTGGCGTTCCTTCCACTGGTAAATGGGCTTTTCTGGAAACAGACAGCCTCGCTGGGGGAGGGGAGGGACAGGGAGTCCGAGAATTCAAGCGAAGACAGAGAAGCTGGAGGTGAGAAAACGCCACCTCCCGCAATGACACAGGGTTTATGGGGTCAGGAGCTTGGGCGGCCCCACGGAGCAGGCAGGGGCAGCACCACCTCACAGGGAGGAAACTGAGGCACTGACCCACGGAGCTACTTAACTTTTTACTTTTATTTTTTTGAAACAGGATCTTGCTCTGACCCCCAAGCTGGACTGCAGTCGCGTCCACATGACTCACGGCAGCCTCCACCTCCGGGGCTCCAGTGATCCTCCCTTGAGTAGCTGGGAACACACATCACCATGCCCAGCTCATTTTTGTACTTTTTGTAGAGCCAGGGTCTCGCTATATTGCCCAGGCTGGTCTCAAACTCCTGGGCTCCAGTGACCCGCTACCTTGGTCTCCCAGACTGCTGGGATTCCAGGCATGAGCCACCACGCACGGCCCCATGGCACAACTTTAAATCAGCTTGTGGCAGGCTCGCCTGGCAAAAGGTATTTCAGGATTCAGAACAGAACCCGCAGAGTTCACAGGAAAATACAGGTTCCCCCTGGGGCCTTGGCCTGAAGCCTCTTCCTCCCTCCCCAGTACTTCTCCGCCCTCTGGCCTTGAAATCTGCCACATCGTTTTTATGTCGTCTGCGTTTTTGTTTTTGTTTTTGTTTTTAATCTGGGCATTTCTCCATCATCTGGGAAGGACGCTGGTGTTGAGGCTGATGTCCCTATGAAGGACATGTCCCTATGAAGCCAAAGCTTCCAGGGCTCTGAAAAACCTCAGCTGCGTCGCCTCCTGGCCATGTCTGCGATTTCCTGTATGGAGCACTGGCTGTCTCTGGGGGCTGCACCTCTCTGCAAAGTCTGCGGTGGCTGAACCAAGAAAGAAGTGGTTCGCAGAGTCCTACGGAAATCAGGACTCCGTGAAACACTCTGAGGACACGAGGAAGGCTGGTGTCTTTCAGAGTGCAAGGCGATTCTGGAATAGAAAAATCTCTTTGGGCTGAGTTGGCTAAACGTTTGTCACTGACCTGTGTCCCTGAACTACAAAACACGAATACGTGATTTCAGAAACAGTTTCTCTTGAGAAATAAGCAACTGGCAAGTACTTTGGACAGGAAGTCTTTGCTAAATTATTCTCATTGATAATGTAAGACGCTTATCTGCGTCAGAATTGGTCTGGGATTTTTAACTGCGTGTTTATGAAGCTTATGAGGCTCATGCAAAAGTATCTGGGATAAAAATATACCCCTGAAGAATCTGGGGGCAAACGAAACCAGAAACAAACCTTGTGAATTCCGCTTACGGGGGCCGACGAGGCTCGGATGGTTTCCTTAAAACCCGCTTTTACTAAAGGCAGTGTCTTTTTGCTTAAAAAAGCTGATGAAAAACAGGCAAACACACACAAAAACAGAGAAGCAACGCACTGCTCAGTAACGGTGCGCAGAGCGCCCTGCATCAGGTGCGCGTGGAGAGGGATGGCCAGCGCTCCCGCCAGTGGCCCCACTACTCAGGAGCAAGAACAGAGGGTCTCAGGCCACGCCCTGCAAAGGGCCTCGGTCAGAGGGCAGCACCCCCGTCCCCTGGCGCTGTAGGAGGCTGAGTCCAGGGGGCCTCACCGGCTTGCATTCAGACCCTGGACTTCAGCCAGGGACATGGGCCCCTCTCCTCCATCTTCTCACCTGTAAAATGGGGCCATGCCCAGGACCTCCCTGGAAGGACAGCTATGAAGTTAAAATTGGCGACACGGTCAGGACACATGCCGCCAGAACTGTGACTCCTATAAACGGAGCTGGGAAGCCTATGTGGCTGCCTGCTTTCCCACCTATTCCCTTCCATGTGCACACATGGGACCCAGGGACCCACAGCAGGAAGGAACCCCGAGGTGGAGGACAGGAGGAATCCACAGCTCAGTCCCAGGCAGAGGCCCAGCAGAAGCTCATGTCCCAGGGCCGGCCTGGGGTCTGCCATGGGCATGGACCACGCGAATGCTGAGGGCTGGTCCAGACAGAGCCGGAAGGCAGGGGCAGCAGAGAAACAGGCCTGAGCTGCTAGAAAGACATAAAGCAAAGAGGAGATGCTTCGTGGGGGTGGGGGTTCCCCGGCAGACCACCACACACCCAGCCCCTGCCAGCCTGCCCAGCTGGAACCCAGGGGCTGTTCTGGGTGGAGTGGAAGGGGGGCTGGATGAGGCACCTGTGTAGGCAGGAGGCCTTCAGAGTGAGGCTCTGACTCAGCATAATGGGCAACACCGGGAGTGTTTTAGAAATTCAGGGTCCCGGGCCTGTCCCCAGCTGCCTCACATACATATCTGAGCAGCACGGGCTTGGCCTGTGCCCAGCCAGCACCCAAGGGACAGGCCCCACCAGACTGGCTGCTCAGCCCCTTCTACCTTTTATGGAGTGGGTTCTGGCCCTCACAGACCCTGAAACCGTGCTCTCTCCTTCAAGACTCCTGTGAAGGGCTCCAAGACACCCCAACTCTCCACATGCAAAATGTGACCCAGCCAAGGCCTGTCCAGAGGCGCTGGCCAGAAACCCGGGAGACTCTCCTCCCCGTGGGCAGCCCCTACAGTTCCCCAACGCCCCTGCTCCGCCTCACCCTGCCCCAGTCTCTTCTCTATTTCTCTCCACTCCACAGACCAGCCGGGGGGTCTCAGGGGCCTCTGACAGACCAGGTGTCCCCTACGCCCCTTCCCCAGCCCTTTCCCCAGATCCAGTCCATTCTGGAGCAGCTATTAGGGACTTTGAAAATGCCATCTGACCCTCTATTCCTGCAACCTGAAACGCCCAGCGTCCTCCTGCTCTCAGAACAAAGCCCCCAGGCCTGGCCTGGCTGCAGGGTCCCCTCTTGGCCACCCACCCTGCCCAGCACCTTCTCTAGAGCCCAGCCTTGGGGGCACTCCAACTTGAATGTGTGTGGGATTGTGAGGACACCTGCCTTTCAGAGCCCCAGTGCGAAGCTCCTGAATCAGGGGGCCTGGGTGGGGCATCTCTTAAGGAGCTCTGGGTGGCATCTGGCTGCTGGGCCACCCCACACCCCTCCGAGGGCCCTGCCCTGGCCCAGGCTGACAGCAGCACAGGGGTCCATCCTGTCTCCCACCACCGCGGCATCCTCCACGCCTTTCCCGGCCACTTGCCTCTGTGGCCCCTCATGGTCGTCATGGGGAGGTCACCCCAAACCCGGCTCCCTTCTGCATCAAATATCCTTAATACTGCTCCCGAGGGCCTGCGCTGGCTGAACCTGCTCAGTGACTCAGGAGCTGACTCCATTTCATTCGCCAGCAGCAGGCTTTGGGGCAGCAGGCAGTACACGGCGGTGCTCAGGAAACCGTGCAGTGGATGAATCACCGACCTGGATGGGCTCGGAGCCAGACTTCCCGGTCCAGTGCGTACTGGCTCAGAGGCTCCCAGGGCACCTTCCTGAGGTCCTCCTACCTCAGTTTCCCCCTCCAAAGTAGCACCCGTTGCAGCAAGTGAGGAGACTGACGTCAGGTGCTTAAACAGTGCACACACAACACTTGGCATGGCTCGGTAGCCACGGGAGGGTCTTCCAGCTGTGCAAGGTGGAAACAACTGGCCTGGCCTGGTGCTCCCAGCTGTGTGACCTTGGGCAACGCACTCAACCTCTCTGGGCTTCAGTTTCCCCATCTGCAAAATGGGGATGCCAACCCCAAGGAAATCTAATAGGACCAAAGAAATCTAATAGGACCCAAGGAAATCCAACAAGACCATCTTCTCTGTGGCTCTGGCTACACCCCAGGCACTGCGCTAGCACAGGTCTCCACTGTCTCTCAGTCCCTGCTTACCCATCGCTGAAAGGGGAACCCTGAGGCCCAAGGATGTAGGAAGCAGCCCCTCTAACTTTGCCTACAGCCCTGCAGCATGCGGCACGGCACCCACCTGTGCAGAAGGGAACTGGGCCAGAGAGCAGAGAGCAGCCAGCAGGCAGGGCTTCCCCCGCCACCCTCCTACCAGCCAAGCCCTTCCCTTCCCAGGCTGAGGGCGCCATCTGCTGGGGGCATGGGCTCGGCACCCGGGTTCATCCCTTTGCTTAGTTTCCACCTCGTCTCGGGCCCCTCATAGGGGGCTGCACCTTTACGTGCCCCTATTCAGTCCCTGGGGTCCCCTCACCCTAACTACCTCCCCACCTCCAGGACAGACCTCTGGAAATCAACTTTGACCCCAAGGGCCCTGGGGATGGCCCAGAGAGGACTCGGCAGGGAGAAGTGTGCAATGGTGGGGCCAGCTCCGGAATCTTCTCTCTTTTCATTGGTGCCATTTGAACGCAGTGGCTTGCCCAGTGAGGCAGGTCTGAGACTCGAAGCAAGGTACTTCTGCTCCTTGTCAGTGCCAAGGGGGTGAACCCTCAGCACCCCCGGCTCATGCTGTCCTGGCACAGCCTTTGCCCCCTCGGTACCCTCTGTCTGGGCTCTGTCCCCTGCCTGCCCTCTGCCCAGCTTTTCTGTCCTGTCCTTCCTTCAGTGTGGAGGAGCGGGGGCTGCTGGAGCCCTGGCTGGCTGTCCTAGAAGGGAGATGTCCCGTCTCCTCTCAGTTCCAAGGCCTGTGTGGTTTGGGAGTAAGACTTCAGGCTGCACGGAGCAGGGGAATTTTCCTCTGAGGATGGGGCCTGCACAGGCCCAGGTCTGCGTCTGTGGATCAGCTGACGCTCCGTGTCACGCTCCCTGGCCAGCCACAGCAGAACAGTGTGGGGCCTCTCACACCTGACAGACTCCTGGCTCTGGGCACCAGTTGTCGAGGAGCTATAATAAGGATTGCTTTGAGTCTCAAGGCTGCTGATGGAGAAACTGCAGAAAACGCCTGGTCTCATTCCAGGAACTGCAGGAGGAGCCAGAACTGGGATGGCGGGCAGTGAGGGCCAGGCCCCGCGTGCATCTGCAAGGCCCAGGACTCAGCTTTCTGCAGCAGCAGGTGACCTGGGGCAGCCTCAGGGTCACCCTGGACCAGCGCTCTGGTCTTAGTTCCTCCCAGTGGCGAGAGGGGGCAGGCGCCTAGGCCCCGTTTAGCACTGCTAAGCCTCAGCTGCCCATCCCACGTGGGAGGCTGGGCATCCCTTCAACCGCCAGGGCCCCTGCCCACAGAAGCCTCACGGCCCTCTTGACCCTGCTGAGGCCATTCCTAAACCCGACAGGTAGCAAAGTGCACAGCTACTGGAACCCTGGGCCCAAAAGCTTCTGAGCCAGGTCTTAAGAGAGTCACTGCAGCCACCTGGCCAAGTACTCGATAAATACACCAACACACCCTTTCCCTCCTTTACCTTTATCTGTTTTATTTTATTTACCTATTTATTTTTGAGATGGAATTTCACGCTTGTAGCCCAGGTTGGAGCGCAGCGGCCTGATCTCAGCTCACTGCAACTTCCACCTCCTGGGTTTAAGCGATGCTCCTACCTCAGCCTCCTGAGTAGCTGGGATTACAGGCACCTGCTGTCACACCTGGCTAAGTTTGTATTTTTAGTAGAGACAGGGTTTCTCCATGTTGGTCAAGCTGGTCTCGAACTCCTGATCTCAAGTGATCCACCCGCCTCGGCCTCACAGAGTGTTGGGATTACAGTTGTGAGCCACCATGCCTGACCATGTTCACGTGTACAATTCAGTGGCAGTCAGGCCTTCACAATGTTGTGCCGCCACTACCTCTCTCATTCCAGAACTTTTTCATACCTAAAAGGAGACCCCATGCTCCGAGCAGTCACTCCTCTAGCCCCTGGCAGCACAAGTCTGCTTTCCGACACTATGGACTGGCCTGTTCTGGAAGTCCCACATGAACAGACTCATAGACCAGACGGCTCTGGTGACTGGCTTCTGCCACTCAGCATGATGTTTTCACAGTCCATCCACGCTGCACCACAGGTCTGCTTGGGCACCCTTGCAAGGATGGCTTCGGGTTCTTTCCTCCCGTGGGTGCCAGCCGCCAGGGGCAGCCCACACTCAGCCGGGCCTCCCTGCACACAGACCCGCAGCACCTCCAGAATAAGCCAGCTCTGAGCACAGCTCCACCCCTTCCGCTGCCTGGACCTGAGGGACCCCAGGCACCATCCCGTGGATATTCAGAAGGTTTAGAATGCCACCGATGGCTGAAGGGTGACATGTAGAAAGATCTCACCAAAACCAGTTTTCCAAGAAAACAGAAACTGCCAGCATTCACCCAAGTAGAGACGCAGACAGATCTGGAATCGGGGCGGAAACAGAAGAAAGCTGTCCAAAGATTCACTCCAGGAATGGCAAAAGCTGACAGCTCCTCAGCCCGAGGCTCCTTCAGACGTGGAAAACCACCATGCACGAAGCCCTTCCAGAGCACAGCCAAAGATGGGGGCCCCCACCCCTCCGTGCCGGGAATCGTGCAGCCCAGACCCTGCCATCCCAAGCAGAGCCTGTGGGCCTGCCTGTGCCCCCAGCTAATGGCAGCCGAATGGGATGACGGCAACGTGGGACTCGGGTCTGGGCCATCTGTGCTCAGGCTGGTGGCGGCATGGCCTGCAGAGCGCAGGAGGCAGCCTCCGCCAGAGGGAAGAAGCGAGACGGGGGCTTGGAAGGGGAACTCTTGCAGAAAGTCATCCTGGAGACGCCGGCCTGCAGTCCCCGAAGGTGCTCCTCAGGTGCCTCCACCCCAGCCCTGGGGCCTCCGGCTGCTGCCCTTAGAACAAGGTGCATCTTACCCAGAACGTGACCCACTGTTGGTGACCAAGAAGCCACCACAGCCTGACCCCAGCTTCCTCATCCCTTGCCTCCCTCCAGGTGGCACTGCTCTCCCCACTCTCACTGTCACAGGCACCCAAGAGAGGGTGGAAGGTGGCAGAGATGGGGGGTCATGGCACCTGTCACAGGCCCCAGCTGGCTGTGTGGCCCCACAGGCCCCTGGTGTCTCTGAGCCTGTCTCCAGCTTTAAGCTCCCGTACGTATGGACCGACTGCCTCCGCCTCTCAGGACACGCTGCCAAGCTGCAGGAAAGCCGGTGCAGGCTGCAAAGGCCTCATCGGTGCTGCCACTCCCGTGCCCTGGCAGATGCTTCAGCCTTTGGGGATGCCTCTCCTTTCACCTCCAAAAGTCCTGCCGCTGATCCAACAATCACAGTCACACTTCCCAGCAGTTCCCAAGCCCTGAGCTTCCCATACCAGATTCTGAACACACCTCCGCATCCCACAGAACCCCCAAGGAGCCTACCGAGAGGAAGGTCAGTGAAGATTCACGTGAGCAGAGATGTCCAACAGGCAGGCGTGCAGGGAAGAGGGGCAGGGGAGGAAGAGGCCGGGACGGAGGGTGGGCCTGAGCCAGACACCCTCGTGGGCGACTGCAACTGGATCCTGCCCGGGAGCTCTGGGACCCACCATGAAAGACATGCGTTCGAGGTCCACCCACAGGAGGGATCTGGGGTATTTATACACCAGCTCCCACGGACATGAGTAAAGGGCTCCTCCCCGGGGCGTTCACCTTCCAGGACTTCTGGCCTCCTCCAGGCCAGGTGGGCTCCTGGGCCACAGAAAGCACCCTCGAAAACAGATCCTTTTGGGGATAAGGTCTGACATCATTCGCTCTGCCTCACTAAGACGGGGTGGTGGGGGGTGGGGGTGGGGATCAGCACCAGTAGAGAAGTGAAGAAACGCTGGTTGAGCAGAGGAGGCAGGTGCCTGAAGCCCGGTCTCTGCGCCCGCACTGGTGCCTTCTTTCCATGTCCGCCTGCCTCCGTCTAGCCTGGGATGGATGGGCTGTCTGAGGAGGCAGACAGGCACATTTAGAAACTGCTCTTTCCTGAGTGGATGGCAGGACCTCACGAGGAACCTCTCCCACCCCGGAAACACCCCGGGTGACATTCTCTCCAGCTGGCGGGAGCTGGGCTTCTGAGGATGATTAAATGGATTTTTCCTCCCTCTCATGTGTGTTTCCTTCAAGGCCGCACGCAGGACAGAGCATTAACAAAGCAGCCAGCCCAGGGCAACATCAATCCAACAAATACAACAGCCCCAGAGCTTTGATTTAATAAAATCGGCCCCCACTGGGCCTCTTTAATTGTTTCCAGATTCTGAAAACATTTGAAAAGAGGATGCAAATGGAAAAATGTACCTCTGGCTACGGCAGCATCCCAGGCTCGCTGTGCCGAACTCTGCAAGGGCTGTGTCCTGGGAGAGCCACCCAAGCAGACAGAGCGGAGCCTTGGATGCTGCCGGGACCGATGTCCAGGAGAAGAAAGACGCTGGGAGGGAGGCTCTCTATCCATCAGACAGGGAGAGCAGAAGGTCACGCCAGTCATCACCTGGGCCTCAAGACAGGCACGTGCTGGGAAACTGGGCGGTGTTTTGTCCCCCAGAGGCCGTGGAGTTGTGCCATGTCAGGCAGAAGCCCCAGGATCTCCTCAGGAGGCAGGAGGTGACCACTAAGTGTCTGTCCAGTCCCTTCTGGCCAGGGTGACCCCAGAGGAGCGAAGCCACACAGGCCCCACAGCAGAAGGCAGCATGGCCACACCCAAGGAGGTACATGGGGTGGAGTCCAGCAGACCTGGATTTGAATCCTAGCTCTATCAACAGTGCGGCCTCAGGCATGTCCCTCACCTCTCAGCCTCGGTCTTCATACCTGCAACATGGGCTGGCTATGCAAACCATGGTAGCCCTCTCAAGTGTCCACAGAACGCAGCTACGTGTTGACACTGCCTCGGGTGCTGCTTGGTCATCAACACAGCGTGTGTGTGTAGCGCACGGGCATCCCACCTACCATGCCACCTCTCTTGACAAGGCCTGGTGCTGCCCCAGGGCAGGAACCCAGAGACTCCAGCAGGCCTGCTACAGAGTGCCAGGCGAAAAGGTGTCTGGGGCGGCTCCTCTTCAGGGACACTGGCAGCTCTTTCCCCATGGCTTGGGCTTCAAGGTGGGCACAGAAGGCTGGGGCTTCGGGGGCTAGGGGAGGGCCATCCACGCGGAGCACAGGAGGCGGCACCAGGGGGACAGGAGTCTCCTGTTCTGTCCTAGGTTTCTAAGAATCTGCCTAACAGGAAAGAGTGTTTGTTACCTCCGTAAACATAAAGGTGAGAACACTCTCTCTCTCTCTCTCTGTCTCTCTCTCTCTCTCACACACACACACACACACACACACACACACACACACACACACACAGGCTCATGCTAACAGGCGCATTCCCACCCTGCGCTGACGCAGATGACAGCCTGCCACAGTCTGTATGTTACAAGTCAATTACACCCGCCTCCCAGCCTGCCTCTGATGCCGCTCGGGAGGTCATCTCACCATCTCGGGACACAGGGAAGGACGTGGGATGCTTCCCCAGGAGGGACCCGGCAGCCCTCAGGAGGCCACCTCCCGTCAATCAAAGGAGTAAATTGGAGGTGGGGGTGGCTCATTTATTTTCATCTCTCCATATTAGATGGTATGGTAATAAAAGGAAAAAAACCGTGTGGTTCTCGTGTGGCCTCGGGCAAGTTTCTGAATGGCCCTGACACTTGGTTTGGCCATCTGTAAAATGGGGGCCATGTCCACCCCAGGGTCATTTTCCTGAAAGGCCTTGACTCAGATAACACAGACCCATCCTTTCCTCCCTCCTGGTGTTTTCTGCAGCCTCCTCCTTCCGTCATTAAAATCAGAACTGGGCCCGGCACAGTGGCTCACGCCTGTAATCCCAGCAATTTGGGAGGCTGAGGCGGGTGGATGATGAGGTCACGAGTTCGAGACCAGCCTGACCAACATGGTGAAACCCCATCTCTACTAAAAATACCAAAAAACACTAGCCAGGCATGTTGGCACGCACCTATAATTCCAGCTACTCAAGAAGCTGAGGCAGGAGAATCACTTAAACCCAGGAGGCAGAGGTTACAGTGAGCCAAGACTGCGCCACTGCACTCCAGCCTGGGTAATAGAGGGAGACTCTGCCTCAAACAAACAAACGAAAAATCAGAACCTGATGGAAGGCAGAGGCAAGCCTAGCCCCTGCCCCGCCACCAAGTAGAAATAGGTCCTATCCTTCAGGTCCTCTGTCTGGGTAGCTTTGAGCATGGAGAGAACCTGGGTGTCCCAAAGTCCACCGGAACGGGGGTGGTTCATGGGTTCTCACCCAGGGGGCTGGGCACCGACAGAGCCAATGCCTGCTGAGGAGGGCAGAGGGTGCCTGGACAGCCGCACCCCTTCTGCTGAGGCTGTGCCGGCAGGTGAATCGTCCAGGCCCTTGGGGAGCTCCAAGGCCGGGTGCACACTAGGATCACAGCGGCAGCAGCGCCCCAGGCCAGCCTCACAGGCCTCACTCCCGTCCTTTACAGCAGGACGGGGTTTAATCAGACACCTGGACGAGGATGAAGGTGCCCCTTGGCTGACACGGCTTGCAGCCCAAAGTCAGCACCCCTGACTTACAACCTCCTCTCCCCACTCCCAGAAGAGTGACAGCATCTGGGGTGGGGGCGAGACAGGGAAGGGGAGCTGACCTGAGTGCACGATGCAGAGGGGGGCACTTGGGGCTGGGCGAGGTCACTCAGTGGGGGCCTGGTGGTGTTTCTGCTATGGCCATTATCGCTATCAGGAGGAGGACTGGTGGGGAGCACAGCCGGCAGCTGAACAATGCTGTGTGTGAAATTAACCTTTGGCGCCAGTGTCCTGCGGAACCCCTGCCTGGTCACGCCCTGTGCCGGTACCAGGGCCTCAGAGAGTCGATGAGCTGCAGGCCCTTCCCTGGAGAATGGCTGGCCCCGGCAATCCCCCAGGGCAGCAGGATGGACAGCACCATGTGAGCAAATACAGAGGCCGCACGGCAGAGCGGGGGGAGGCGGGCACGGTGAACCCACCTCCTTACCTACCGGGGCAAAGCCTGGCAGCCTCTGGGCCATGCCAGGCGGTGACGTGAGCTCTTGACAAGTATCACTCATTTAATCCTGGCAACAACCCTCTGAAGTGGGTGCTGCTGTTAGCCCCATCTCCCAGATGAAGAAACCGAGGTTCAGAGAGGCCACTTAGCTGGGGCCAGCAGTTAGTCTGTGGCAGAGCTGGGTGAATCTGGCATTTGGCTCATGGCTCATGTTTAACCACCACATTCTGATGCCCCTTGCACAGTAGGAGCAGATCAATACAGTGTCCTGGTCGTTTGAGGAGGGGTTGTCTGCAGTGGGTTTTGAAAGATGAATAGGAGTTGGCTGGGCAAAGGAAACAACACAGGGGTCAGGGAAAGCTTGGACGTGCTCAAGAGAATGGAGAAAAGAGAGTACAGCAGGAAGGAAGGGCAGGTCAATGCCCAGCACATAGTAAGTGCTTAGTAAATACTTGCTGAAGCAGGTGCTGGGGGAGATAGCAGCTAGCCGCAAGCTTGCAGGGGTGGCTAAGGAGCGTGACTGTCCTTTAAACCACCTGCACACACGTGCACACAGGCCCCTCCCCATCCCCCACAGTCACCACCCTCCTTTCCTTCCTGCCAGCCCCTCCATGCCAGGTATCCTTGGGAATCCACCAAGGGGGTGACAGAGAAAAGAGGAGACTCGGGCAGGCAGGGGCACGGCAGGGGTGGGAAAGCTGGTCCACTTTGCTTCTGGATTTTTATGGTTTTGGAAAATATGCCGGAGGCAGGGGAGGTCAGCCATCTGCTGCCACCCCCACTGCCTGGGCACTCTGGTGGGGAGGGGGCTGGAGATGCAGCTAGGCCTCAGACAAGGGGTGGGGGTCTCGGGGGAGGCCAGCCCAGGCAGCCACCGCCGCTGCTGCTCTGATAACCTTCAGCCCTGACCTCATTTCCCACTGAGGCTCGTGCAATTTCTTCCAATTTTCCACATAATTAGCTGAGCGGGAGACGCGTCCCCTGCTCTGGAGGCCCAGCCTCCCAGGCAGGAAGGAGCCAGCCACCTCAGAGCCCAAGGGCCTGTGGCTGAGAGCAGAGCCATCCCCCTGCCTGCTCCCTCCTATACCCTGGCTAAGCAGGAACAGACATCCAGAAATGGGAGGGTCAGGGGGGACCAGGGGGCATAGAACGAGGAGGCTGGTTTCCACTCTCCACCGGCTGGCTGTGTGGCTCCAGCTCTCACCCTCTCGGGCCTCAACGCACAGGTCACATATGATCAGTACCTGCAACCCTGTCTCTGCCCACCCCTTCCTGCCCCACCTTCATGCTCACCTTTGCTGGCAGGCCCCAAACCACCCCTTCCCTCCCTGGAGAGGTTAGGGGGTGCAAGGGCTAGGACGGGGCATCTAGGAGGCCCACAGCCCAGCTCTGCACCAGACCCTTCCCTTATCTGCTGGGTGACAGGCAGAAGCTACCTCGAAGAACAGGTCCTCGTGCTGGAGACCCTCAGTACTGGCCCTGCTCCCCGCCTGGTGGACGGTGCCACTGCTGTCCAGTTAGAGAGAAGCCTCAGGATGCTTCTGGAATGCTTGCCATTGGAAGTCTCCAATTTGGCTCCACAGAAGCCGGGAGGGAAGGAATAAAGGTCTCCCTGCTGGGACCCAACAAACACTGATCCATTCCTTGGGCCTCAGTTTTTCTAAGTGAGCAATGAGCAAGGCCACTGAGCTAGAAAGCATTCCTAGAAAGAGAATACACATGCCCAGCAGCCTCACCCGGACCAGGAATGAGGCACCACAGCCCCCAAGATGCCAGGAACAGGGACAAATTTGCCCTTCCTGGTGAGGGAGGCTCCTCTCGGATGAGTGGGGTGGGCACTCCCCTCTGCCTCCCTGGGGAGCCTTGGGCTCCTTGAAACGGCCTTCCTGTGACAGCATGAGCAATTCCCTTCCTCCCTCCCGAGCCCAGCGCCGAGGCCTGAAATCCATCATCCCACTTCGTTTGTCCAAGGACCCTCAGGCCACCCAGCGACTCTTGTAGGGAGTGCAGCAAACATCCTCAGGCAGTACCAGGCACGGTGCACCCAGAAAATGCCAAGGCCAGAGACTACAGAGACCCAGGCCCACCCAGCCCTGCGACAGTGGACCTGGGACCTCACCTGCCCTGGCCCTGGGCTGCTCATCAGGAAAACTCAGTCATCTACATCATCCAAGTGTGGACACCAGGGATGCGTGGGATGCTCAGGAACCCTGTTTCCTGAGCACAGCAGAGAGCCCCCTATGGCCTGATCAAAACATTCATCCCTCATGAAAATCAGAACCTGCCCGAAACATGTGGTCTTTCAGTGCCCGCTCCTAGAAACAGCAGAGGGAGTATCAGCTTCTGGAGTCAGCTGATTTGGAGAGGGCTATCAGGGAAGGCTTCCTGGAGGAGGTGATGCCTAAGATGCAGAATTTGCCCAAGCGACAGAGGAGTGGTCTGTGCAGTTATGAGATACAACCTGGGCATATTCTGGGGCAGGCATGTCAGGGGTGAGTTTTGCAGGGGTGGGCCCTGGGAGGTCAAAACTCAGGAGGAAGACAGCATCTCCGAGCCGTCAGCCCTCCTTAGCAGCGGCCACGTGTGCCTGCGCCAGTGGAGGCGGCTGCCAACTCCTTTCTGTTCTGTTTATGAAACTGGCATGCAGGCATTCAGGATTGGTGACAAGCCCTCCCACAGCAAACAGGCTGGTCTCAGCGTCCTGTCCACACTACAAAGATCCACCCGCAGGCCCTTGTTCTGATTCTGCTACTTGTTTGCCTTAAGAATAAGAATTATCTTCCCCCTTGCACCCCTCCCAGCTCAGCAGTCCGGGGAGCAGCCCCGCGCCAGCTTGCGTTTACTGTTTACTGCACATTTACAACATGGCAGACGCTGCTCGGGGGCCACGGAGATGCCTGCCCGTTCACTGTTCACTGCAGCGCTCTCAGCCTGTCGTGATGTGACGGTCCCATTTCTCAGAGGAGAAAACCGAGGCATGGAGAGGCCAAGTCCTCTGTCTGGCCTCATGCAGCATGGAAGTAGGGGAACGCATGTAAGGACCCAGGGTGTCTGATTTCCAAATGCAAGGACTCAGCCCAGCCCCCTTGCCCCTCCTGGTCCGGGCTGACCACACACTACACACGCCTGACACCAGGGGTCCCTTCACATCCTTTTCCCAACTGTATACACACTGGGAAGTGGAGCAGGGAGAGAGGGCTCGAGCCACGACAAGCACCAGGGACTGCCCGCCGCCCGCAGGTGGGCTTCATGGGAGCCCAGGGCCCGAGCAGTGGCCCCTTCCTCTCGACTCTGGGCTTCTCTGCTGTCGCCTCTTAGATCTCAGCTCCAGGTCTTCGGAGAGAGACTGCTGCAGAGGGTCGGCAGAGGAGGGAGGCGGCGGCACTGGGGAATCAATGTGAAGTAAGACTGGACCCGGATACCTGCGGCTGCCCGGAGTAGAGGCATGGAACCCCCACAGCAGCCTGCCCAGCGTGACCTAGGGCTCACCCCAACCTCGCCCGCTGCCCTGAGGCAGTCTGAGGCAGGGTCCCCTGCAGGGTCTCCTTGTGCTTTTAAGCTGGTTTGGTGGGGGCAGATATCACATTCCACACCAGGGATATCACACTATACCCCACAGGTCAAGGGCCCCTGTGCCCTAACATGAAACCTCAGGCCATGGCAGGACACCTAGCACCCTCTGAAAGGGGCCCACTCATGGCTCCAGCTGCCCCCCAGCCCTCCCCCAATAGGCTGTGCCCCACGAATTCTGACTCCTAATGTCCTTGAGAGGCACTCCTTCTCTTGGAATACCCTTCCCTGCCTTCTCTATCTGGTAGTGCCAGGGGTCTGTGGAGCCCTTGCTGGAGGTGCAGAGGGGTCCCTGCCTCCTGGAAGCCTCCCCAGGCCCAGACTGGCAGGGCCCGCCCTGGACTAAGCTGTGTGCCAGCACTGTCCTCCCTGCCAACCAGCAGCATCGTGAGGCCAGGATGGCAGAGGACACCTGGAATGAAGAATACGAAGGAGACAGTGGCCAGGTGTGGCGGCTCACACCTGTGATCCCAGCACTGTGGGAAGTCGAGGCAGGCGGATCACCTGAGCTCAGGAGTTCCAGACCAGCCTGACCAACATGGCGAAACCCCGTCTCTACTAAAAATACAAAAATCACCTGCCTATAATCCCAGCTACTTGGGAGGCTGAGGCGGGAGAATTGCTGGAACCAGGGAGGCAGAGGTTGCAGTGAGCTGAGATTGTGCCACTGCCCTCTAGCCTGGGTGACAGAGCAAGACTCCATAGAAGGAATGGGAGGGGAGGGGAGAGGAAAGGCAGCCATTTCATCCGGTGTGTCTGACCCTAGGTGCCCCCAAGGTACAAGAAATTCAAGCTTTAATGGAAGAGCCAAGCCCATTTGGGCCTAGACCAGGGATTCTCCAGCCACAGCCACCAGGCCACCCGGTAGCTCCCTGGAGATGCAGATTCCAAGTGGGAAACTCCGGGGACCGCCAGCAACCTGATTCCCCAGCCCTCCGGGGGCCTCGGATGCATGCTCCAGCGTCACAAGCCCTGCCCTAAAAATTGTAAAGTAATAGGCCGTGTATTTCCAACAAGTCAAAACAAGTGTCTGATGATCTTTGCGACTCATCCCTGTAGAGCAGGATGATGCCGGCACGACGATGAGGACATCTCGGGGACGCCTTTTCTGACCACGCTCTTTGAAGCTGCAACTTTCTTCCCTCCCACACTCTCCAAGCCTGGGCTTCCTTCTTCTCCAAGCTCTAATCACTGGCGTTGCTAATTAGCTGTCAGGATCGCAGGAAGCCAGCCCGGCCCCGCCCTCTGTGTGTTATTTATCTGTCCCCCTCCCTGCTAGAAACTCAGCTCCCCAAGGGCAGGGATCTCTGCCCACTTTGGCCACGGCGCCATCCCCTGTGCCTAGAACAGGACCCGGCATACAGACGGGTCTCAATAACACTGGATGGTGGAATGGAGGAAGCCAGACACTTAGCAGGTTCTATTCAGTCCCCCTTGCAACACATTTTCCAACTGGTGCTCACGGCAAACTTGTGAGAGATGGCGCAAGCGTCACCCTTTGTTTTTTTTTCTGAGATGGAGTCTCACTTTGTCGCCCACGCTAGGACTGCAATGGCATGATCTCGCCTCACTGCACCCTCCGCCTCCCGGGTTCAAGCAAATCTCCTGCCTCAGCCTCCTAAGTAGCTGGGATTATAGATGCCTGCCACCATGCCCAACTAATTTTTTTTTTTTTTTTGTATTTTTAGTAGAGACAGGGTTTCAACATCTTGGCCAGGCTGGTCTTGAACTCCTGACCTCAGGATCCACCCCTCTCGGCCTCCCAAAGTGCTGGGATTATAGGAGCGAGCCACTGCGCCTGGCTGCAAGCATCACTCTTTTTTTTTTTTTGAGATGGAGTTTCGCTCTTGTTACCCAGGCTGGAGTGCAATGGCGCGATCTCGGCTCACTGCAACCTCCGCCTCCTGGGTTCAGGCAATTCTCCTGCCTCAGCCTCCCAAGTAGCTGGGATTACAGGCACGCACCACCGTGCCCAGCTAATTTTTTGTATTTTTAGTAGAGATGGGGTTTCACCATGTTGACCAGGATGGTCTCGATCTCTTGACCTCGAGATCCACCCGCGTCAGCCTCCCAAAGTGCTGGGATTACAGGCTTCAGCCACCGCGCCCGGCTGCAAGCATCACTCTTATACCCAATTTCGGATGAGAAAACTGGGCTGTGGGGAGGATCAGATTTGCCCAAGGTCACGTGCGGCCTCGGACTCCCGCTGTGGTCTGAGTGCTAAATCCAGAACCCTGTGATCTGTCGGCAATTTCAGGCTCCAGGGATCAGGCGTTCGGGCCTTGCCTCCTTCTCCTGCTGACAAGACCAAGGTCTAAAGACCGAGGCATGGGCAAAATGGCAACTGTTACCCCAGAAATCACGGACGTGGGGCTGGGAGGGAGGCCACAGCGTGCCTGCTCTGAAGTCGGGGCATGCAGCTTTAGGGCAGTGATGATGATGCCTGCCATCTGAGAGGCCCCCCGGTGCAAAGACACACAGCTAATTAGCTGTCAGAAGCGATGCAAACTCTAGCCTGCCCCCTCCCCGACAATCTCTCCCAGAATCGCCCTCTGCCACCAAGTGTCACCACATGATAAAAGGAAATATGTTCAAAGCAGAACCACTAACAAGAGACAGGGAGGCTCTGTGAGGCAGAGGGAAGCAGATTGCCTCTGACACTCTCCGAGGAAAGGGGGATAAATTAAAACCATTAAAAAAATAATTTGTCATCGTCAGTTTTCAGAAAGAAGTCATTCTTGAAGAGTAGGCTTCTTGTTTGGGGCATTCCAAGCACCCGCTGGGGAGATGCCAGCAAAGCCGTTAAGAGTCTGGGCTCTGGACTCAAAACAGGCTCTGTCCCCTGCTACCTGTGTGACGATGGGCAAGGCACCTCGCCTGCCAGGCCTCAGTGTGCCCAGCCGTAAGGTGGGGGGGACAACCACCCCGACATAAGGCATAGGGAGAGCCTATGAGGAAATACATATACCACGCTGAGTGCGGTGGCTCATGCCTGTAATTCCAGCACTTTGGGAGGCTGAGGCAGGTGGATCATGAGTTTAGGGGTTCAAGACCAGCCCGGCCAAGATGGTGAAACCTCATCTCTACTAAAAAGACAAAAATGGGTTGGGCATGGTGGCAGGTGCCTATAATCCCGGCCTCTTGGGAGTCTGAGGCAGGATAATCTCTGGAACTAAGGAGGGGGAGGCTGCAGTGAGCTGCATTGGTGCCACTGCATTCCAGCCCAGGCAACGGAGTAAGATTCCATCTAGGAAGGAAGGAAGGGAGGAAGGAGGGAGGGAGGGAGGAAGAAAGGAAGGAAGGAAGACGTATCTCATAGGATACCCATAAGAGTTCAGCCCCCCTGGGACAGCCGAAGCGGGCACCAAATCACAGGTGCTTATGCGCCCCGCTGCTGCCCAGCTGTAGAAACAAAGGCATATTCTCAACCCGGTCAGCTCCCTCATCTGTAGAATGGGGATGATGACGGCTCTGGCATATAACGTTCTCAGCGTGCCCACCACTACAGGATGGTGTGCAGGGCTGAGGCTCCCAGCATAGCGCAGGGGTAACAGGGAAGCAGAGGGCAGATGGTGGCACACGGGCAGGGGCACAGCGGCTCCCTGGAGTAGGGAGCATGGGGGGCTGGAAAGGGCCCGTGGATCAGCCCCTGCTGCCCTGGAAACTGCTCCTGCCAGAGGAGTGGCTAGGTTGAAATGTTTGGCCCAGGCTGCGCACGGTGGCTCATGCCTGTAATCCCAGCACTCTGGGAGGCCGAGGCAGGTGGGTCACCTGAGGTGAGGAGTTCAAGACCAACCTGATCAACATCATAAAGCCCCATTTCTACCAATAATACAAAAATTAGCCAGGCGTGGTGGCGGGCACCTATAAGCCCAGCAACTCGAGAGGCTGAGGCAGGAGAATCGCTTGAACCCAGGAGGCAGCATCTGCAGTGAGCCAAGATAGCGCCACCGCACTCCAGCCTAGGCAACAGAGCAAAACTCTATCTCAAAAAAAGAGAAATGCTCGACCTGACAAGCGTCACAGAAATTACAGCCATGGGGTGACCCAAGACCAGAGGCCACCAGACCACCAGGTGTCACCTTGGGAGGACCGGTGGGCTGCCGTGGGTCCCAGCTGGGAGCGCCACCATCAACAACTGGTGAGGCTGCAGGGGGCCTGCCCAGGCCCCACGGGGCCCCCCACCTCCTGTGGGGCTCACACAGGGACACCAGCCCCTCCTCCACTGCCTCAGCTCTGTCCCTTTCTGGAAACTGCTGGCCAGATGGAGTCCTAGGCCTTGGGGTGGTCCTCCTCTTCCAGGAAGCTGGTCGGGCCTCTGTGTGCCTGAGTGCCACCGCCCAGCCCTGCCCTCGGGACTGTCACCCCTCTCACCGCCTGTCTCCTCTGCCACCTGTGTGGCCCCCATCTGGCACCTATGCTTCCACAGGGGACAAAACCCCAGCAGCAGGACAAGCAGCTCCCCCTCCAGCACTGCAGCTCTGTAAAGCTGCTCACCCTCTCTGTGCCCTGGCTGCCCTGGGGCAAAGCGAGCCAGCCATGAGGGCCTCCAGCCCGCACCCTCCAGGGCAGCTGTGACTACAGGCTTTATTCTGAGACCCGCTGTCTGGCTGTGTGTATATCCTTGGCCTCTTTACGCAAAAAAACAAGTCTTCAGGTGCCTGGAGCCCATGGCAGGAGAGGTGGGGCACACGGGAAAGGGTGAGCACAGGGAGGAGTGGGGCTGCACACCATTAGGCTGTGCGATGGGCAAGGACGGGCAGCTGGGAGGCACTAGGTTCCTTGGAGACTGGGGACACGAGCCCCCGCCCCTGGTAACATGATGTTACTTTTCCATTCCACAGTCATCCTGGCCCCTACAGAACCCTCCTCCTCCCTTGCACCAGGCCCCCACCCTCCCTGGGTAGAGGTCAAGGCCCCCTCCTCTCTCTGGGACCTAGAGAGGCCTCTGGGGAACTTCTCTGCAGCCTAGCAGCCCCCGGGGGCCTCCCATAAGAGCTCGGCCCCCAGAGAAGAAAGGGGAACAGTGGGCCCCTGACAGCTGAGTGATCGCCATGGCAACCACTTAGCAGGGCAGCTGGCAGGGGGGAGGCTGGCAGAACGACTAGCCGGCCTCCCATGGGGAGAGGGCAAGGTCAGGCTGGGGCATGGAGGCCAAGAGGGTGGGGGCTTAACTGCCTCAGCTGCCTTCACAGGCCTGACGAGCACAGACATGACAAGCCTGCCCCTCTCACAGGAGTGCATGGTGACCCCGCTGGGCGGTCACTGGCTGGGCGGGTAGGACACCTAGGAACCCTGCCAGGCCCGGCCACTTTGACAACCCTCTCTCTCCTCCTCCCACAGGAGGAGAAGGGGCTCTTGGGATTCCTGATGCCTCGGGAGGCAGAGGAGCCCCTGGCCCCCAGCTCCCCCTCTACCTGGAGGCCAGCCAGGAAGGGGTGGTAGGGAACAGAGGCCATGGGGCCACAGGGTGCAGGAGGGCTGAGCTTGGCTGGTTTCCTGCTGCTTTTCCTGCAGCTCATAGTGGGGACCTGGTGGGAATGCGTTCAGTGGAAGAATGAAGGAATCAGTGGCATTGTCACAACACCCTTACATGGTGGCTCAGGAAGGGCACCTCAGGGGTTCAGGGCCAGGACAGATGCTGGGCTGAGATCAGACTCAGTCTGTGTGACTCCAGCCTGTTGTGCCCCTCAAGGGAACTGGGACATTCCAGGCGGTGTGATGGGCCAGTGGGCCATGTTCACACATGGGGAGCTGGAGGGGACTCAGCCCAACTCTGTCCCTTCTGAAGATTCGTGAGGAGGTCCCTGCTGCCTGCTGGCCTTCCCAGGTGCACAGCCCACCCTGCCCCTCAATTGAGATCCTCATCCAACCCAGCAAGGGTGGTTTTGCCAATTGTATAGATGGGGAAACTGAGGACACCCCAAAGTGAGTCAGGCTGCCCAAGGTTACCCTGCAAAGCGAGGAACTAGTCCAGGCCCTGGCCTCCCAACCGCACCACCCTCCTCAGCCCCTGGAGTCTCCAGGTGAGAGGCCTCCATGTATGTATAAACTGAGGCCTGGAAGAATGACGACAAAACGTCCCAGATACTCAGGCAGACCCTCAATTTCAGCTAGAGTTTTCTTCTCTTTTTTGTTTTTGATACAGGGTCTCACTCTGCTGCTCAGGCAATGGTCCTCCATGGCCCACTGCGGCCTCACTCGAACTGCTGGGCTCAAATGATTCTCCTGCCTCAGTGCCCCGAGTAGCCAGGACCACAGGCGTGTACCACCACGTCCCAGCTACTGGCTGCTTGAGCCCCAGAGTCTGAGACCAGCCTGGGCAACACCGTGAGATCCCCATCTCTACAAAAATTTAAAAATCAGCCAGGTGTGGTCACATACACTTGTAGTCCCATCTGTTCAGGAGGCTGAAGTGGGAGGATGGCTTGAGCCCAGGAGGTTGAGGCTACAGTGAGCCGTGGTCATGCCACTGCACACCAAAAGAAAGAAAAGCAGGCATTGGGCCGGGCGCGGTGGCTCAAGCCTGTAATCCCAGCACTTTGGGAGGCCGAGGCGGGTGGATCACGAGGTCAACAGATCTAGACCATCCTGGTCAACATGGTGAAACCCCGTCTCTACTAAAAATACAAAAAATTAGCTGGGCATGGTGGCGCGTGCCTGTAATCCCAGCTACTCAGGAGGCTGAGGCAGGAGAATTGCCTGAACCCAGAGGCGGAGGTTGCAGTGAGCCGAGATCGTGCCATTGCACTCCAGCCTGGGTAACAAGAGTGAAACTCAGTCTCAAAAAAAAAAAAAAAAAAGAAAATCAGGCGTTGACTGGCTGGGCAGTGTGGCTCACACTTGTAATCCCAGCACTTCGGGAGGCCGAGGCGGGGGGATCGTGAGGTCAGGAGTTCGAGACCATCCTGGCCAACATGATGAAACCTCGCCTCTATTAAAAATAAAAAATTAGCCAGGTGTGGTGGCGGGCGCCTATAATCCCAGCTACACAGGAGGCCGAGGCAGGAGAACTGCTTGAACCTGGCAGGCAGAGGTTGCAGTGAACATATATCACACCACTGCACTCCAGCCTGAGTGACAGAGTGAGACTCCATCTCAAAAAAAAAGAAAAGAATAGAAAGGCAGGGGCCGGGTGCGGTGGCTCACGCCTATAATCCCAGCATGTTGGGAGGCCGAGGCTAGAGGATCACGAAGTCAAGAGGTTGAGACCATCCTGACCAACACAGTGAAATGCCATCTCTACTAAAAATAAAAATAAAAAATTAGCCAGGCATGGTGGCACATGCCTGTGGTCCCAGCTACTAGGGAGGCTGAGGCAGAAGAATCGCTTGAACCCAGGAGGCAGAAGTTGCAGTGAGCCGAGATTGCACCACTGCACTCCAATCTGGTGCCAGAGCAAGACCCCATCTCAAAAAAAAAGGGGGGGATTAAAAAAAGTAGGCACTGACATTACCCCCACTTTACAGATGGGGAAACTGAGGCTAGGAGGGTATCACCAGTGGTCCTGGACCACACAGTCAGAAGGCAGCTGGGGTCTCAGGCCTCCTAAGCCCAGGCTCTGGCCTCTGGGCTCCTGGGTCTCCCAGGCAGCAGGAGTAGGGGGAGAAGCCTCTGGAAGGGCGGGGGAGCGGGTGGGGAGGTGTGGACAGCAGGCTGGGCTTCTGCCACTCGCTCCATCCCTGCCTCTCACACCCGCCCCTCGGGGAGCCGGAAGCTGGCAACAGCGACCGCCACCGCCGCATCCCCTCTGTGGGCCCATCTGCTCTAGCACCAGGAGCTGGCGGGTGGCGGGTCCCTGCAGAGACCACTCACAGCAGCAGAGGTGGGTGCTGCCCCAGCCTCAACTTCTGCCCTGCCTAGGGATCACCGGGGACACAGGACAGTGTTCACGAGCATGCTGTGGTGGGCAGAGCAGGCTGGACGCCCCTCCACCTGCAGCTCAGGGACCTGGGCACGCTTCCCGGGGCCTAGGCTGCCACGGTGTAAAATGGGCACAGCACGCATCGGTGTCCCCATGGACTCTAGGCCACCTCCTGCCCTCTGCCTGTGCCCCTCCCTTTAGGTTTCCTGACCATAGGGTCTGGGTTTCCTCCAATTTCTTTTTCTTTCCTTTTTTTTTTCTTGAGATGGAGTCTTGCTTTGTCACCAGGAGGGCAGTGGTGCGATTTGGGCTCACTAAAACCTCCGCCTCCCCGGCTCAAGTGATTCTCCTGCCTCAGCCTCCCGAGCAGCTGGGATTACAGGTGTGCACACCACACACAGCTAATTTTTGTATTTTTAGTAGAGATGACGTTTCACCATGTCAGCCAGGATGGTCTTGAACTCCTGACCTCGTGATCCACCAACTTCAGCCTTCCAAAGTGCTGGGACTACAGGCGTGAGCCACCACACCCAGCCATTCCCTCCCATTTCAAGCTGGTGCTGCCACCCAGGAGCGCATCCATCCTCGTCACAGGTGTGTGGCCAGGCTTAGGAGCACAGCGAGCAAGGTGGGGGGGACATGTGGACAGGAAGTGAGATTTCCTAATGGCCTCCCCAGTCAGTGGCAAGAGTCCCCAGAAGCTAAGAACCCACAGCCACCTGACCCAATTGATGACACGCATTCCCAGACCTCCTGGGGTCAGGGGACAACTCCGAGGGGGGCAGTCATGCTAAAGGGTCACCTGACAAACAGCAGAATGTGCACTGAGTGCTTGCTGTGTGTGGGGTAATGTGGAGAGGCTAGGGGACAACTTCTTGAGGGTCAACGCATGTCCCAATTCAGACAGCCAAGAGAACCAGGTCTGCAGGCACCTGGGCTGAGGGCAGGGCCAGGTGGAGCTCCAAGGGAGAAATGCTGGGTCGCACAGCCTGCTCCCACTTCCCAGAAGCGGGCTCTACTGTCGGCTCTGCTGTCTGGCTGTGTGACCCCAGGCCAGTCACTTGACCTCTCTATGCATCAGAGTACACCAGGGTAGAAACCATGCCCCCTTCAGGGTGATCCCGAGACATGAGGTGAGCTCCTGCCTGACACAGGGTAAGTGCTCCACACGGGCTGTCAATGGGGCGGGGTTGAGGCTGCGCCCCACAGGGCAGGGTCCCCATTCTTCTCCAGATGGGAATTCAACCTCTATTTTTGCTCCAGCTCCATCCCACACCCTCTCAACACAACGTTCCAGACATCCAGACCTGCCTTTGTCACCTCTGAGTCCACAGCACCCAGCCTGTGCTACCTCCTGGCCTTTGCACACACAGTTCCCTCCGCCGAGAGCACGCCTGCCACCCTCTCCCCACCCCCCGCTAACTCCTCCTCCAGGTCTTCTAGGAGGCTGGGCGTGATGTCCCTCCTCTGAGCTCTCCCAGACTCCTGGAGCCCCCACCAGTGGCATCAATCACACTGTGTCATAAGCCACCGTGGCACAGTAAGCCCTGGGAGGACGAGGCCTCCCCACCCCTCTGCAACACCCAGAAACCAGCGCACAGGAGGGATTCCAGAAAGAGGAGGCCGAGAAACAAAGGGGTCCCAGGTGGAGATCGCAGAGGCAGCTGCAGCACCAGCCCTGTCCCCCTGGAGACCCCACCCCATTTCCAGGACACACAGGCTGCAGCTACACAGGATCTGGCAGGGGACAGTGACACCTAGCGGGCAGCAGGCACAGTGCCCCACCACCCAGGACGCCCAGCACAGCCCAGGCCCCAAGCAGGCGGGGCTGCAGACGCCAGGGCAGGACCCGGGTGCCCAGCAAGCCAGTCGGGTGCGGTGCAGCGCCGGCGGCAAGGCAGGCCTTGGCGCCTTCTCTGCTCCTCCTGCCCCCACCCGTGGGCAGCCCATTCCCGCGTGGCATATGCCCGCCATATGCTCTCTCTGCCACAGCATCTTCAGCGGGCCTGCAAGCAGCCTGCTGGCGGGGGGCGGGGGCGGGGGCGGGGCGCTCTGAGCTGGAGCCGCCTGGCTGCCGGGCCTGCAAGCTGTGGGGAGCGGCTGGGGGCTGCCGAGGGCAGGGAGCCCACCCAGCCTCCATCTCCCTTCCACCTCCCTGTGGGCGCGTGTCAGCTCACCAAGGCCCCTGCAAGGGAGCCAGCCTGTGGTCATCCCACTTTACAGGCAGCCCAGTCGAGGCTCACAGGGGCTGAGCACCTTGCTAGAGGACACAGAACCCACCAGGGCAGGCCCCTCCTGTCACCGGTGCCCTTAGACTGCACCCGTAACTCAGGGCAGGTGGAGGGGGTGACACGCTATGGCGTTCTCTGATGTCGGAGGCTCGAGAGTTCAGAGCTCTGCTGTGCGGTCCCCACACCGGCGTGACCTCCCTTTCCGCCTCCCCTGAAACCAAGCTGGGGCTTCTCTGACCTATTCCCGCTGACAACCCCCAGAAGACAGATCTTCAGGGCACCTCTGGGCCTGACGCCTGACCCTGACTTGAGCTTCTCAAACTGGGTTCCCCAGAGTGCGGGCGCCTGTAGCTCCCTCAGCCGCCCAGGGAGCTGAGGGGATAATTGAGGCGGGACCAGGGCGTTGACCTCTTTAAACCAGAAAGTATGTAGGGCTCAACTCCACATTAAGTTCATGGCACACACATCCTAAGCACCAAGGGGAGGGACGAAGGTTCCAGAACGTTGTGCTGCGGAGGACGTAACACTGAGCCATAGTGACAGCCCCAGCCCCTCTGTCACCAGATTCCCCGGAGCCAGGCCAGGTGGCCCCATGGAGCAGATTCCCAGGCAGCGGACGTTCTGAGCATCTACTCAGTACCAGGCTCGATTTCCAAGCTTCGTTTAATCCCACAATGCAGAAGTCAGCCCTGGGTCTCTGGAGTCAGACTCCAGGGGTTCAAATCTCCTCTCCGCCAACTATTAGCATGGACAGATCAGGCAAGTGACTCATCTCTCTATGCCTCCACATCCTCATCTCTAAAATGGAGCCAACAGCAGTTCCTACCTGTGCATGGCGGCTGGCAGGGTAGTCTCTGACAGCCAGGGAGTGGCTGTGAGCACACAGCAGGGACCTCCTCCCCCAGAGGACAGGGCAGGGTTTCCACAGACCCAGCGGGCGTGTGCAGCCCCCTAATGTGGACGGGAGCCAGGTGCCAGTCCACCGGGCAGCTGCTGCGTTACTCAGGCCCCTTGATGCAGAAACACCTGGGAAGGAGAAAGAGCCGTCTGCGTTTGGAAAATCGGGTCCTATACCAGGCAGCGGAGGCCTGTGTGAATGGGCACATGCCCAGCACGTGGAGTCCAACCGCCCAGCAAGGCCCGGGGGGCACCACCACAGGAAGGCAGGCCCTGGGCCCATCCCTTGCCCAGGGTCACTCTGCTGCCCTCCACAAGCCCTGTCTGGTTTCTGAGTCAGGTGGAGCAGGGTTCAAGCCCCGGCCCGGCCACACCTCCGCTGAATGACCTCAGGCCTGTCTTCTGCTGAGCCCAGGGAAACAGAGAACAGGACTGCACTGCAGCTGGGCCAGCTGGTGAGTGCCAGGCCACATGGCCGCCCACTCACCCACTCACCCGGCACTTCCCGGGCACCTACTCTGTGCTGTCTCTGCTGAGTGCTGTGACACGGTGGTAGAGAAAGCAGACATGAGTCCTTCCCCACAGGGACAGCTTTGTCACCTTGAGGGCGTCATGGGAGGACAGAGCAGCGTGAGGGCAGGGCCTCTGAGAGCTGGAAGGAGCTGCTGTGTGTAGAACACTCACACCCGAGCACCCAGGCACCCGGCAACCCCACACATGCCTGAGGGACAGAAACACACGTCCACAGGCGCCCTCACAGCCGGGGGATTCACAACAGCCCAGAGAGGGAGCAGCCCAAACATTCATCCACGGATGAACAGATAACGAGACCTGGCACGCCCACACCGTGGAATATTACTCAGCCAGGAAAAGGAATGAGGTCTTGGCTCATGCTACATGGATGACCACGGAAATCAGATGCCAAGTGAAAGAAGCCAGACACAGAAGGCCACACGCTGTAATTCCACACAGATCAAATGTCCGGAATGGGCCAAGGCCCGCGGACAGGAAGTAAATGGGTGGTTGTCAGGGACCAGGGAGGCAGGAGGGGCGTGACTGCGAAGGGTGCAGGGTTTCTTTTGGGGGAGGTGGAAATATTCTAGAATTAGATAGTGGTGATGGCTGCACAACTCTGTGAATATTCTCAAAACCACTAAACTCTACGCTTTAAATCAGTGGCTTGCATGATATGTGAATTATATCTCAATACGGCTGTTATAAAAAACCGCACTTAAAATAGCACTTACAAAATGCCATTTTTCATACATTGGGGTATTTCTGAATTATAAAAATGAAAAGGCACAAACACATATTGCTTGGAGGATCAGCAGCGTGATAAAGGTGCTTGGGGGTCTCCACGGCAAGGGGCTTACAGACAGCAGTCGGGGCTGGGGGAGGCCTGGCCCCGGCGCCTCCACCCCCAGCCCTTGCCAAGTGTCCCGGGAACACCCAGCTGGGGTAGGGCCAGCCGAGCACAGAAGCCCCGCCAGCAGCTCTGTTTGTGAACTGCCAGCCGGTCCTGCGGGGGCAGGCGAGAGGGGGTGCGCTGCTGGAGCGAGCAGGGCGCCATGAGAGCCTCCGCCGGGGACCTGGGACCCTCAGCCAGGCCTCCCTGGAAAAGTCCAAGCCCCTTCTGAAAGAAAGGCCACCTGGCCTCCCTCCCTGGTTGGGCAGGGGGAAGAGAGGCCTCTTCGAGGATACAGCCAAGGGCTCGGCCCGGCCTCTGGCTGGGGGATGAAATGAGGAGAGCTGAGCAGAACTGCTGAGGCTGAGGCAGACAAACTCCGCAGGGCCTGTGGCACGTGTGCTGGGTGGGCGCTGCTCCACAAACCCTGCCTGAACCCCAGGGGACCCCGCAACAACTCAGGAGGCAGGAGCCATCCCTGCCACAGACAAGAAAACCGAGGTACGGAGAAGCACCCAGCTGGCATCGCTCTCGGCCCTGCCACACCAGTGACTGCTGCAGCTGTGACATTGCTGCCCTCACAGAGGACAACCTGTGCGATGGACCGTGGAGGGCATCGGCCTGCCACACTGCAGGGTGGCCTGATGCCTGTGCCACTTGGGCACAGACTGTGAGGGGCAGCCCCAACTCCAAGCCAGGCCCTTGAGGCCACCCAAACACCCCCTTCCCAAATGCCCCGCTGCGGGGACAGCTGGACAGCGGGAGTCTCAGCACCAGGCCCGCCCCAGAGCGGCTGACGCCTGCCCCCAGCGTCCTGGCGGGAACCCAGGGCTCTGCCTGCTGTGCTGTTGCTCCACAGAGTGACGATCTGTGAGAAGTCCCAGTGCTGGCAGCAGCCTTCGGAGAGAGGCACCGCCCGGAACCCAGAGGCCTGGCTGGCATCCCAGCACTGCCGTGCAGGGTCCCACTCTGAAACGGGCTGATGGCGGCCTCCCCTCGAGGTTCCTGCCTGCACAGCCCCACTGAGTGCTGGTCTAGCTGGGCCTCCGTAAGTGCCACAGTCCTCGCTATGGACCCCACACCCCCTTCTGCGATGGGTCCCCACTATCCCCCTCATGGGACCTAGGGAAGGGGCCAAGTCGGGGGCGGGCTCTGGGCCCACTAAGGCAGCTTCGTTCCTGCTGGCTGCGTATACTGGGTTACCGGGCATAATGAAATGTGCATAAACGCGGCCGCCACTGCTTAAAAATCTCTCGTGTCTGGGAAAGCCAAGATGTCTTAGTTGTGCCTCAAGCTGGCTGAACAAAAGGGCTTTTGTGGACTTAGAACATGAAGAGTCTGTGCAGGAGGCCTTCAGGCACGGCTGGATCCAGAGGCTGAAAGTATCACCTGGGAGCTGCCTCCTGAGTCTGTCTCCCCTACCCCGAGTTCCTCACTCTTGGGGGCTGTTGCCATATAACACTGCCTGGAGCTCCAGGCCTCCCCCTGCCAGTTAAGCACCAACTCCACGGGGGTGCTCAGTGCCCAGGGCCCCTGCAGGCTGGTCTAATCAACCACTCCCAGCACCGACTCCACCCCTCCCAGGACCTCAGCCTGGGCGCTGGTATCTTCACCCAAAGGGACCAAGCAGTTCCCATTAACTAAAGACCCTCCGAGCTGGTGTGGATGGCGGGAGATGGCACCAGCCAGTACCCCATCCCTGCTTGGTTCCAGCTAAGATAAGGTTCCCAGAGGACTAATGCTGGTGTGTAAATATTAGATACTTCTGTCTCCTTCGAGACCAATTACACAGATCATGGCGGCTCCCCCAGGACTCTGCCTTCCACTCACTGTATCATCATTAACAGCCTATTAGGTAACAGCTGCTCAGAGAGAGAGAGAGAGAGAGAGGCAGAGAGGGAGGAAGAGGCAGAGAAAGGGAAGGGGAGAGAGAGATGGAGGGAAAAGGAGGGAGTGTGAGAGAAAAGAGGAGAGAGAGAAGGGGGAAGAGAAAAGAGAAGCAGGAAACAGAAAGAAGAGGGAAAAACGGGGAGACAGACAAAGGGAGAGATGGAGCCAGTGAGGACGGCGGCCGGGACACGGCCTGCCAAAGCAGGCAGGGCGGGCAGACAGAAACGGTCAGAGACAGGGAAGGACAGAGGCAGGCGGAGGGAGGACGAGGTGGGAGGCAGCTGTGAGGACTCTCTGAGGGGTACAGGGCTCCTAGGGCCTCAAGCCCACCTGCCCAGTGGGGTCCCCAGAGATGAGCAACCGGGTCCTCCGTGTCCTTCCCTGTCTGTACCTGCAGCCCCGTCCACCTGCCACCCTCAGCCCCACAGCAGGTGGACAGAGCTGGGGCGCCAGGCAGGCCTCAGGCGAACTCCTTTAAAGCCAGGGTCACCCCTTGCTGTCCTGAACCTGACCGCACTGAGCAATCGGCCCCAGAGAAATTCCTACAGCCAAAAGTGGCAAGGTGGAGCCTCTGCCTTGTGGAGCCTGGGCCTCTGCATAGAAAGGGCCTTTGGGCACATGCTCGGATGCAGGGGCTGTGGCGCTGCTCAGAAGGGGGCTCGGGTGACCCAAAGCACTCACAGATGAGCCCCCTGGACCCCACGTGTCCAGCCCCTCCCTCCCTGCACCCCTCCTGAGTGCTCACAGGAGCCCCGGGGCAGCGATGAAGTGACCAACGAGAGGCAGGGGCTGTGATCGGCCTGCCCAGGGCCAGCCGGCTGGGGAGCCCCAAAGCTGCTGCTGCTAAACCCTGGGACAAGCAGGCCCTCGGAGCCAGGATGGGAGAAGCGGAAGTGGCAGCAGTGGCTTGAGCCAGGCTTGGAGAGAGGAGGCCCTGTGTGGTGAGCCGGGTCCAGGCCTCCTCCGAGGAGCACCACGTGCAGGCCCAGCCCTCATCCGTCCTCCTCCCTGGCTCAGGCACGGTCCCTGCATGCAGTCACTGGCTTCTGGAGCCTGTGCTATCCTCCAAGCCACCTTCTCCTGCACAGGGACCCCGCTGACCTCTCATGAGCTCCCACTGCTGTGGCGGGTTTGCCACCTATTGTCCATCTGTCCAGACAACACACAATTATCTAGCACTCCCGATCACCAGGTCTTTTCTAGGCGCTGGGACAGAACATGGACAGGGAAGTGCAGACACTCCCACTCAGAGCGCCCAGCCCTGCGAAATCAAGACCAGGACATCTGTGACCAGAGAAACCAGAGGTAAGAGCCTGGGCGGAAACAGAGCACAGAGAGGGGCATTCAGAGGCAGTCAAGGACACCCCACAGCAGCCGCAGCAGCCCCAGGGGTGGGGCAGCAACAGGACAGGTCAGAGAGGAAGGTGATGGTCACATCTAGGGAAGGCCCCTGAGCCACTGGGGCAATGACTTAAAATTGTATTCTAAGAGCGCTGGGAAGCACCTTGGGGACATTAACCAGGGGTGACCCAACCTAGCCCTGCTACTAAGCTTCCCTGGGCTGTGGGGTCGGGGACAAGCCAGCCAGGACTCAGAGAGGGGCTGATTTCCTGAATCCCTGCCCCCTCTGGTGCTCAGCAGGGGCCACAGACATGGAGCGGGGAGCTCCCCCAGGCCTGCCCCCAGAGAGTGCCCGCTCCACTGCTTCCAGGCGCAGTGCCCTCGGCCGCCCCCAGGCCCTCTCTAGGTCACTAGATTTCTGGGGCCTCCAAGGGTGGGAGTGGGGTGGGCCTGGCACCCAGAGCCCCCGCCGCCAGGATTTCAGGCTCCCAGCCCTGCAAAGCGCCTCATTTCCGCTCCTCCAGGGCTGAGCATAATTAGACGACTGGGGACATAAATCACGGCTGCTTCTGAACATCTGCTAATCACATCTCCTGCAGACAGCACATGTGTGTGTGTGCGTGTGTGTCTGTGTGTGCGCGCGTGTGTGTGCGTGCGTGTGTGTATGTGTGTGTGCTGGGTCCCTGAAGCTGGGGCATCCTGCAGGGGGGCCTCCACAGCACCCCATCTCCACCACTCTCCCCAAGAGAACACGGCTGCTGTGTGTGTGTGTGGTCTTAGGTTTCCTGAAACTCACAGGCATTCAGTCACACACAGATGCCCTGCACAGTAACACACACAGACAACTCCATACACACACATGCGTTGCCCCCAACACACATACACACACATGCCTTGCCCTCCACACAAGCAAACACCCCCATACACACACAGATGCCTCGCTCCCTAACAGACACCCCCATACACACACACAGACACCTCAATCCCTAACAGACACCCCCATACACACACACAGACATCTCAATCCCTAACAGACACCCCCATACACACAGACACCTCAATCCCTAACAGACACCCCCATACACACACACAGATGCCTCAATCCCTAACAGACACCCCCATACACACACACAGACGCCTCAATCCCTAACAGACACCCCCATACACACACAGACACCTCAATCCCTAACAGACACCCCCATACACACACAGACGCCTCACTCCCTAACAGACACCCCCATACACACACACAGACACCTCAATCCCTAACAGACACCCCCATACACACACACAGATGCCTTACTCCCTAACAGACACCCCCATACACACACACAGATGCCTTACTCCCTAACAGACACCCCCATACACACACAGACACCTCAATCCCTAACAGACACCCCCATACACACACACAGATGCCTTACTCCCTAACAGACACCCCCATACACACACAGACACCTTAATCCCTAACAGACACCCCCATACACACACACAGATGCCTTACTCCCTAACAGACACCCCCATACACACACAGACACCTCAATCCCTAACAGACACCCCCATACACACACACAGATGCCTTACTCCCTAACAGACACCCCCATACACACACAGACACCTTAATCCCTAACAGACACCCCCATACACACACACAGATGCCTTACTCCCTAACAGACACCCCCATACACACACAGACACCTTAATCCGTAACAGACACCCCCATACACACACAGATGCCTTACTCCCTAACACAGACACCCCCATACACACACATGCAGACACCCCCATACACACATACAGATACCCACACACATACTCCTTGCCCCCAACACACACAGACACCGTCCTACACACACACACACACACACACGCCTTGCCCTCCACACACGCAAACACCCCCATACACACAGATGCCTCGTTCCCTAACAGACAACCCCATACACACACACAGACACAGACGCCTCACTCCCTAACACAGACACCCCCATACACACACAGACACCCCCATACACACACACGGACACCCCCATACACACACGCAGACACCCCCATACACACAGACACCCCCATACACACACACACACCTTGCCCCCAACACACAGACACCCTCCTACACACACACACACATGCCTTGCCCCCCACACATGCAAACACCCCCATACACACACACACAGATGCCTCACTCCCTAACAGACACCCCACACACACACACACACACACGCCTCGCCCCCTACTAACACAGATACCCCCTACACACATACACACATGCCTTGCCCCCAACACATGCAGATACCCCCATACACACACACAATGCCTCACCCCCAACACAGACACTCCCCATACACACACACACACACACACACACACGCACGCACGCCTTGCCCCCCAACACACAACCCCCACAACGGGGCAGACACCCCATACACATACACAAGCCTTGTCCCCCCACTAACCAGACACACATGCCTTGCCCCTCAATTAACACATGCAGGCACCCCGCATACACACACCTCACCCCCAACACGCAACCAACACACACACACACACACACACACACACACACACACACACGGCAGTTCCCCCAGTGAAAAACTGGAAAGAGCAGAGCTGGGCTTTGGCGCCACCTTGAGTCCACATCCTGGAATTGCCAGAGCTGCACAAAGCGCCCTCAGGCAGCGCCTCAGGGTGCCTCGTCCCCCTCCAACCAGAAGACACTTTTTTTCTATTAAAGATCCCTAATCTGTTACAAGTCTCGTTCATACAATTAACTGGCAATGGAAGAGATAGTAAGGACCAGATTAAGAGTTACCATGTTTAATGTAACTGCTTTTTAACAAGATTAGGGCATGTAACTTTACATCTAATAAATCTAATCAAGAGGGGCAAGAAAAGAGGGGAAGTTTTTTAAAACAGTCAGGAAGAAGCTCCTTCTCCAAGGACGACAGGACCATGGCAACAGCAGCAATAATAACGGGACACAAGGGTGGGCATGTGCCAGGCACAGGCTCTGCCTCTGGAGCAGGTGGAAACGCGAGTCACGCCCACGCACAGCAAGCCACCTTCCCTGTGCTCCTGGCAAAACGTCTCGGGAAGGTGCTGCTCTGGCTTCAGCGCCTCTCAAATACTACCAGTCTCCATCTTTAACAGCGGGGCAAGGGCTGAGGCTCAGAGACATCCGCAGCTACAATACCAGGCAGTCCTCACTGGCTGCCTTTTACTTATGGCCAGTGGAGCGGGGGACACCTTGTTTTGCTGTTTTTTGAGACAGGGTATCACTCTATCACCCAGGCTGGAGTGCAGCGATGCAATTATCGGCCCTGACCTCCGGGGCTCAAGCTGACCTCCCACCTCAGCCTCCTGAGTAGCTGAGACTACAGGCATGCGCCATCATGCCAGGTAATTTTTTTTTTGAGACAGTCTTTTGAGCGAGAGTGTCTCCAAAAAAGGGCTGAGGGGAATCCTGTTTATATGAAGAATACAATAAATAATACTATAGCGCACGTGAGTATGAGCGTTCTAACAGAGGGCGGCGAGGGAGGAGGCCTGACACACGCCTCTGGGGGAAGCTGCCTCGCGTGTCCCTCTTCCAGGAGGTATGTGTGGCCCCAGGGGGTTAAGCAACGGCTCACATCACCCAACATGGTGGCAGACCTGGATATGCCAAACAGGAACTGTGGCCTCTGACCATGCTCCTCACTAGGACACCAAGCTGTCCCCTACTCTTACCTCATTACCCCCCGGCCTCCAGGCCGTGCAGTGGGGTCTGGGGAGGTGCACCCACTACTCCCGGGGTGCTGACCCTGGGGTTCCCCTCAGTGTGCCCTGTGACTTCATTTAGCCCTTTGCCCACACTGCCCCTCACACACCTGACCCTTTGGCTTTCCTCTGCAGGCTGGTCACCATCCTGCCCCCACTACAAGCTGCCTGCAGCAGACCTGTGACCACGCTGTGACCCTGCTGTAACGGCACCAGTGTGGCGGGCAGCCCTGGCAGACATGCACAGCTCAGAGGCACAGCAACCTGCATGCACCTGCCATCGTGAGATCTGCAGGGACCCTCCCGCTCCCTCCAGCTAGTAACAAACGTGCACCACCCTAAGGGAACCGCTAACCAGAGAAAGACACCCAGACGCCCCCAATGAACCACACTTATTTCTGAGCTTTGACCCAGTAATCAAGATAATCTCCTGGCCCTCATACATTTCTTTTGAGATCAAAGACTTTCAAAATTACTCAATAGTGAGCCACATTTTTTTGTTGTTGTTGGTTTTATGGTTTTTTTGTTTGTTTTTTGAGATGGTTTCACTCTTGCCCAGGCTGGAGTACAGTGGCACCATCTTGGCTCACTGCAACCTCTGCCTCCCGGGTTCAAGTGATTCTCCTGCCTCAGCCTCCCTAGTAGCTGGGACTACAGGTGCCCACCAGCAAATTTTTGTATTTTTAGTAGAGATGAGGTTTTTCCATGTTGGCCAGGCTGGTCTCGAACTCCTGACCTCAGGTGACCCACCCACCTCAGCTTCCCTAAGTGCTGGGATTACAGGCGTGAGCCACTGTGCTTGACCAACACATGATTTTTAAAAAGCCAAAAGTTAAAAGTGAAGGTTCTTTGGACTCCTCAAAAATAACCACGGCGGACCCTCCCTGTGCATCTTCCCAAAATCTGCTACACATACACGTGTGCATGGATGTGTGCACACACATTCTCACCTGCCCGGACAAACCACAACTCCAGACAGAACCTGCTCCCAGATCCTCCTCTCAGAACAACTCCGGGAGCTCTTTCCACCCCAGCTCCTCCTGCTGCATAGAGGCCAACGCATGGCTTGTGGGGCTGATTTCCCAGCCCTGCCTTCCGGGAGGGCACGTGTAGGACTCCTGGGATTGCTGTGTGCACAGGCAGCGAACGGCCACATGCCACGGCTTCTTCAGCACAGGCCGGGATGCCAGGGACACAGTTCTAGCAGCAAAACCATGAGAAAAGGGGGTGTGCGTCCCATTTGGAGCCAGCCCCATGTCCCCGATGTCCTTCCCCTCATAGGCAGCCTCTAGAAGCAAAGAGATTCTCCCCTGGAGTCCCAGAAAGAACCTGCCCCGCTGACACCCTGAAAGTGACCTGGCTCAGCAAGAACGATTTCGAACTTCCAGAATTGAAGGCTAATAATTGTGTGGGTTTGTTTGTTCCTTTGCTTGTTTGTTTGTTTTTGAGATGAAGTTTTCCTTTGTCTCCCAGGCTGGAGGAGTGCAATGGCACGATCTCGGCTCACTGTAACCTCCACCTCCCAGGTTCAAGAGATTCTCTTGCCTCAGCTTCCTGAGTAGCTGGGATTATAGGAGCCCGCCACCACACCTGACTAATTTTTGTATCTTTAGTAAAGACAGGTTTCACCATGTTGGTCAGGCTGATCTCGAACTCCTGACCTCATGATCCGCCTGGGGGAGATGAGCAGCCTCGGAGGTGACGGCTCCCTCCCCTCCCTGAAGCCACCAGGAAGGGTGGGCAGGCTGCCCAGTGTGGGCTGGGGGTGGCCAGGGAGGGGATTTATAGTGTAGGGCGTGAGATTCCATAAAGGGCATTGGCCACCCTTAGTCCTACAGTGAGCACAGGAGGAGAGATCTGGGGGAGAAAATCCTCTGAATCCCAGTTGGGAGCCACACCACCTCCAGGAAGCCCTCCCAGACCACCCTAGTAGGGCTGAGTACATGGAGTGCAGGATTTCAGATTCATGCAGACCTGAGTTTGAATTCCTGTTGGGGGGCTTACTAGCCAAGTGACATATTCCTAAATCTAGGCACTGCGGGAGCACACTGGGCAACTGACACAGTTTGTTCAGAGACTCATCAACGCCCCCTCCCTGTGGTGTGGGGTAAATGTTTACCCACGGGCTTTCCAAAAGAAATAAACAGCTCCAGCTTTAGCATCCGCCCATTTCCCTGGTGTAAACGCTCCCACCACAGCAGCCTGCAAGCTACCAGCATGACATCACCCAATGCCCACTTAGGAAAAGGTGGGGCAGAAACAGAAAGGTCTTGGGAGGAGCACACCTTCGGGGGGCAACTGCCAGGTGCCCGGGGCTATGCTGGGTGCCTCACCACAGCCCTCTAGGGTGGAAACTGCCAGCCCTGGCTTTACAGACACAAATAACTGAGGTTCTGGGAGGAGAGGCAAGGAGCCCAAGGTCACGAGCTAGGAAGCGTCAGAGCCAGGTTCAAGCTCAGGTCCGTCTGTCTCCAGGGGAGGAAGGACGTTTGCTTCATGGAGAAGGCTGGCTAAAGCCTTGAAAACCACGACAGGAATCCTGGAAGATGACAGCCAGCCTCCCCCAGCCTTCTAGCCTGGACTCAGAGACACCAGGGCCCAGGGTGGCAGCTCTTAAGAGGGCATTTTTAAAGAGGGAGTTAGAGGGATGAAAGCATCTCTCCAAGACCTACAGAAAGGCACATTTCTGCTTCCCTGGGTCCTGCGTCCGGCCTTTCTGCTCCCGGAATGTGCTGGAATCATAGTTCCCAGGGATCCCCTCCACCCAGCACAAGCCCGTGAATACAATTTAGCCAAGACAGAGAAAGGCCTGAGCACCTGCTCTGACACCCTCTGCTCAGGACAACAGCAGTCCTTACGGTGAGCGTCCCAACCGAGCCCGGGGCGCCTCGCAGGGAACACTCATGCGCCAATCCTTCATCTAAGTCCAGGAGATCCCTAGCAGTGGAAGCTACCATCTTCCCCTCAATCCAGGTGAGACTCAGAAAGGCTAGTGACCCACCCATCGCCCCTGCCCAGACTCCTGGGCTGTGAACCCCCACAGGGAAGCTGGTAGGAAGGCCAGCAGCAGCCCCAGGATAGTCGGTGAGGAATGCAGCATCAGAAGTGCTGGGAGCTGACACTCCACTCCCCTCCCGCTTGGTGGGAGTCTGGCCTACCCTGAGGGGGCCTGAGCCAGCTGAGGGATAGGGCTGTGGCTGTGTGGCTGGGGGAGGTACAAGCACCTGCAGGAAAGTTGTGGGACTCCAGATGGGGAAGCCCCCGGGCTAAAGACTGGAGGCACCCACATGGCCTCAGAACAGTGACAGTCCGGACAGTCGCAGCGGCTCATGCCTGTAATCCCAGCACTGTGGGAGGCTGAGGCAGGTAGACCACCCAGGTCAGGAGTTCTAGACCAACCTGGCAGTAAGGTGAAACCCCGTCTCTACTACAAATACAAAAAATTAGCCGGGCATGGTGGCGTGTGCCTGTAGTCCCAGCTGCTCAGGAGACTGAGGTAAGAGAATGGCTTGAACCTGGGAGGCGGAGGTTGCAGTGAGCCAAGATTACGCCACTGTACTCCAGCCTGGGCAACAGAGTGAGACCCCGTTTCAGAACACAAAACAAAAAAGCCAGTGACAGTGGCCAAGAACGACACTCGTGTCAACTTACTTCATCTTCACAGGAATGCCTGGAGGGCAACACCGATGTCCCACTTTACAGATAAGCAAGTTGGGGCTCGGAGAGATTCAGTCTGGCTTAAAGCCACCCCCTGGGGGCACCACAGGGCTGCGGGCTTGCCTCTAGGCCCTTGAGCCGCGGTTCCTCGAACAGGCCAGAGACATTTCCAGCGAAGGGCACACAGTACAATGTCAGGCTTGATGCTCGGATGCAGAAGGGCGCGCCCCGTTACCAGGAGACCAAGACCAAAAACGTTTCCAGCCCTAAATTGGGAAACCAGCTTTCAGATGGTTGGGGACCTGAGATTTTCAGGATTTCAGGATCGAGCACCGGGATGATCAAGGTGGAGAAGAGATTTCTATTGAATCGTGACAAATGGCAGAATCAGTCCCGGGAGGACCCCCAACCCTGGCTGCATCCCTGTGGCTCCCCGAGGTCAAGGACAGAACTCCCCAGAAGAGCACTCCCCAGGAGCTGGGGGCCATGGGGCCGGGCCTGGCTGTCCGGCTCTCACCTCTCCCAGCCTCCTCTCCTACAGTCCAGGTTGGGTGGGAAGGTGCTTAGCCCTGAAAGCATAGTAGTGCCAGGACCCTGAGGCCAGGACCCAGGAAAGGCTTGCGGGAGTAGCACGGGGCGCGCAGGGCACTCAGGACAGCTGTGCAAGGACAGGTCAATATCCCTTCTCAGAGCTCCTGAAACAGACACTCCACCCCACCCCTGCAGCACCTTCCGCCAAGCTCCCCAGGGAGGGGTTTGTGCCGGCTTTGCTCACCTGCCCTGTCTCGTACCTGGTGCTCAATACCTGCCTGTCCGCAGAGGCAGCCACTTGGCACTAGGAGGGTCTTTAAATGCCCATCTCTGGCCACTGCCCCCATTAGCACCCTCAATGACTTCCCTAGCAAAGGCCACTGCCAGGCCAGGTACAGTGACTGATGCCTGTAAACCCAGCACTTTGGGAGGCAGAAGGGGTTGGATCACTTGAGGTTGGGAGTGTGGGACCGGCCTGGCCCACATGGTATAACCCCCACCTCCAACAAAAATAAAAGAACAAATGAACCGGGCGAGGTGGCAGGCGCCTATAACCCCAGCTACTCGGGAGGCTGAGGCAGGAGAACTGCTTGAACCCAGGAGGTGGAGGTTGCAGTGAGCTGAGATCTGGACACTGCACTCCAGCTTGAGCAACAGAGCGAGACTCCATCCCTCCAAAAAAAGAAAACGCCGCTGCCCACCCGGGCCAGAGCATGCAGGTGGTGTCCCCGGGTCCAGCACTCAGTAAGAGCTCATTAAGTATCTATTGAAGGGGGACTGGAAGGAACAGGCCCCGGAGTTGGGGGAGGGTAGCTCCGGTGGCGATGAGAAGAACAAGAGTCCCCCACGCTGCTGAGGGCCCCTACCCTGACCACGCACAGGCCAAGGGCTGGCCCCCACCAGGGAGACCCTGCGCAGGCGGCCCGGAGCCTTCCTCTGCCCTGGCTCCGACCCAAACCCTGCCTGGCTCCTCCGAGGGGGAGCGCAGAGGCTGGCGGCCCCAGTGTGGGCAGAGCTGAGTGAGCAGAGGCAGCCAAGTCCCGCAGGGCGGCTTCCAACGCCCCTTCCCAGAACACACGCCAAGGCCCGGGCTGCCCTCAGGCTCGCTCGGGATTCCGCCCGCAGAGCCCAGGGCCAAGGGCTGACGAATCCGCAGCACCAGCCCCCACCAGGCCGCTGCCGCAGGGGTCCGGGAGCAGAGGAGGTCTCCGGATCGCTGCCCCCCTTGGACGGCTGCCTTGGTGAGAGGTGATGGTTCTGGAAGAACAACAAATGGGCGCTGGGGACGGAGGAGGTGGCGGCAGACGCCGGGGAGACTATCGGGAGGGCGGGGCAGGCTGGCCAGCGCCGGTGCGGGGGAGCCTGGGCAGAGAAAGCGTGTCCAGCAGGACGCCACCTCCCGGGACTCCTGCACCCACGCACCCACCCACCCCCAGGCCTGTCTTGGGTCCGACAGCACCACAGACCAAGTGGCCCAGGGCAGAACCCCAGGTCTCAGCTCCTCACTGCCCTCCCTCCTCCGCGGCCCCTGCCCAGGGCCAATCCCTCTGCATTCTTCCCACAGTCAATCACTCATGCACTCATTCATTCAACTAGTGATTAGAGAACTCCTAGGATGTCCCAGGCCCTGTTCAAGATGCCAGGGCTGGGGCAGTGGATAGGCCCCGTCTTGCCCCGGGGAGCATTCATTCACTCACTCTCAATGGCTCCCCAGCACCTCAGGAATAAGCCAAACCCCAAGCGGGGGGCTGTCGGTCCCCAGCTGAGAATGCGCTCCCAGGACTACAGCCCCACCCCACCCTCCAGGCCCTGCTCAGCTCAGCCTCCTCCTCCACCAGTGTAGGGCTCTCTCATCCCACTTCCACCGTCTGTCTGTTTATTGACTGACTGACTGATTCAGAGAAGACTCTTGCTTAGGTTACCCAGGTTGGAGTGCAGCGGCTCAACTTCAGCTCACAGCAACCTCCACCTCCCGGGTTCAAGCCATTCTCCTGACTCAGCCTCCTGAGTAGCTGGGATTACAGGCGTGCACCACCACTCCCAGCTAATTTGTATTTTTAGTACAGACGGAGTTCCACCATGTTGGCCAGGCTGGCCTCAAACCTCTGAACTCGTGATCTACCTGCCTTGGCCTCCCAAAGTGCTGGGATTACAGATGGGAGCCACCTCACAGCCCACTGTTCTTTCTGGAAGCCTCTTCCATCCTCTGTGAGGTACCAGCTTTAAATGGAAACCCCTGGGGTAGAAGTAGTGGTGATAAATGCACTTGGGGTGTGGGTGACTCACAGTTCACTCAGGAGGAGCTCTGCAAGGGTGGGAAGCTGGAGGTGTGAGGCCTACGGAAGGGATGGGTGAGGTGGGGAGCCAGGCAGAGGTCCCAGGGGGCCTGGTGGGTGCGTGGGGGGCACGCTTTAGAGGCTTGATGGGTAGCAGGAGTTGTTCCCTCATAATCTCTGGGGCACTCCACCCAGGCTGGAGAGAGAACCACGGCCAGGGCTCCACAGGACACTCTCCTGCTCAGGAACTTTCAATGGCTCCCTATGGCTCAACCATAAAGTACAAAGAAATACAGGCTGTTGGGACTCCAGAGCAGGCATTCACAGCCTTCACGGTGGCCCCACCCACCCACAGGCCTGTGCGCACTGTTCTCTCCACACCACGAGACACACGGTGTATCCACCCCCAGGCCTGTGCACAGGCTGTTCTCCCCACAACAGGAGATTCGGGAAGTGCTTGCCTTCATTCTTCCTATGCCCCCGGGGGACCCCACGTCTCAGAGTTTCTAGCCCAGCAGGCCAGAGACCCAGGCCTAGCCAGGGCCACGCAACTCAGGGGATGTGACAGTGAAGCTGCGTCCTTGACCAGGTGCAGATCGTCATCATTTGACTTTTACACAGAAGCAGGATCTGCTGGGACAGCTAGCACCATAGCGACTAGCCAGGGTGCCCCAGGACCAGGCGCCTCATCCCTCCAGGCCTTGGTCTCTCCCTCCGTACAATAGGGGCCCCAAGAGCCCATCCAAGTCCCCACCAGGAGAAACCCTGGCCTGGATGCCTTCTTTTCCGGTCCGGTGGCCCAGCTCGAGGCCTGCTCAGGAGCCACACAGGCAGCCAGGGAGGGAGGAGCCAGGAAATCCGAGAGGGCCTTGCCCTGGCTGCAGCCCCAGGTCCACCCTCGGCCCCAGCCCCAGCCCCAGGTCCACCCTCGGCCCCAGCCCCAGCCCCAAGCCCACCCTCGGCCCCAGCCCCAGCCCCAGGCCCACCCTCGGCCCCAGCCCCAGCCCCAGGCCCACCCTCGGCCCCAGCCCCAGGCCCAGGCCCAGGCCCAGGCCCAGCCCCAGGCCAGGCCCAGCCCCAGCCCCAGCCCCAGGCGCCGGCTGCTGCAGCCCGGCTCTCCAGATGCGCTCTCATTCCTGGAAGGTAGCGCCAGGCCAGCGCGGGGGTGGGGTTCGGGCGCTGCTGCCAGATGTGCATCGCGAACAGCTGCCCCGGCGCCCATAAGGTCAGCTCCTGGCTCCAGCCAGCCGCGCTCACCGGCCGGCGCCTCGCCCGCCTGGCACCCGCCGTGCTTCCTGGGGCGGGCGGGCCCCCCACCTCCTAGTCTGGCTGCAGAGGGAAAGGGACCGGAACGCCACCCAACAGCCTGAGGGAGGGGCCGGAATCCAACCCCACCCTTGGGAATCTGGGGGAGTGGGGTGGACGGAGAGCATGAGCCCCACTCCCGTGGTGGCAGAGGAAGGGCCAGAACACTGCCCCCCGCAACACACAGACACACATACAGTCCCCTTGATCACCTCCTCACCAAGGTCTGGCGGGGAGAGGCCTCTCTGCGGTGGAGGAGCATGGGAGGCCAGAACACACCCCTACACACACACACACACACACACACACACACACACACAGTCTGTCCCCTTCTACCCCGCCCCCACCCCACCCAGGCCATGTCTGGAGAGGAGAGGCCTCTTTGAGGTGTTAGGGGGGTGAGGGGGCCAGAACCAACCCCTACTCGCCAGGGGAGCCGGCATCCCCCAGCAGTGGGGGAAGAGGCCCGCCCATCCCCCACCCCCCAGCAGCCAGAGGCAGCCCAGGGGTGCTGGGCTTGTTCTGATTTTGTTTTATTGGACGTTTCCTTTCAGTAATTGAGAGCCCTAGCCTGGGGATAAAGGACACCCCTATTTCGGGCTGGGCGGAGCTGTCTGGGAGGGGGAGTGGTGAGGAGTCAGGGGTCCCTAAGACCCCTTCCCCGAAGGAGTAGCCTCACCTCCTGCCCCTCCACCTCACCCCACCCCAGGAACACCCCGCCCCCATCCAGAGACATGTGGTCCCCTCTCTGAGGGTCTTGGGGATGCAGGGAGCCAGGAGGGGGATCAGGGCCCAGACTGGCCTCTCTCTCTAGCATCCAGGTCCCCAGCGGGGCCCAGGGCAGCCCCCACCCCTCCGCAGTAGATAAAGGCGCCGGCAGCCGCCTTTGTTTCTTTGGTGTAAACTGAGCCAGATGCCTTCTAATCCCCCAGCTGGGCTGTATTCGCTGGCGGCCTCGGCTCCCACCCCCTCCACGCCGCCTTCCCGCATTCCCAGAGCTGCCGGCCCCTCCCTGCTGCTACAGGGCGAAACTGGCATCCTCAACCTCCCCTGGTCCCCCAGAGGGTCAAGGGCAGTGTGAGGCCAGCGGCTTTGAGATCTGTCCTCCTGGGCCTCCTGGCCTTGGGAAAGTCACAAGGCCTCCCTGAACCTCGGTTTTCCTGTCTGTAAATTGGGAATGAGGACACAGCCCACAGGGATGGAGAGCGCGGGCAGCCGTTGGCTACAGTAAGTGGGAGCCACCAGCTTGGAGCCACCCCACCCCACCTAACCGCCGATCTGTCTCCAGGGCACAGAAGAGCAGTGGCAGTAACTCCACTCCCCGGGGGACATGCCAGGAACTGCTGGAGCCGTTCTTGTGTTTGCTCACTCACTCCTTCCACAAACCGGAGAACTCGGGGAGGCGGTGGTCACATGATCCCCACGGCTCAGAACAAGACCAAGACGATGAGGCCCAAAGAGACCCCAAAGCTGGTAACAGACGAGATTCTGATTTTAAAATGAGGCAGTAGCCCAGAGAGGGAAAGTGACTAGCCGAGGATCATGCAGTAAAGGGAGCCAGGGGGAGGGTTCTCTGAGGAGCAAATCCAGGGGGGCAGGGAGTCCACACCTTCCCGGCCGCACCAAGACTCCCTCGTAGCACTACATGGGTTCTTCAAAGCCCACCAGAGCCTGATGACCACGATGCTTGTTAAAATGCAAACTTCCTGGTCCTGGTCTTGTCCTATTGAACCTGAGTTTCTAAGGGGGTCCTGGAATCTACATTTATCATATAGAGGCTGGGGGGCTGGTTGTGGGGCACATTCAGGTTTGAGGAGCCATCTTCTGTGCCCCTGGCCATGTGATCCCTGCCATGTGTGGAGGGGGGATGGGAGGAGCCTAGGAATAGAACAAGCCTGCGTCAGCTCCAAAGGGGCTTCCTACCCCTCCCCTGGCCACTCGGGATGGGCAGACAACCTCACCTAGGCTGCTCCAGCCAGGAGGCCGGCTGAGTGCCAGCCCAGAGTCTGCCAGGAGCATCTGATGGACACCCACCCCCTTCCAAAGGCCATTAATCATTCTGGGAAAGTCCATCAGTCCGCCAGTTCCTACCGCCTCCATCCCACCACGCACACTCCCCACCAAACACACACACACACACACACACGCGCGCGCGCGCACACACACATACACGCCACACATGCAGGTGCCACGTGGAAACATACCACACACCTCACACAAGCACCCAGTATACAACGTGTGCAGCACATACAGGAACACATACGCACACAGGCACACGTGTGCATACGTGGCTGTCAGAGCAGTTCCCGCCCCTCATGAGGGGAGAACCGGGTGCTGGAAATGCTCTAAATATCCCCAAGGGCTGGACCACCCCGCCCAGCCTCCCCAAGGGCTCCAGAACTGCTCCAAACCTTGATTTTGGTGACAGTTCTGTCAAACCAGCAGGCACTGGGCTGTTCACCCCAAGCAGAGGCCTGGCGGGTGGATAATGATTTCACGGAGAATAAATGAGGCAATAAATGGCTGGCTGGCAAACCAGGCGGGGCAGACACCTCGCCTTTGCAGGCACAGGGTCCCATGAGGGAAGCAGCAAGGGGGATTCGCAGGGATGAGAAGGCCAGGACCAGAGCTGTCCCTGCATTTCACTGAAGAGGACGAGACCCAGCTGGGGGGCCTGTCTGGAGCCAGCAGCCCCAGCAAGGCCACTGGGACCAAAGCCAAGGTCTCCCTGACCTCAGCCTGCTGACTGCCATCTCTGATCTCAGCTGCGCACCTAGACACCCAGGTGGTCCCCCCATGTGTATATTGCCCAGGCTCATGCACTTTGCACAGTCACACCTGGGACCATTCAGTCATTCACACCTGGGGCCATTCATTCATTCATTCATTTGGATCAGAAAGGACACTACCATAGGGTTGAAATCCTGAAGATGCAACCTGGGTGGAAGGAAGCTAAGAAAGCTGGGGTAGTCAGGGAGGCCTCCGGGAGGAAGTGGCTTTTGAACTGACACTTGGAGCTGGCACTCTGGGCAGAAGAGCCATGTACAGTGCAGGGGACTGCTGTTCCACTCACTGGAGCCCACTCACTGGAGCCTAGTAAGGAGCACCTCGATGGGAGGGGGAGGCTACCTCCCCCTGCCCAGTCCTCACACAGGAGCTGCGTCTACTGTGCCTCCCTGGGACCACGTGGCCGAAGACCCGGCCTGGAGGGTCTGTCCATTTTGCTCCCGAGCCCGTACGCTGCCTGAGCAGGACAAGCCACCATGGAGGAGCCCTGTTCCTCCCTCACTCTGGACACTACAGCCTGGGCACCTACTCATCCGAGGATGTCAGAGGCTGCATCTGCCTGGGGCAGCCTGGGCTCCCATACTCCCCATTAGGAAGATGGAGGTCCAAGGGGAGTAGATGTCAAGGGGACACAACATTTACTTTCAGATAAACAAGGGCTGGCCTTTTCAAAGTGAGTCCCCGGGGAAGCTGTGGCCAGAGCTTCTCTTTGGATATTCTCTGGGGTTCAGAAGGCAGCTCCCAAGGAAGGAGTCATAAAAATGCTTTGCTCGCTGTGGCCTTGTTGAAACAAACACATACCTCCCAAGGGATGTCCCAAAGGCCAACGCCTTGCTTCTGATCCGCCTGCCAAGGCAGCCTTCTGCTTTCTATCTCCCCAGCACCGCCTCTCACTGTGGGGAAGTGAGCCTGGCCAGCCCAGGTCCCCTGAGGCCTGGCACTCCCTAAACAGGTAGGGGGAAGCCAACACTGGCATTCATGGCTGTCAGAGAAGAGCCACCAGAGAGACACCCACTAGCTGTCAACGCTGGGTCTCCCTGGAGGCCAGCACCATGATGACTTTTTATTTGCTTTTGCAAGCTCCTCGCCTTCTGCTTCTCTAAGATCACCAGGCATCATTTTATGCTGAGAGAATAATTCTGACATGGAGAAAGGAGCAGAGATAACCTTGATACATAAGTGAAGGTATAGATGGAGTTCAGAGCCCAGGTAGGTTGCTGACCAAGAGGAAGACCCAACATAGTCATTATCACGCAGATAGTTCTGCCCAGAGAGCCCCTAAGGAAGGAAGGGAGAGGGGATTACATCCAACCAGCCACCCCTCTATTCCACACATGCATCTAAGCACTGGTCCAGCTATCATCTACTCATTCCTCCATACTTCATCTGTTGGTCTTGCCTAACCATCTGCTCATTCAGTCATCTATCCACCCATCCACCCATCCTTCCATCCATCCCTCTATCTATCCATTCATCCGTCTGTCCATCTATCCATCCATCTGTCCATCTATCCATCCATCCTTCTGTGCATTCATCATCCATCTGTCCATCCATCCATCCATTTGTCTATCCTTCCATCCATCCATCTATCCATTCATTCCATTCCATCCTTCCGTCCATCCATTCCTATCTATCCATCCATCATCATCCATCCATCCTTCTGTGCATTCACCATCCATCTGTCCATCCATCCATCCATTTGTCTATCCTTCCGTCCATCCATCTATCCATTCATTCCATTCCATTCCACCCTTCCTTCCATCCATTCGTCTGTCCATCACTCATCCATCCATCCATCTAGTCTTCCACACACTCATCTGTAGAAAGGAACTTCCCCACTTTATCTAACCAGCATCTGTCTCTCTCCAACCCAGGGGGACTGTTAGTTAATACACCCCCTGCCCCCTTGATAGACATGCCACATGCCCCAGGGTAGGCCAGTCACGATCTGCCCTGGGATATTTGCTAGGAGTCTCTCCCCTGCCCAGATCACCAGACGTCAGCCTAGGGCTGCCGGTGGCCAGCACACGAGGAGAGCCTGCTGGAGAATGAACCCCCACAGCAAAAGGCAGAGAGCTAAGTGGGGAGAGGCAGAGGCCTGGAGACCGTGAGGCCTGGATCCAGGAGGCTGAAGCCAGCATCACCCCACCGGTTACACGGTTACACGAGTCAGTAAACTGACTTTGCTAGACTGAATTTGAGTTGGGTTTGTGTCACTTGCAAAAAGAAAGGGGAGTGGGTAACACCGGCCCTTTCAATATACTACAAAGTGATTTAGAACCTTCTAGAAGCTTAGCCCTGAGCCAGAGAAGGACACACAAAAGATCAATAAGCCCTGTCCTTGCCTGCCAGTCGGAGCAGCAGTTCTGAAACACAAACAATGAGGTTACAAACCAGACAGCTCAGGCACTCAGTGCCAGCGTGGGGTAAAGGAAGTCAGACAGGACCCCAATCTCCAAGCTTCGGTTCTCCTACCTGTAAAACGGAGACAGCGCCCTGCAGTACAGAGCTGCTGGGAGAACCTGTGATGGAGCAGGGACTCCGCTGCCCACCCGGCAGCCATATCGGCCCAGCCTCCCCACCGCAGAGCCTGAGGAGGCAGATACACTCCCAGAGCCCCTTCAATTACAGGCAGGCATGCGGCACAGCCCTGGACAACTGGGCCTCGGTTTGCACAAACCTCCTGGGAGACACTTTCTTCCCCAAAGAGAAAAGGGCAAGAGTGCCCTCTACCCTTCCCACCCTGCTTTTGGATGCTATCACGGGAGAATGCGATGCTCGGCGCTGTGGCAGCTATCTTGCAACCATGAGAAAAGGACCAAGAGAACCCCACTCGGATTTACTTCGATTTCAGGAAAAGCTCATTGGTTGTCCCCTCAGAGCCGCGAACCGTGCCTTCCACTCTCCCTGGACACTGGTTTCGGGAGGCGGTCTCTTAAGCAGTTAAGAGCATGGCTTCTGGAGCCAACCTGCCTGGGTTCAAATCCCAGCTCTACCTGCTGGCTGTGTGACCCTCAGCAAGCTTCGGAACCTGAATTTCCTTCTCTATTAAATGGGACTCGTGAGTATGAAGTAATTTAGCCACATGAAAACACTTGGCACGGCGCATGGCACACAGACAGTGTTGAAGAGACATTTGATGCTGAATTAGCCAGAGAAGTTAGGGAGGAGTGACAAGAGGGGCCAGGCAGGGTAGGGAAGGCCAGAGGGGCACAGAGACCCAGGCCCCAGGTTGCTGAACATGGCACGGGGGGAGCTGACTTGCGCCGTGTCCGCCCTGCCAAGGCCGGAGCTGGCTATAAACTGCCCCCGACTGCAGGGAGGGTCACACCCTCAACCCCACGTGGCTGCCGGCACCCTACCCGCCCTCAGGCCAGTCCGCTGAGGCCACGCCAGATCCCAGCTGGAACCCACAAAAGGGGACCACAGCCCCCTGCTCCCATGATGACCCCACCCCCACACTGTGGACTGTGCTCCGTGACTCCCCAGCTGATGTGCTTCATCCTCAGTGGGGACGGCGGCTGTCGCAACCCTCCCACGGGCCCGGCGTGGATATCCATCTGGCGAGGCAGGAACAGGTGTTCCCTCCTGGGATGCTTGGGCCCTGCCCAGCTCGGAACAGGCTTCGGGGCTGGGGCTGCCTTAACTCTTTCGGATATGTTCTCCTCCTCCACGGAGGACCAAAAGCCCCAGGGTGCCTTCCAGTGGGGTAAACTGAGGCAGAAGAAGGCCTTGAATCTTGCTGCACAATTTCCTTTTCTAAGAAGATGCTTTCTGCCAACTGGTCTTCTGGGCTCAAGCATATGTCACCACTGGCCCTGTCATTTGCCAAAAGCCACCAGACACGGCAGATCTGCTCTCCTGCCCATCTGTGCCTGTGACCCATAATTCATGCTGTTCTCTCGGGGCCTGGAAAACGGGACCTGTGAGGCATACACTGCGGGCAGGGACCACACTGCTGACACGCAATGCTTCCTGGAATGCCCGTGGCAACTCTAAGAGACGGGCACTATTATCATTCCCATTTTAGAGGAGAGGACACTGAGACTGAGGAGCATGAGCACCCTGGCCAGCTCCCACAGCTCACCCACAGCAGGGTGGGGGTCAAACCCAGACGCAGCTGACCTGGAGGATGGCCTTCGCGGCACTGACTCAGCCTTCTCCGAAGCTCCTAGCCCCAGAGCCTCTCCCTCTCCGGGAGGTATAAGCCGTCTTATGCCCCCTCCTGAGGTATCCCCTCTTTCACTCCCCTGCATGGCGCTCTCTTTGCATTGATCTGTTTAACGTTTGATGCACTTGACTCAAGCGTGAGCCCCATGAAGGTAGTGCCCTGCCTGTCTCGTTCAGTGCCGTAGCCCTGGGTCAGCTCAAGGCCAGCATTAGGAAACAGTGAATGAATGAATGAATCAATCAACCAGTCAATCAATCTCCATCCCCCAGGGCCCAGTGCAGAGCCAGACTATGGTGGGTGCTCCAGAGCCCGGGGCTGTCCTAAAATGAATCTCCCCTCCCACTTCCTCTCTGCCTGCCCTGATCTTCCCCAACCCTCAAGGTTTCCATCAAGTGACCCAACTACCATGCATATTACCCCAACCTGCAGGAACGTCCCCCTCTGCTCTCCCAGACACTGCCCAACTGCCCGCCCCTTCCCACGCTGCCCATGTGCTCCTGCTTCCTGAGCCCTGCCTGTGCTGGTCCCAATACCTGCAGCACCCCTTCTCTCTCCACACCAGCCAACTCCTGCGCACCCCTCAAGAGCCCATTCTAGTACTTCCTGCCTTGTAAGGCAGGGCTGATCACAGCCCCTTCTGGCACCTCATCCTCTGGACATACCCACCGTGAGGTCCGTGAGAAGAGGCCCACATGCAGCAGCCTTCACGGAGCACAGCAGGCGCTCGCTAAACCACGACAGGATGAAGGACGTGTCCGCTCATGCGTGAAGAACACGCCTCCCCAGCCAGACTGGAGCTCTCTGATAGCAGGGGCTGTTTTCTTCACTGCTAATGTCTTCGGCATAAATCCACTGCCTGCTGGATGGATAGATGGACCAGCAAACAGATGGGTGGGCAGACGGACGGATGGACAGACGGAAAGAAGGACTCAGGAAAGATGGGTAATGGCATATAAACAGACAGATGGAAGATGAAAATGGGTGGGTGGGTGAATGGATACTAAGAGGATGCATGGGTGGCTGGATGGGCAGGGGGGCCCTAGGTGTGGGGATGGCCACTGCCTTATTCCTGCATGGAGAAGAATCTCAGTTTTCTGGCCACATGAAGAGCCCTGCAAAGTCTCCCCCAGCCTCACCAACAAGCAGAAGGGTGCTAGCGCCTTCGTCCTCTGTCACCTGCACACACACACAGCGGTCCAGGCAGCTCAGTGAGGCTGAGGCTCAGGCCATCTCGAAGCAGGGGATGCCAATCGTGCCTGTCCCTCTGCCAAGCTCCCTATGCAGACTCTATTCCATCTAAACCTCATAACAGCATGGGCAGCAGCCGGCTCCCTCACTTTGTTAAGGAGAAACTGAGGCCCAGGAGGTGAGATGCCTGCGGCAGACACACAGCAGTAGGCAGCTGAGCCAGGCCTCCGACTGAGGCCGTCTGGCTGCAGACCCACACGCCGCCAGCAGCCCCCTCGGTCAGGCCCCACCTCTGCATCCTGGCGCGTCCCCTCCACTCGTCCTTCACTGTCACTTTACTTAATATTTATTACTGCATGATTAGCCTTAAATCAACTCACTTTTTAAGCTTAAATTAAAAACGTACATGACTATCAGAAAAGGGCAATCAGTATCAAGCAACATAAATAGAACGTAATCCTAAAAAGATGTACTGGGAAACCAAGCAGTGTTATCCCATTTCAGCCAGATGCCATTCCTGACAGGCGGCCTCCCTGCCTCTACCAGAGAGATCAGCAAGAGTGGTGGCTTCCGAACATGTCCACAGATCCTTCGACAGGCCTCCCTCCTTAGTGACGTGTGTCTAATGAAGAGAGTGTGGTGGAGTGGCAGGGTGTGGCTTCTGAGACCAGGCCGTCAGAGGCACTGCAGGGTCCGCCTGGTTCTCTCTTGGTTGACTTGCTTAGGGGGAAGCCAGCGCCCTAATGTGAGGACACTTCAGCAGCCCTCTGGAGAGACCCACATGGCCAGGAACTGAGGCCTCCAGCCAACAGCCATAAAAGTCACCTAGGCAGTGGGAGCCCCAGCTCCAGCAGAGCCTTCAGAGGAGACCACAGCCTCAGCTGACATGCCGATGATGGCACCTTGCTCCAGAGCAGCCAGCTAAGCTGCTCCCCAATTTCTGTCCCACAGAAACAGAGAGATAACGAATATTTATTGTTTTAGGCCACAGTGTTTTGGGGTATTCTGTTACACAGCAATGTATTACTCGTACTGCAAGTATCTGAGGCTCTGAAGACAGTATTTCCACACTAAGACTCTCTGTGCGGTGAGAGAGAGTAGTGGCAGAATGGCCAAAGGCATCTGGAAGTGGGGTGAATGTACTCTGGTGGGGCTCCATGCATCCCCTAAGACTGTTTAACAGCACACCTGGAGACACTCTTTACCCATCAGCAGAGGGACAGGGGTCATCTGGACCAGGCCACATCTCCCTGGGGACTCTCTCAGTGGGTCCCCTTCCCACAGAGTGTGAACTCAGCGCCCCATGGCCCTGCTGACCTCTAAATTCCCACCCCACATACAGCCCCCATCCTCACTGCTCCAGCCCCACTGGCCTCCTGCTCTTCCTAGGAAGCCCCGCAGCTGCTCCCTCCCTGGGACCTCTGCACTGACTGTTCTGCTCTCTGCCAGCTTCACCCTGGGCTCTGCACAGAGGGCCCCAACCACAGGATCAAGATCCATGATGAAGTCCTCACAGAGCCTCTGCTCAACCCAACCCTGTCTTCAGCTTCATGCACACATGTGCGTGCATGTGTGTGTGGGCACAGGTGTGCGTGTGTGTGCCTGCATGTGTGTACTGTGTGCGTATATGTGCATGTGCATGCACGCGTGCACATGTGTGTGTGTGGGCATAGGCATATGTCCGTGTGTCTGCATGTGTGCACATGTGTGTGTGCCTGCATGTGTGTACTGTGTGCGTATATGTGCACGTGCATGCACGTGTGCACATGTGTGCGTGTGGGTGTAGGCATGTGTGCGTGTCTGCGTGTGTGTACATGTGTGTGTGCCTGCATGTGCATGTGTGTGTGTGTCTGCATGTGTGTGGGCATAGGCATGTGTGCGTGTGTCTGCATGTGTGCACATGTGTGTGTGCCTGCATGTGTGTACTGTGTGCGTATATGTGCATGTGCCTACACGTGTGCACATGTGTGTGCACGGGCATAGGCATGTGTGTGTGTCTGCATGTGTGTACATGTGTGTGTGCCTGCATGTGTGTACTGTGTGCGTATATGTGCACGTGCATGCACGTGTGCACATGTGTGTGTGTGTGGGCATAGGCATGTGTGCGTCTGCGTGTGTGTACATGTGTGTGTGCCTGCATGTGCATGTGTGTGCGTGTGTCTGCATGTGTGTGGGCATAGGCACGTGTGCGTGTGTCTGCATGTGTGTACATGTGTGTGTGCCTGCATGTGCGTGTGAGTGTGTGTGGTGTTTGCGATCATTCAGTCCCCTGTGATCCTACATGGTCTATTCACTTATTTCTGCATTCTGCAAACCAACCCTCCACCATCAGAATGTAAGCTTGGCAGGCACAGGGATGGGGCTGTTGTTCACGGCTACACCACCATCACCCAGAACAGCACCCAGCACATAGTAGGTGCTTAGTGAACCTCTATGGAATGAATGAATGAATGAATCTGAATACCGCCAAGAGCTCAGCTTCCAGAAACCCAGGGAGTCGGGCTCCAACAGAATTAGGCCATAAACCCAAACTGGAACCAACCACACTAATTTGTAGAGTCTTGAGTTAAACCCAAATATTAAAAAGTTCCTCAGCTGCCAAGCAGACCAAGAATTTTGTTTTTAATGAGTCTGGCACCTGGAATCCATCCTGTGTGTTCCTTTCACCTCCTCTTCCCTCACCTTCTCCCTTCTCACGCCCATGCTTCCAGGGCAGACTTTACTACCAAGGTCCTGTGCTCCTTTCTGCCCACCAGCATCGTGGGACGGGGCGCCTCCCACAGGAATTGGACAGCATTTCCTTCTCCAGGGGCTTTGAGATGTGCCATGTGCCCAAGAATCGCCAACGGAGGAAGTGTCTCTGCCTCCAGAGTGTCTTAAAAATGGTGCTGAAAATGGGGACGGGGCTTCCTTTTGGGGTGACAAAGTTCTGGAAATAGAGAGAAGTGGTGGTTGCACAGCCTTGTGAATGTGCTCAATGCTACTGAACTGTGGGCATTAAAAATGGTTACAGTGGTAGGCTGGATGCGTTGGCTCAAGCCTGTAATCCCAGCGCTTTGAGAGGCCAAAATGGGTGGATCACTTGAGGCCAGGGGTTCGAGACCAGCCTGGCCAACAAGGTGAAACTCCGTCTCCACTAAAAATACAAACATTAACTGGGCATGATGTTGCGAGCCTATAATCCCAGCTAATCAGGAGGCTGAGACAGGAGAATCGCTTGAACCTGGGAGGCAGACTCTGCAGTGAGCCGAGATCACGCCACTGCACTCTACCTGAGCATCACAGCGAGACTGTCTAAAAATAAATACATTTTTAAAATACAAATAAAATGCTTACAGTGGTAAATTTTATGTCATGTGTATTTTTACAATTGTTTTTTTGAGATGAAGTCTCACCCTGTTGCCCAGGCTGGAATGCAGTGGCGTAATCTCAGTTCACCGCAACCTCCGCTTCCCTGGTTCAAGCGATTCTCCTGCCTCAGCCTCCTGAGTGGCTGGGATTACAGGCTCGCATCACCATACCCGGCAAATTTTTGTTTTTTTAGTAGAGGTAAGGTTTCACTATGTTGACCACGCTGGCCTCGAATTCTTGACCTCGTGATCCACTCGCCTCTGCCTCTCAAAGTGCTGGGATTACAGCCTGAGTCACTGCACCCCGCCTCACAATTTTTCTATTGTTTTTTTGAGATGGAGTCTTGCTCTGTTGCCCAGGCTGCATGCAGTGGCTCAACCTTGGCTCACTGCAGCCTCTGCCTCCCAGGTGTAAGTGATTCTCCTGCCTTAACCTCTCAATCAGCTGGGATTACAGGCTCTCAACACCATGCCCAGCTAATTTTTGCTTTATTTATTTATTTATATGAGATGGAGTTTCGCTCTTGCTGCCCAGGCTGGAGTGAAGTGGCACAATCTCAGCTCACCGGAACCTTCTGCCTCAAGCGATTCTCCTGCCTCAGTCTTCCAAGTAGAAGGGCTGACAGGCGCGCGCCACCATGCCCAGCTAATTTTTTATTTTAGTTTCTCCATGTTGTTCAGGCTGGTCTCAAACTCCTGACCTCAAATGATCTGCTCACCTTGGCCCCCCAAAGTGCTGGGATTACAGACGTGAGCCACCACGCCCAGTCTGTTTTACCACAATTTTAAAAGCGTTTAAAACATGCTTCTGGTTTCATTTGAAGGGACTGAAATCAGGAGTGTGCAGGATTTACAATGACCGTGGGCTTGAAGACTTTTTTTCTTCCCTCTCCTGAGATGAGACAAATGGGCATGGCAGCCTTGACTCTGCCAGCCCCGTACCTGGGAACAGAGCCTCTCCTTCACCCCAACCAGAAAAAACAAAATGAGAAGAAAGCAATCCGGTAAGACTATCCGCAAAACAAAATTCTGAAGGACTCGGCAAGCGTGGTTTTTGGATACACAGTCCACAGTTTTCCATTTTTTTCCCTCTTTTGCATGCAAAACTAAAATAGTAAGAAAACAGAAGAAAAGCCACTGTATGAAGGAAGCTCCACACCGATCCAAACTTCTGCTGCAGGGGAGGCCCGTCAGCAGCGGGAGACCAGCGAGACAGAAAATAAACAAACAAAAGCTCCCCACCCTCGGAGAGGGCGTCTTGAACGGGAAAGAAACAGCTCTCGGCAGTCCACGCACAGACCAAGACACGTTTTTAATTGGGCCACGTTTTCCGTTTCCTGGACTTGGTTTGTGCTCGAGGAGGCAGTGAAATTCATTATGATTTCCAAATTTGTTTGATCCGACAAAGAGATGTTGGTGCACGTCTGGCGGGGGTGGGAATCGGCTATTGTGAAAATAGCTATCAGCCTCCTGGCGGTGTTTTTCCAAGATCTAAAGCTGCTGGTGGCCTGGTGTGAACCGTCAGGGCGTCCTGGAGGACTCCTAACTCAAAGGGACTGGACCATGAAGATAATCCCCAAGCGGAATGTGGCACCCCCATTTCATGCCACCACGGGGCATTGCCTCCACCCTGCCCTGTGGTCTAAGGGACCGCTCCACCAATGCTGAGGCCTGCCTGGGCTAGAGAGCCCTGCACTGGCCCCAGCCCAGGACCTGGGCACCCACCCTGTCATTCTGGACAAATCTGTTGCTAACGTCTGCTGGGCCCAGCTCAGAATAGAGTCAGCTGGAGAGTGAGGCTGGCCTCCACACTGAAGTGTGGGAGGCTGCTCCGCCAGGGCCACAGGGGGTGGGGAGGGACAGTGGTGGCCAGCATCTGTCACCTGGTAAAATAGATGTGGCCCAGAGAACTAGTGTCGTATCCTCTCCCCCAGGCCCTGGGCCTGTGCAGCCCATGCTCCCGGCAGAACCAAGGCTGGTAGATGCCAGGCTGCTGTGGGCCTCCCCTGCCCTCCCTGAGGCCGGTCCAGCTGGTCACAGGTGACCCTGTGGGGACACGGGCCGGGAGGGGCAGCTGAGTCAGCTCCCTCCAATCAACAGAGAGCTGGCCTCTCCATCAGAGGCAGAAAACACCCAGGCTCCAACAGGCCTGACGTGGGCTCTGGCCCCCAGCCCAGGCAAGGGGTGGGGTGTGCCATCTATGACCCCCAAGGTGCCGCAGAGGCTGGGGGCGGAGCACCCACCTGCCTGGAGAGGAAGGAGAGCGTGCCTCTTTGGCCCTGGGATTAAAGAGCTGCTATAGGAGGCCAGGGCCGAGATCATTTAGTCCTGGCCCTGTGAGAGGATGTGGGCAGGGGCAGCCCTGGCTGGGGGGCTGGGGGGCTGGGGCTGGAGCTGAACGGGTGGTACCTGGTCTCGGGAACGTGCTGCCATGTGAACAGGGGATCAGGTCATCCCATTAGAGGGATGGGGATGTGGCATACCCTGTTAATAAGCAGAGTGTATGTGTGTGTACACACGTGAGCACACACATGGATGCATGCATGCAGTGTATGTATGTATGTGGTATCTGTCTGCATATGCATGTGGGTATGTGTAGTCTATGTACATGGTGTGTGGGTGTATGTACGTGTGTGTATGTGTATGTGCACGCACACAGGTGGACGCATACATGCAATGCGTGTGTGGCATGTGTCTGCATACGCGTGTGTGTGTGTGTGTGTGTGTGTGTGTGTGTGTGTGTTTGCTGGGGGAGTGAGAACCAGGCCAGTAGCCTGCAGCTGACCTCCCTGGCAAAGTAGCTGCACAGTGGGGCTCCTCATCCAGCCCAGCTCCCACCCGCCCAGCACAGGAGGGACAGCTGCAGATACCGACCCTGCGACCAGGCCTGCGTCCCCGGCCTCCCTGCCTCTGGGTGGGAGCTGCGCCGCCTGACCTCAGAGGTCTGGTTGACTCCAGGATTTTATGGCCAGGGGCCTGGTTTTCCCAGCCGCAGGGTCTCAGAGAGGGGGCAGCCCAGAGGACGAAGAATGGCCACAAAGGCTTGGCTGTTCTCCCATGTGCCTTGCTGGACCAGGGACGGGGAGGAGGCTGCCCGAGGAATGGTGGTGGGGGAGGGGGCAGGGAGCAGGCAGGGTAGGAGGAAGCGGGAGGAAGCAGTGGGGCGCTCTATTTGGGAAGGTTTCCTGCACCTGGGAGGGATGGGGAGGAAGTGGTGGGAGAGAGTGAATTAGAGACAGAGAGAGACAGAGACACATACTGAAAGACATGGAGAGACGAAGAAAGATAAAGCAGGCCAGGCTTGGTGGCTCACACCTGTAATCCCAGCACTTTGGGAGGCCGAGGTGGGTGGATCACGAGGTCAAGAGATCAAGACCATCCTGGTCAACATGGTGAAACCCCGTCTCTACTAAAAATACAAAAAATTAGCTGGGCATGGTGGCGCGTGCCTGTAATCCCAGCTACTCAGGAGGCTGAGGCAGGAGAATTGCCTGAACCCAGGAGGCGGAGGTTGCGGTGAGCCGAGATCGCACCATTGCACTCCAGCCTAGGTGACAAGAGCGAAACTCCGTCTCAACAAAAAAAAAAAAGAGAAAGCAAAGCGAGGAGAGAGAAAGGGACAGAGGCAGGCACCAGAGGTGCAGAGAGCGAGAGCAGGGACTCCAGGCCGCAGGACGGAGACAAAGCAGGCGGGCCAGGGCCAGCGGGCAGCAGCGGGCAGCAGCGGGCAGGCCCGAGAAACCCGCCTGTGCGGGGTGCTCAAGTTCAAAAGGGAGGGGAAGAGGTGGTTTGACGAGCAAAGTCATTGAAAAATTTTTGGCACAGCTGCCCCAGGCTCCTGGCCGCGGGCCCGGCTCTGAGCTGAACTTAAACAAACCCCTGTTGCAGCCATCTGCTTGATTTTAAAATAAATCAAACAGTCTGCCGAGCCGGCGTGATCGAGTTTCCATCTGCGCCGCCGCCCGCTCGCCGGCTTGGAGCCTCGCTTGCCTCTCCCAGCCAAGGCTCCTGGCAACATGTGGTCCGGTAATTCCGCCAGGAGCAGGGAAACCGGACCCCCGCCCGCCCCCAGCTCCTAACTGAAACCAAGTGCTATTTTCACAACCACCCACCGGAAAGAGGACCAAGAAGAGCTCCTGAAATCCCAGCCGCTTCGGGCCCAGAGGGGTGGGGACATGTTTTGGGATTTCCCCCTGCTCCCTGAGAAAGGGTGAGGGGGCTGTGGGTAGGGTGCTGGCCCCCCAGCCAGGAGGATGCTCTGACATCATGTAAGAACACATGGGCCACCAAGGCTGACCAGCTGTGGCTCACAGGAGAACGAAGGGCACACCTGCAGCAGCTGAAAAGAGCAGCCGGGATTCCCATCGCCAGGCTGGGGTCACGCTGGGAAATGCTGCCCACCTGTTCCAAAGGAAGTCCTATCACGGGCCGGGCCAGGAGACCAGGAGAGCCTGTCTTCTCTGGCCCAGGCCAGAAACAAAGATAAACATTGGCTCGGGAGCCCTTGGTGAACCCATCTGTAAAATGGGCATAAAGCAAGGCTGGCGGTCCCACAGTCCTGAGGTTGTGGCTTGCAGAAGGAAGAACGGGTGGCTCCAAATGCAATTCTGGACAACGCAAGACAGAAGGAAAGGCGCACAGGAGACGGGTCAGTGCATAGACGCAGGGGACATGACGCCACCGCCCAAAGTGCGGCAGGTGGCATTCAGAGGTGGAGGTGGGATGGAAGCGGAGTGAGAACATGTGTCTGTTCTGGGTCGTGCAATGAGTGTGCTTGTGCTGTCAAGAGCTGGCTTTCTAAAGAGTGCGGGGTGGTCCCACACAGCCGGCCTGAGGGCCGAGGCTCCCTGACCAGGTAGGGCCCAGGCTGGCCCCAGGCCAGCAGCTTGATGTGGTAGGTAGGTCTATCACGGGCCCCAAATCTACTTTTAACCACCTCCCGCTAGGATTATTCTGGATCCAACCAAAGTGTGAAAACAAAATTTGTTTTTTTTAGTCCACACGGGCAGCAGTCCTGTTGGCTGGGCACGAAGGCTTGTGCCTGTAATCCCAGCACTTCAGGAGGTCGAGGCGGGCGGATCACCTGCGGTCAGCAGTGTGAGACCAGTATGGCCAACATGGTGAAACCCTGTGTCTACTAAAAATACAAAAATCAGCCGGGCGTGGTGGCAGACACCTGCAGTCCCAGATACTCAAGAGGCGGAAGCAGGAGAATCGCTTGAACCTGGGAGGCAGAAGTTGCAGTGAGCCAAGATCGTGCCATTGCACTTCAGCCTGGGTAATAGAGTGAGACTGTCTCAAAAAAAAAAAAAAAATCCACATGGACTTTCAGAATACATAGAAAGGACATGTGACATTCAATCGGTCATTTGGTCCTACCAAAAATATGAAAGGGCGCCTGGCTACTGTGTGCTGGAAGCTGTGGAAGCAAAGATGCAGAAGCAAGACCAGCTGGACCCACAGAGCAGGGACCCATGGAAGGCAGGTCCCCACCTGGGTGAGGCAGGCGTGGGGCTGGGCCCATCACTCACTGGACTCCCACGGGCCTCTTCTTACTCCCATTTTCCATATGATCTGGAAAGTGAGGCCTAGAGGCAGAAAGCAGTGGCCGGGAGCGGCGGCTCATGCTTGTAATCCCAGCACTTTAGGAGGCCAAGGTGGGTAGATACCTGAGGTCAGGAATTTGAGACCAGCCTGGCCGACACGATGAAACCCTATCTCTATTAAAAATACTAAAAAAAAAAAAAAAATTAGCCAAGCGTGGTGGTGGGCACCTGTAATCCTGGCTACTCGGAAGGCTGAGGCAGAATCGCTTGAACCCGAGAGGTAGAGGTTGCAGTGAGCCGAGATTGCGCCATCACACTCCAGACTGGGTGACAGAGCAAAACTCCATCTCACAAAAAGAAAAAGATAAGAAAAGAAAGCAAGCAAGCAGTTTGTGAGGTCACAAAGGTAGCAAGTGGCAGAGCTGAGCTCAAACCCAGGGTCGCTGCTTCAAAGGCCACATTTTACCACTACGAGTGTCACGTCTCATTTCACATGCAGCCCCGCAGTGTGCCTGGCGCTCTGCAGGTCTCCATAAACATGCACTCAGTGAAGGGGTTGAATTCTCTTCCAAACAATCCTAGGAACTGAGAACTGCAGTGTGCGCTGTGTTTTAGAGATCAGCAATGAAGATTCCAGAAGGTTCCACAGCCTGTCCTGGGTCACAGGGTGACATACAGAGCAGCATACATGGTCCTCTGAGGGGAACACCAGCCCTAGCATGAAGGTCTCAGGCATGGCGGCTTCTTCTGGCCCAGCTGACCGGGCTTCGCTCCCCAACCCCAAATGCAGCACAGAAATGAAGACAAGCTGATTCGGAGAGGCACCGCCCGTCCTGGGCCTGCCCCAGTCCCCTCCTCCTGAGTCCCATAGAGTTGAGGCTCGAACCTGGTGCTCCAGAACCCCACGCTTGAGACTTAGGGTAGAAACCCTCAGAGGAAACAACCCATCATGGTGAGCTTCAGCTGAGGCTAAAAGAAGCCAGTGGTGGCTCTGCCTGTAATCCCAGCACTTGGCTGGGGCAGGCAGATAACTTGAGGCCGGGAATTCAAGACCATCCTGGCCAACATGGTGAAGCCCTGTCTCTACTAAAAGTACAAAAAATTACCTGGGCTTGGTAGTGCATGCCTGTAGTTCCAGCTACTCAGGAGACTGAGGCAAGAGAATTGCTTGAACCTGGGAGGCAGAGGTTGCAGTGAGCCGAGATGCTACCACTGCACTCTAGCCTAGGTAACAGAGTGAGACTCTGTCTGAAAATAAATAAATAAATAAATAAATAAATTCCTGTTGGAAAAAAAAAAGAGGCTGGAAGGACTTCTAATGGGACAGGGAGTGCACAGATGGTGGTCAGGGAGGGCTTCCAGGAGGAGGCAGCAGGGGAGAATTCGGGGAGGATGCGGCAGGGAAAAATGACAGGTGCAACAGGAGGGCTTAGGACAGTCCACTGGGCTGTGTGGCTGTGAGGCAGGGAATGAGCTGCTCCTCCTTGCTCGCCTCACTGAGCACTTGCTCTGCAGGCCCCACCCTAACCCTCTCCACGTTATCCACACACTCAATTCTCACAACCAGCCAAGGACATCGTCCCCCATTTCACCCAACGTCACCTCTCCTGCACTCCCCATGTGGCTTTGGGAAAGTCACACCTGCCCTGAGCCTGGGATCCCTCTGGTTAAAGTCACAGAATGGAGGAGCCGCCGGCTCGGGGACCTTCCAGCTCCCAGCTTCTCACACTCTGCAGGGCACATGGTCCTCTGGGGAGAACACCAGCCCTCCAGTGAAGGGTTCAGGTGTGGCAGCTTCTTCTGGCCCAGCTGACCAGGCTTCACTCCCCAACCCCCAAAGCAGCACGGAAATGAAAATCTGATTCCAAGCGGCGCAGCCCATCCTGCCTCCCACCCTTTTCCCCCATCGTCCCCAACGCACAGCATTTGTCGAGCACCCATTCGAGGCACCGTGTTCCAGGGAGCCTGACACCCGCCCAGACATCTGTGAAGCTGCTACTCTCATCACCCCCACGCTCCATATGGGGAAACGGAAGCAGAAAGGGGCGGAGTCAGTTGCCCAAGGTTATCTCAGGGTTACACGGCACAGCCACGGCCCCAAATCCAACCCGCTCGCCTCCAAGGCCCTTTGTCAACCACGGCGCCCCGCTCTTTCCTCCCACACAAGCATCAGGCTTGCTGCTTTCCATGGGCTGCCTCGCCCATTCCCCAAGAGAACCCAAAAAGGGGGCGCTGCAAACCCATTTGCGGTCGGGGAAACAGTTCTGTAGGCTGCTTGAAACCAGGCCCCCGGCAAGAGACAGGAGTGGGCTTTGAGCAACAAGGGCTGTATCTTCCCAGGGAGAGCCCAGAAACAGCCTGAGGCCGGGGAGTCCCCCACCCCGCACCGAGGCCAGAGGAGGTGAGCACCTCCAAACGAGTGCTGGCAGTCCCACAGCCCAGGCTCAGATGAAGCCTCTACACTCGCTGAGTGCCTGTGTGAAGACAGCTTAACCTCTCTGTGCCTCAGTTTCTCATCTGTCCCATGGAGATAAGAAAAGCAGCAACCTCCTGGGTTTGGAGTAAAGGTCACAGGTATCAGTTCGTGTTCCTGACACATGTAGTAAGCTAAAGGTTTTCTATTTATCATGACTACTTAAAAAATGTTACATTAGGCCAGGCGCATCGGCTCACACTTGTAATCCCAGCACTTTGGGAGGCCGAGGTGGGTGGATCACAAGGTCAGGAGTTTGAGACCACCCTGACCAACATGACGAAATACTATCTCTACTAAAAATACAAAAATTAGGCAGGCGTGGTGGCACACACCTGTAATCCCAGCTACTTGGGAGGCCGAGACCGGAGAATTGCTTGATCCCAGGAAGCAGAAGTTGTAGTGAGCTAAGATCACGCCACTGCACACTCCAGCCTGGGCAACAGAGCAAGACTCCATCTCAGAAAAAAAAATTACATTAGCTATGAATTATTATAATTAGTTAACATGGTATCACTCTTAGATATTGTAATTTAAAGAGCTACAAGTAATAATATTTCACCTTTTTTGTTAGAGGTAGGGTCTTGCTCTGTCGCTCAGGCTGGAGATCATAGCTCACTGTGGCCTCCAACTCCTGGGCCCAAGTGATCCTCCCAAGTCAGCCTCCTGAGTACCTGGGACCTACAGATGCACACCACCAGGCCTGCTAATTTTTGGATTTTTTGGAGAGATGGGGTCTCACTGTTGCCCCAGCTGGTACTGAACCCCTGGAGCACCTTCGCTTACAGGAGCCCTTTAAGGGGTCAGAGTGATGGTGAAGAACAAGAAAGATCAGGGAACAACAAGGGAGATGGGCTAAAGCCCTGGGCTAGGCCGCCCTCCCTCCTGGCCCTGGGACAGGAGGCCCGCCCCTCCCCATCTCCTTTTGACTCTGGGCTGACTCCCTGGACTCAAGGAACCATTTCTCAAGTATGTCTCTGGCCCACCCCACTCACAGCTGGGAGGCTTTTTTTTTTTTTTTTTACCGAGGGGATTCTCATTTTATTCACATTATTCTCTAATTAGTATTTTTGCATTTCAACTCTGATCTAACCTTCAGTAGTATCTTAAAATGCAAATTAGTAAAAAAGAAAAACAAAACGGGGCAGTAAGTTGTTCTCAGACTTACAAATACTACTAGTTCCATTACGACTTGCGTTTGTTTGTTGCTCTTGAAAGAGTAACCCCTTATAAAATCAGATACATCAAAGGGCACAATCCCTTACTGTGCAGGCATCCAGGAATGGCTAAAGTAAAGGAACTCTCATTCATTCATTCCGTTCCCCCAATTTAGGTCCATTTCTAGTTTCCAGAAACGGACTCCAGGGCAGAGAAGAGGCACAGGTCAAGGTATAATGAATCTCTTAAAAAGAAATTCACTTTCCCCAGAAGGCTAGCTTGAAGGGAACTCCGCCCCATCCATTCCAATGCCACAGTCATTCAGGTGACTAAGGGCCCTCCTGTCTCAGCTGGCAGTCGCAACCCAATCTGCAACAGAAGCAGGCACCGGTGGGGTTGGGGTGGGGACGGGGGTGGGGTTAGGCTAGCCCTCCAAAGCCAGCTTAACCCCTAGCATCCCATAATAATCATCCCCCCCAGAATGTGTGCTCTGAAAGCCGTGGCCATCCCTGTGTGTTCACTCCTTGATCTCCACCTGCCTGGAACAGTGTGGGGCACAGAGCAGGCACTCGTGAATGTTTGCTGAATGAATAAACAACAGCCATGTGCCAGGTACTCCTCTAACGGCCTTCTAAGTGACTGTCACCATAGTTTTATAAGGCACATATTATTTTTTAAAATTTTTATTTCAATTGCTTTTGGGAAACATGTGGCTTTTTTTTTTTTTTTTTGCACGAATGAGTTGCACAGTGGTGATTCTGAGATTTCGGTGCACCTGCCACCCGAGTAGCATACACTGCCTGTAATGTGGGGCTTTCATCCCCGGCCCCTCCCACCCTTCCCTTCTGACTCTCTGGAGTCCAGGATCCGGTTACACCCGCCTGAGTGCGCTCATAGCTTAGCTCACACTTACAGGTGAGAACATACGGTTTTCGGGTTTCCACTCCTACGGTGCTTCACTTAGAATGACGGTCAGCATTTTACAGATGAGACAAGTGAGGCACACGGCAGTGAAATGACCCAAATCACAGGGTTTCGAAGCTCAGGAGCAGGGATCCGACCCCACAGAAGAGAATCTGGAGTCGAAGCTCTTTAACCACTCAACTTCTGGCTGCAATCCTACCAGTGTGACTGGTGGCCTACCCCCTAAGTTTCTGGACACCCAGCTCTTTCCTCTCCGGGCACTCTAGCCGGGCCTTGAGCCTGGCACTGTGGTTCCACCCACCCACCCCCCCAATCCACAGAGGTCAAAGCCGGGCAAGAAGGGGAGGGTGGGCGCAGGTAGGGTGCCCTTCTCCTCCCGCCCCATCCCTGCCCACCTGCCCATCCACGAGGGCTCCTGAATCCCCTCACTCACTGCAGACCTATGTTGTGCCAGGCCTGCTGCCAGCCCCGCCTAGGACACCAGGCCTTGCAGAGGATGCTCTAGTCGTCCGAGCCACACGTGGTCTGTGAGAGGGGACAGGGCAGGGCCACGGAGGCCAGACAGGGAGGCCTCAGAAGAGCCGGGCATCACTGTCTCAACTGTGACAAAGAACCACCATCTGGGTTTTTAAAGCCACAGAAAGTCATCCTCTCACGGTCCACTTAGAAGTCTGGATCGAGGTGCTGGCTGGGCCGTGCCGCCTTTAAAGGTTCTGGGACCGGCTCCTCCCTGCCTCTTCCGCTTCTGGGGGCTCTGCCACCACCCTAGGCGTCGCCCGGTCAGTCGCTGCAACACTCCAGCCTGCCTGCTCCTGTGTCTGTCTCTCAACCTTCTTCTTCTCACGGGGACACCAGTCTCTGGACTGAGGCCCCAAATTCACTATGACCTCATCCGAACTTCACGCACGGGCCGAGACCCTAACTCCAAACAAGGTCACACTCACAGGTTCTGGGTGACAAGAACCGGGGGGCCCTCAGCCCAGCACAGTCAGCTTCCCACAGTGGTGCCTCCAGAGCTGCTGCGTCGGGAGAGCAGAGGCCGCCCACAGAGGAGGGGCGACAGGCAGGCCAGTCTCAGGAGCCGACGCTCGCACCATGTCTGTCAATCTTCTTTCCGTCTCTGTGTGCTCCACACAGCCAGGCCCTATTATGGGATATTATGTACCCAGCGGAACGACTCGGGTGCCAGCTCCCAGCCTGGCAAGAGATGCCCTGGGATGGCCTCCGCCTCCCTCAACAGCCCTCTTTCTTTTTCTCGGTCTCACGGAAGCAGCCACAGAAAATCTCTGCGGGGAGGACTGAGGCCTCTGTTCCCACGTGACTGACCCGGCACAGCTGCCAACAGCCTGGGGCCCTCTGTCCTCAGGGCTGGGAGTCTGAGCCGCCTGTGGATACCGCTTCCCACCCCCACAGTGGTGGCCTTCCATGTTCCTTACTCTTTGAGAACTGGCGCACAGCCTGAGCTCAGTTCAAGGTCATGTGCAAGGGCACTCCCGGTGGGTGTGAGTCCAGGCTCCGGACTCCTTGGGCTGCGGGTGTCTTCCTCACACAGCAGGGCCCACCTTGCTGACTCTAGCACATGGGGTGATTGTTGCAATCTGGGCAGCAGCCATAGCCCTGGACACGTGACACCTTGGCCCAGAAACGCCACTCCTGGAAATGTGCCCGCAAGCATGGCAATGATAAAGTGCACAGGGAGGTCCTTTGCACTGTTACAATAGTGGGGGGCGGGGGGCTGTTCTTTTATTTTAAATTTTAGAGACAGGATCTTGCTCTGTCACCCAAGCTGGATGTAGCAGTGCAATCCCAGCTCACTCCAGCCGCTCCCTGCAGGGCTCAAGCAATCCCCTGACCTCAGCCTCCCAAGTAGCTGGGACTACAGACGCATGCCTACATGCCTTACTAACTTTTTTTTTTCTTTTGAGGCAGAGTCTTGCTCTGTTGCCCAGGCTGAAGTGCAGTGGGGGTGATCTCAGCTCACTGCAACCTCCACCTCCTGGTGGAGGCACACGCCACCATACCCAGCTATTTTTTGTATTTTAGTAGAGACGGGGTTGCACCATGTTGGTTAGGATGGTCTCGATTTCCTGATCTCATGATCCACCTGCCTCGGCCTCCCAAAGTGTTGGGATTACAGGTGTGAGCCACCGCGCCGGGCCACCTGGCTAACTTTTAAATTTTTTGTAGAGACAGGGTCTTGCCATGTTGCCCAGGCCGGTCTCGAACTCCTGGGCTCAAGCGATCTTCCCACTTCGACCTCCCAAAGTGCTGGGATTACAGGCACAAGCCACTGTGGCCAGCTAGGGTTTGTTCTAGACGTTCAGCAACAGGCATCACCAAGAAAACAGACGCTCCCTCTTCCTCCGCAGCTGGCCGTCTTCAGCTGTCACCCAGCGAGTGGGCGGACCCCCTCAGAGACGTCTGTGGGGCATCGTATTAGTTTTCTCAGGCTGCCGTAACAAAGTGCCACAAGCTCAGAGGCTTACACATTAGGAATTCATTTTCTGACAGTTCTGGGAGCCGGAAGTCCAAGGTCAAAGTGTGGGCAGGGCTGGCTGCCCCTGAGGCCTCTCTCCTTGGCCTGCAAATGGCCACCTTCCCCATGTACTTACACGGTCATCCTCCGTACAGTATCTGTGCCTAATCTATCCTTCTTATGACGCCATCAGTCCCGTGGTCTTGTGGCTCACTCATGACGCCATCAGTCCCGTGGTCTTGTGGCTCACTCATGATGCCATCAGTCCCGCGGTCGTGTGGCCCACTCTAAACCACCTCATTTGGCCCCTGGTTTTTGTTTTGTTTTGTTGTTTTTTGAGACCGAGCCTCGCTCTGTCCCCCAGGCTGGAGTGCAGTGATGCGATCTCGGCTCACTGCAACCTCCACTTCCTGGGTTCCAGCGATTCTCCTTCCTCAGCCTCCTGAGTAGCTGGTGTTACAGGCCTCTGAAACCACACCAGGCTAATTTTTTATTTTTGGTAGAGACAGGGTTTCACTATGTTGACAAGGCCGATCTTGAACTCCTGAACTCGTGATCTGCCCATCTCGGTCTCCCAAAGTGCTGGGATTACAGGCGTGAGCCACTATGCCCAGCCTCTACCCCAATTATTAACACCTTTCTCGTGGCATCCCACGTGCCTTCTGGCATGGGAAGGGACAGCTTGACCTTTCTAAAAGCCCTATCTCCAGACACAGGCACATTCCAAGGAACTGGGGGGCCTGGGCTGTAACACACAAATTTGCGGGACATGACTCAGCCTGTAATAGGAGTCCTCCTCCAGTCAGAAGCCATTTGATGGGCTATGGCTTAAGCGATGCTGGCATGGAGGTGACACAGAAGGCTTCAGCCCCCCTGGTGCCTTGAAATCCAAGCGCTCCAAGCTCTGCGTGACTTCAGGAAGGAAGCCCTGCTGGAAACCGCTCTGCCCCAAGGGGCGGCATCAAAGGCAGGGGAAGAGCCCAGGTCAGCTCCCAGCTTCAAGATGCAGGCACTGACAACCGTCTCACAGGTGCCTGGCACTCCATCAGGCTCCCTGAGGCGCTCTGGACCACAACTCCCATCCCCAGGTCCTCGCTCCCCTCCTGCTCTCTCCAGGCCAGACGGGAACCACAGATCACAAGTCACCACCTACCTGCAAAGGGCTTGCACGCCAGGGCCCCTCCAGACCCTCAGCCCTGCAGAGAAGCTGTGAAGGTGCTGTGGGGCTGTACAGATGACAGAAACGAGGCTCAGACACGCCAGTGGCTTGTCCAAGGTGACACAGCACGGCAGTGGCAGAGCGGGACAGGAAGGCAGCTCTCACCCTCCACCCAGGCTGCAGTGATGCGTGGCTGGAGTCACCATGCGGGACTCCTCCCTGCATGCCAGTGGCTTGTCAGCAATAATAAAGTACTTAGCAAGAGAGAGATTCCCTTAAAAAAAAATAAGACTGATGGTTGGGCACGGTGGCTCACGCCTGTAATCCCAAGCACTTTGGGAGGCTGAGGTGGACGGATCATAAGGTCAGGAGATCAAGATCAGCCTGGCCAATATGGTGAAACCCTGTCTTTACTATATCACGAGGTCAACATATCGAGACCATCCTGGTCAACATGGTGAAACCCCATCTCTACTAAAGATACAAAAAATTAGCTGGGCGTGGTGGCACGTGCCTGTTATCCCAGCTACTCAGGAGGCTGAGGCAGGAGAATTGCCTGAACCCAGGAGGCGGAGGTTGCGGTGAGCCGAGATCGTGCCATTGCACTCCAGCCTGGGTAACAAGAGCGAAACTCCATCTCAAAAAAAAATACAAAAATTAGCCGGGCACAGTGGCACATGCCTGTAGTCCCAGCTACTCTGGAGGCTGAGGCAAAAGAATCACTTGAACCTGGAAGGAGGAGGTTGCAGTGAACCAAAATCTCCCCACTGCACTCCAGCCTGGGTGACAGACTGAGACTCCATCTTGAAAACAAAACAAAACAAAAACAAAAATTCACTTTGGGCCAGGCGCAGAGGCTCACGCCTGTAATCCCAGCACTTTGGGAGGCTGAGGCAGGCAGATCACCTAAGGTCGAGAGTTCAAGACCATCCTGAGCAACGAGAAACCCCATCTCTACCAAAAATTCAAAAAATTAGCCAGGTGTGGTGGTGTGTACCTGTAGTCCCAGCTACTCAGGAGGCTGAAGCAGGAGGCTGAGGCTTGAACTCGGGAGGCGGAGGTTGCAGTGAGCCAAGATCATGCCACTGCACTCCAGCCTGGGCAACAGAGCAAAACTTGGTCTTAAAAAAAAAGACTGAAGCTGAGACCAGTCTCTCATGGCATCCCACGCGCCTTCTGGCATGGGAAGGGGCAGCTTGACCAGGGGGCCGAGTATCCCTCCAGGAGTGAGGCCCTAAGGAACTCCCAGAGAAGGGATATCAGGAGCCTCAACCTAATAAAGAGTGTGGGTAAGTGTGCCCATGGCTGACAGAGCCCAGTGTCTGCACACAGGAGGCACTCAATAAATGTTCCTTGCGTGCTCAAGGGTCCAACAGCTTGTATCAGCAAAACCTGCATTCTGACAAGGTCAAACAACACAGCCCTCACCTGTAGGAGTCTGGGAGCTTCCTGGCCCAAAGATCATCTTACAGAGAAGGAGTCCAAGGCCCAGAGAGGCAAAGCGACCTTTCCAAGATCACACAGGTCTTGGCCAGAAGAAGGGTCCAGGTGGCTCCTCTCCTGCTGCCAGAGATGACAAGCTCAAGTGACAAGAATGCCTCCCTCACATTGAGTGCTAGGACCACATGGTGACAACATTGAAGGATGTTTCAACGGGCAGCAGGTGGCATCCCCGTCACCTTCCAGTCACAGCCACATGCAGCTTCCCAAATTCCTCCCAGCCTCAACTTACACAGGCATTTTTCTTCAAGGCTGTAATCAGGACGTGTGTACAAGCTGGCATCTGCTTGTGTCCACTCAACATACCATCACTGGGATTTATTTTATTTGTTTTTTCTTTTAAGCCCAGGTCTGTCGCTCAGGCTGTAACACAGCGGTACAGTCACAGCTCACTGCAGCCTCGACCTCCTGGGTTCAAGCAATCCTCCCACCTCAGCCTCCCAAGTAACTGGGACAACAGGCATGCACCATCATGCCTGGCTAATTATTTTGCTTTTGTTTTTTTTTTTTGTAGAAATGGGGTTAGCCATGTTGTCCAGGCTGGTCTTGAACTCCTGGGCTCAAGCGATCTGTCTGCCTTAGCCTCCCAAAGTGCTGTGAACACAGCAGTTTTGTCCATCACACCTTACTGTGGACATGCGGATTTTGCTCCACTCTGGAAGCAGCAGTGCAAAGAACAACTCTGCGTCCTGTCATTTCCTTCTTGCCTGGGTGTTACGAGCTCCTCCTTCAGGACAAATTTCCACAAATGGGACTCCCGGGTCAAAGTAGCCAGTGTTTTTCAAACCCTTGACACCTGCTGACACACGGTTTCAGGAAATATCAATAGGAGGCAGATGTATGCTGCCAGTGGCGATCTGAACAAGCCACACTTCTGCAGTCCACAGCACCGAGTGTGACCACGTTTTGGGATGCTAATAGTTTGACTGTAACTGTCCCCGTGTATTTGCTGCTGTGTCTCCTCTCATTTGAATGAATTACCTGTTCAAATCCCCTCCTAAATCACAGCACCCTTGAAGGTGGGAAAGTCCAGTCTCTGGTGGCCAACAGCGTTAGGTCACCAACTGGTCACTTTCTAGACCAGGTCCAAGGCAGGATTTGGGTAGGGACCCCTAACTCTCTCACAGCGGCCCCCTCAGCCTCCGCTGCCTTAATCACTAGGGCAGGCTCAACAGGCACTGTCAGGCTGCCTGCCAGGCTCTCCCTCCCAGCCTCAGGATCACGTGCCATGACCATGGCCGTATGCCTTGATCTAGGGTTGCAGAATGTGGGCTGAGCCACCGGGGAACACCTCCTGGCCTTGCGAGACCCCTGGGCTGGCTGCAGGAAGCAGGTGCTGCCAAAGCCATTTCGGGAACTCAGAGTTGCTTGCAGGTTTGTCCCTAATGTGGGGCAGTGACGGTGATGGGGGAAAGGGTGGGAGGGGCAGGGGGCCACGGGACACACGCCAGCTGGGGGCCAAGAGAGACGCAGAAAAGGTCAAGAACAGAATGCAGGCTCCTCTGCATGCCAAGTGATCAGGGCAGTGGCGGGGGCACAGGAGCCAGGCACCAATGGCCAGGCAGTGCACACTGAGATCACGCATGAGTACAGAGGACGTTGCCCTGGCCAGCTGTGACATCTTGGGCAGGTTCCCTAATCCTCTGTGCCTCAGTTTTCTCATCTGTAAAATGAGATCATAGTGCCTACCTCACGGGGTTGTGGTCAGAGTTAAAGGAGCCATTTCATGAGCAGCTCTTCAGGCCAGGGCCACAGTGAGCAGAAAAGAGAAACACAGACGGAGTAAACACGCAGCAAACCCCAACACGCGGCAAATCCCAACACGCAGTGAACCCCAACATGCGGCAAATCCCAACAAGCAGTGAACCCCAACACGTGCAGAACCCAACACACGGTGAACCCCAACACACAGAGAACACCAACGCGTGCTGAACCCAACACACGGTGAGCCCCAACACACAGAGAACACCAACGCGTGCTGAACCCAACACACGGTGAACCCCAACACACAGAGAACACCAACGCGTGCTGAACCCAACACACAGTGAGCCCCAACACACAGAGAACACCAACGCGTGCTGAACCCAACACACGGTGAGCCCCAACACAGAGAGAACACCAACGCGTGCTGAACCCAACACACGGTGAGCCCCAACACACAGAGAACACCAATACGTGCTGAACCGAACACACGGTGAACCCCAACACACAGAGAACCCCAACACATGCTGAACCCAACACATGGTGAATCCCAACACATAGCAAATCCCAACACACGGTGAACCCCAACACACAGAGAACCCCAACACGTGCTGAACCCAACACATGGTGAATCCCAACACATAGCAAATCCCAACACACGGTGAACCCCAACACACAGAGAACCCTAACACGTGGTGAACCCAACACATGGTGAATCCCAACACATAGCAAATCCCAACACACGGCAAACCCCAACACATGGTGACCCCCAACACACGATGAACCCCAAAATATAGCAAATCCCAACACGCAGTGAACCAACACATGGCAAACCCCAGCACGTGGTGAACCTCAACACATGGTGAACCCCAACAGACAGCAAACCATAACATGTGCTGAACCCCAACGCACGGCAAACCCCAACATGTGCTGAACCCCAATAAGTAGTGAATCCCAGCACGTGCTGAACACCAACAGATGGTGAACCCCAACACGTGGTGAACCCCAACACATGGCGAACCCCAACATGCGGCGAACCCCACCCCAACCCTCATCCTGCTAGTCTACAGCAGCCCAGGCCAAGCTAACAATGTTTTTCACATTTTTAAAGCGTTGTTAAAAAATAGCAAGGGAGAGTATGGGGCACAGAGCCTGAGGCCATAAGGCCCGCAAAGCCTAAGGTGTTTATGATCTGGTCCTGCACAGAATTTGTGGTCCCTGGTCTAGGGGCACCAAAGTTTTGCTTAGAATTGTGTGCAAGGGGCAGGTGGTGTGGGGGACAAGGACCCAAAGGAGTCAGGAGCTGAGGCAACAGGAAGCCACTGTCGGGCAAAGCATCGGGGAAGGGGCCTGGTCCAGGGTGCAGCTGCCGTGATGCCCTCGAGCCCCAGGTGGGCAGCAGATGGGAGCACTGAGTGGGAGCACCAGGTGAGACGCCACGGGCGACGGGGACTGCTGAGGGAGCACTCTGCTGATTCCTTCTACTGGCAACATGGCAGGGTGTGTCCCCAGCACATGGCGCAGGCTCTCTCCATCTGGAGCTCAAGAACCCAGACCAAACAGGAATGTTGAGACAGCAAAGGCCTGGACACCAGGGAAACTGAGGCTGGAAGAAACAGTGTGACTCATCCAAAGTCACCAGGCCATTGAAAGACAAGAACCAGGTGTCCTGATTCCCTCCTAACGAGGCTCTAACCACACACTGACTGTGGGGTACACCCCTCATGGGCCTGGGCACCTGGCACCCCTCCAAACTTCCTCTGTCCCCAGGCACCCTCATCAGACACCCTCCTGTGAGGTCACCTTGGCCTGGATGCAGGGCCCTTGAGTGAGGCCCCGGGACAGGGACCCAGCTACCCCCTGCAGCATCGTGCCCTTCCAGAGGCAGCCTTCCCTTCAAGAGCCATCCCCAAAAGCCTCCGTGGCTTGCTCGTCACATTTCCAGCATTGACAAAGTGTGACTGAAGTGTGGGTGCACTAGGGCAGCTGGTGAGGTCAGCTGTAAAGTGGTGTCCTCCTGGCCGGGCACCATGGCTCACGAGGTCAGGAGATCGAGACCATCCTGGTCAACATGACGAAACCCCGTCTCTACTAAAAATACAAAAATTAGCTGAGCACAGTGGTGGGTGCCTGTAATCCCAGCTACTCGGGAGGGTGAGGCAGGAGAATAGCTTGACCCAGGGAGTCAGAGGTTGCAGTGAGTGAGCTGAGATTGTGCCACTACACTCCAGACTGGCAACAGAGTGAGACTCTATCTAAAAAAAAAAAAAAAAGTGGTATCCTCCTCCACCCATTCTACAGGTGAGAAAGCAGAGGCCTGGAGAGGTGATGGGTTCATCTGCTGTTACCCCACTGGTCAGTGGCAGAGCTGGGACTCAACCCAGCCTTGTCAGGCTCCAAAGCCGGGAGTCCTCACACCAGCGCCTGCAGGGGATTCATGAAGGGGCTGCATGCAGGCTCTGAGAACACAAGATCTCCCACTGCTGGGGCAGGGTGCAGGGGCCTCTGAACGGCCCTCAGTCACCCCCAGCAGCAGAGGCCAGCCTCCCTAGCTGGGCTGCAGGTCCCAGCGCATCTGTCATGTCCACTGCCATCACCCGGGGGCTGGCACAGACCAAGTCCTCAGCAGAACCCTGCTGGGTGACACAGTGATGGGGCTGGCCTGGCGGCGGGAGAGGCCCCAGTGCAGCACGGCAGAGTCAGCCCTGAAGACCTTTCCAGTTGACTCCAGGAGCCTGGCCTGCAGAGGAGAGCCGGAGCGGGGGGCCAGGCCAGGGCTTGTGGCCAAGAGGAGCAAGTGGGGGTTCTGCTGGGGGGCCGTGCCCTCAGGAGGACAGGGGTGGTCCTAGAGTCAGCTCTGTCTCCCGGAAGGTGGAGATGTGAGGTGGGGAGAAGGCAGGCAAGCTCGGACACAAACAGCCCCGAGCCGCCAGCCTGTCCCCATCACCAAGAGCCCTCCACGGCCCTGCCAAGAGCCGGGCCAGCAGCGGGCTTGGAGAATAAACATGTCACAGCGAGGCCAGCCCGCCGGACCACTGGAGCCAAGAACCGCCAGAGGCTGTAAACAGTCTCTCCTTTTGGCCACCGACGCTGGCCCACCTCTCCGGGCTGGGAATTAGCACTTTGCCTGCCATAAAGAAAGGGCAGGCAGGCTGGGGGGGTTTGGGAAGGGAGTGGTGGGCAGGGAAGCTGGGCTGGCTGGGGGCCAGCACCTCCATCCTGGCGGCCTAGAAGCTTCCCCCTTTCTCCAAGAGGCGCTGGGAAATTGTGAATGAATGGGGCCTGCTGAGGATGCTGGGGGCCCAGGCAGGGAGGGGACAGGCAGGGGAAGGAGAAGAAGGCATGGGGGAGGGGCTGAAGCCAATGCACGGGGGGCCCCCTGGCCTTGGCCCAGGGAGGCAGACGCTTTTCCAGCATGCCAAGCCCCACCTGGCTTGCAGCCGGATCTGGGAAACCTGGGGGTTCTTGGGTAGGGGTGTCCAGGCCCTACCGAGAACCGGTTCAGCCATTCTGAAAAGCCTCTCACACCAACCCTCACTCTGCCCCTGCCTGCTGGTTCCAATAAGGCTCAAAACCAGTTTTCCCTGCTGAAACACAGGCTTCTCAAAGGGCAGATGTGGCCCCACCATCCACAGCCGAGACCCGTTACCTTGCCCCGGCCCTTCAGATCAGGGCCTGAGTCTCCCAGAGGCCTCCAGCCCGGACTTCCCCACACCTGCCTCCTTTCCAAACACAGGTCCCTCCACCACACCCGGGGCTTGCCTCGGGGCCTTTGCTCACGCGCCCTCTCCACCTGGGTGCTTCCTTCCTTCCCAAGCTGGGTTCACTCCCTACCTTATCGTTCAGAAATGGGGTCGGCCAGCATCCCCTGCAGATGCCTCCCAGCCTCCCCAAGGAAATCCCCACCTTCCAAACCCGTCCCGGCAGCATGCTGACATTTGTGTATCTGGCCGCTGGCATCTGTCTCTCCACCGACTAGAAGCTGGTTTTGTACACTATGCTTCTGTCTTGCAGGCAAGTGACGGCACTCAGTAAGTATGTGTTGAATGACTGAAGTGGCAGGTGAATGAATGAATGAATGGATGGACAGATGAATGAATGAGGTGAATGGCCGTGTCACCTGGAAAGGTTACCCAGGGCTCAGTTCAAATGCCCTCCCAGCCTGTGAGGCTTTCACAGACGGGCCCCTGGGTCCCGCTCCCCACAGCTCCCCACAGGGCAAACCCACGGGACACCCACTCACACTGACAAGGGGACACTGTGGGCTGCCCAGGGCAGGGGAGATAGGCAGGGGCCTCCATGGCCGCCTCTTACTCTGTGTAGAGCCCTGGAGACAAGGAGGGGCTGTGGGGATGTGTGTTTGGGGGAAACTAAGTAAGGAAAAAGAAGAAAAAAGTCCAGCCTGCTGTGACCTCAACCCCTGCCTGCTGTGCAGCCTCAGGCCAGTGCTCTAACCTCTCTGAATTTCACTTTCCTTATCAGCAAAACAGAGAGGAGGCTAGGCGGGGTGGCTCATGCCCGTAATCCCAGCATTTTGGGAGGCTAAGGTGGGCAGATCACTTGAGGCCAGGAATTTGAGACCAGCCTGGCCAACACGGCGAAACCCTGTCTCTACCCAAAATATAAAAATTAGCCGAGCGTGGTGGCAGGCACCTGTAATTCCCGCTACTTGGGAGGCTGAGGCACAAGAATCGCTTGAAGCTGGGAGGCAGAGGTTGCAGTGAGCTGAGATGGTGCCACTGCACTGCAGCCTGAGCGACAGAGCAAGACTCCATCTCAAAAACAAAAAACACAAAGGAAGTAGCAGCAGAGGTTGCAAACATGCTGCATGATCCAGTCTCCAGGGCTTAACCCACCCTGGACACATTTAGAGCCAAACACTCCAACTCTGTAAAGCATTTGAAGAGATTTCTTCTGATCCAAACATAAGTGACCAGTGGCCCAGGACAGAGCCCCAGGAGAGTCTGAGAACACCTCAAAAATATAATCAATTAATTAAAAAAATAAAAAACAGAGACGATGATGACAGCATTCACCTCTTCAGGGGCTGTGGGGAGGATCCAGTGAGCCAAGAACATACATGTACGAGCCCCCCAAATCAGAGCTTTTAGGATTCAGGCAAGCCACCTTTCAGGAACATTCTGGGGGGCTTAAAGGATTCCCTTTGGAATATCCCAGCCAGGGTCTTCGACTGCATGGACTCTATAACTCTGAGTCTGTGGTCTGTCCTCAGCCCCAGGCCCCAGCTGGAGGACCCTGTAAATAGCTGTGAGCACACAGCATCCCTGGCTGGCTGAATTGGGGGACTAGCGGACAAGTATGGCATAGCGGGGAATTCAGGGACATGTGAACCCCACCCCAGGAGCTCAGGTTGCTGCTGGGGAAACAGGTTGCTGCTGACATTTGTGTATCTGGCCGCTGGCATCTGTCTCTCCACCGACTAGAAGCTGGTTTTGTACACTATGCTTCTGTCTTGCAGGCAAGTGACGGCACTCAGTAAGTATGTGTTGAATGACTGAAGTGGCAGGTGAATGAATGAATGGCCGTGTCACCTGGAAAGGTGACAGGAAGGACAGAGCCCTTCATCATTCTCCCTGCGGGAGAGGACACAGCCTGTTCAAGCAGAAAACCCACAGTTCAAATCCTTAACCAGGAGACGCCACATCGCACTCGCCAGGATGGCTAGAATCAGAAAGTCAAATCACAGTAGGTGTTGGTGAGGTGGTGGGGGACTGGTACTTCAGACACAATGGTCTGGAAGTTCCTCAAAAATTAAACACAGAATTGCTCATATGACCCAGCATTTCCGCTCCTAGGAACTGAGAATTCCGAAGACAACTGAAAATATCCGTCCACACGAAAATCTGTAGACACATGTTCACAGCAGCATTATTCACGGGCCAAAACCCCACGGGCTGGCGATGGATAAAGAAGACGCGTTTTCCATACAGTGGAGTCTCCCTGGCCACGGGAAGAAAGAAGTTCTGATCACGCCACAGCAGGGATGAACCTCAAAGACCTTTTGCAAAGTGAGAGAAGTGGACACAAAGATCACGTGTTGTATGATTCCGCTGATAGGAAACGTCCGGGAAAGAAAAATCTATACAGACGAAAAAGAAATTCACAAGCACTGGGCCAGAGAGGAGCGGGGACCATGGAGTCGTGGCTTAACAGGCATGGGTGACCTTTGTGAAAGAAAGCGGCCAGGCGCGGTGGCTCATGCCTGCAATCTTGGGGTTTGGGATGCCAAGGCAAGAAGACTGCTTGAGCAACATAGTGAGACCTCATCTCTACAAAAAACGTAAAAAGTGAGACCCCATCTCTACAAGAAATACAAAAAGTGAGACCCCGTCTCCACAAAAAATACAAAGTAAGATCCCGTCTCTACAAGAAATACAAAGTGAGACCCCGTCTCTACAAGAAATACAAAAAGTGAGACCCCGTCTCCACAAAAAATACAAAGTGAGATCCCGTCTCTACAAGAAATACAAAGTGAGACCCCGTCTCTACAAGAAATACAAAGTGAGACCCCGTCTCTACAAGAAATACAAAAAGTGAGACCCCGTCTCCACAAAAAATACAAAGTGAGATCCCGTCTCCACAAGAAATACAAAGTGAGACCCTGTCTCTACAAGAAATACAAAGTGAGACCCCGTCTCTACAAGAAATACAAAGTGAGACCCCGTCTCTACAAGAAATACAAAGTGAGACCCCGTCTCTACAAGAAATACAAAGTGAGACCCCGTCTCTACAAGAAATACAAAAAGTGAGACCCCGTCTCCACAAAAAATACAAAGTGAGATCCCGTCTCCACAAGAAATACAAAGTGAGACCCTGTCTCTACAAGAAATACAAAGTGAGACCCCGTCTCTACAAGAAATACAAAGTGAGACCCCGTCTCTACAAGAAATACAAAGTGAGACCCCGTCTCTACAAGAAATACAAAGTGAGACCCCGTCTCCACAAAAAATACAAAGTGAGACCCCGTCTCTACAAGAAATACAAAGTGAGACCCCGTCTCCACAAAAAATACAAAGTGAGACCCCGTCTCTACAAGAAATACAAAGTGAGACCCTGTCTCTACAAGAAATACAAAGTGAGACCCCGTCTCTACAAGAAATACAAAGTGAGACCCCGTCTCTACAAGAAATACAAACATTAGCCAGGCATGTGGTGCACGCCTGTTGTCCCAGCTATTCGGGAGGCTGAGGTGGGAAGATCGCCTAAGCCCGGTTAAGATCACACCACTGCACCCAGCCTAGGTGACAGTGAGGCCCTGTCTCAAAATAAATAAATAAAGAAGTAAAGTTTTATAAAACGGACTGTGGTGATGGCCACACACCTCAGTGAACTGTACGGCTGAGGCAGGTGAATCGTCTGGTCTGTGAATCACGTCGCGATAAAGCAGGTGCACTGAGGAAACCCCACTGCTGGCCTCGGCTGCCCATCTGTGGAGCAGGGTGGCTCCAGGCCCGCCTGCCGCTCTTCCTCCCCTTCTGAGTCCTGCACAGCTGTGTAACCTCCACCAAGGGCCTGCTAGCTTCCCACGGATGAGAGAGCAGGGTCTCCCCCCATCCGCAGCCCAACCCACCCCCAGAACCACAAGGGCAGGCCATGTTACGTGTCCTGTCCCCAGGCCTTGGCTCTGCCCACTCACCACCGGTGCCAGGGTGCCATACCACCCTGGCATCCCACACCTGCCCCACCTTTAGGCTGGACCTGGATGCAGGTGTGCCTGCTCCAGCCAGGACCCCACCTGCACAGCCTGGCGCTGTGCCCTGCAAAGCTATTATGCGGCTGGTGGCCACCACTCCATCGAGGTGGCCATCATGAGTGGATGGAGGAGGACAGTGGAGAAAGATGGAAAGGGGGTGCCTAGGAGAGCGGCCCCAGTCAGGTGTGAGCTCAGAGCACAGGCACCCCCACAGGAGAGGACCCAGGGCCGAAGCAGTGAGCATCTCAGGAGAAATCCGGCCCCCCGGCCACCGCAGAGGCCAGCTGAGGCCAGAGCAGCATTCCCCAGGAACACACAGATGTTCTGGCCAAGGAGGAGGGGGAGAGGTGGGGGAGAGGTGGGGGAGAGGTGGGGGAGAGGTGGGGGAGAGGTGGGGGAGAGGTGGGGGAGAGGTGGGGGAGAGGTGGGGGAGAGGTGGGGGAGAGGTGGGGGAGAGGTGGGGGAGAGGTGGGGGAGAGGTGGGGGAGAGGTGGGGGAGAGGTGGGGGAGAGGTGGGGGAGAGGTGGGGGAGAGGTGGGGGAGAGGTGAGGGAGAGGTGAGGTGGGGGAGAGGTGGGGGAGAGGTGGGGGAGAGGTGGGGGAGAGGTGAGGGAGAGGTGGGGGAGAGGTGGGGGAGAGGTGAGGGAGAGGTGGGGGAGAGGTGGGGGAGAGGTGGGGGAGAGGTGGGGGAGAGGTGAGGTGGGGGAGAGGTGGGGGAGAGGTGGGGGAGAGGTGAGGGAGAGGTGGGGGAGAGGTGGGGGAGAGGTGGGGGAGAGGTGGGGGAGAGGTGGGGGAGAGGTGGGGGAGAGGTGGGGGAGAGGTGGGGGAGAGGTGGGGGAGAGGTGGGGGAGAGGTGGGGGAGAGGTGGGGGAGAGGTGAGGGAGAGGTGGGGGAGAGGTGGGGGAGAGGTGGGGGAGAGGTGGGGGAGAGGTGGGGGAGAGGTGGGGGAGAGGTGGGGGAGAGGTGGGGGAGAGGTGGTGGGGGAGAGGTGGGGGAGAGGTGGGGGAGAGGTGGGGGAGAGGTGGGGGAGAGGTGGGGGAGAGGTGAGGGAGAGCTGGGGGAGAGGTGGGGGAGAGGTGGTGGAGAGGTGGGGAGAGGTGGGGGAGAGGTGGGGGAGAGGTGGGGGAGAGGTGGGGGAGAGGTGGGGGAGAGGTGGGGGAGAGGTGGGGGAGAGGTGGGGGAGAGGTGGGGGAGAGGTGGGGGAGAGGTGGGGGAGAGGTGGGGGAGAGGTGAGGGAGAGGTGGGGGAGAGGTGGGGGAGAGGTGGGGGAGAGGTGGGGGAGAGGTGAGGTGGGGGAGAGGTGGGGGAGAGGTGGGGGAGAGGTGGAGAGGTGAGGGAGAGGTGGGGGAGAGGTGGGGGAGAGGTGGGGGAGAGGTGGGGGAGAGGTGGACGACAGGTGGGGGAGAGGTGGGGGAGAAGTGGTGGAGAGGTGAGGGAGAGGTGGGGGAGAGGTGGTGGAGAGGTGAGGGAGAGGTGGGGGAGAGGCGGACGACAGGTGGGGGAGAGGTGGGGGAGAGGTGGGGGAGAGGTGGGGGAGAGGTGGGGGAGAGGTGGGGGAGAGGTGGGGGAGAGGTGAGGGAGAGGTGGGGGAGAGGTGGGGGAGAGGTGAGGGAGAGGTGGGGGAGAGGTGGGGGAGAGGTGGGGGAGAGGTGGGGGAGAGGTGGGGGAGAGGTGAGGGAGAGGTGGGGGAGAGGTGGAGAGGTGAGGGAGAGGTGAGGGAGAGGTGGGGGAGAGGTGGGGGAGAGGTGGGGGGAGAGAGGTGGACGACAGGTGGGGGAGAGGTGGGGGAGAAGTGGTGGAGAGGTGAGGGAGAGGTGGGGGAGAGGTGGGGGAGAGGTGGGGGAGAGGTGGAGAGGTGGGGGAGAGGTGGGGGAGAGGTGAAGGGAGAGGTGGAGGGGGGGAGAGGTGGGGGAGAGGCGGACGACAGGTGGGGGAGAGGTGGGGAGAGAGAGGTGGTGGAGAGGTGGAGAGGTGAGGGAGAGGTGGGGGAGAGGTGGGGAGAGGTGAGGGAGAGGCGGACGACGTGGGGAGAGGTGGGGGAGAGGTGGTGGAGAGGTGAGGGAGAGGTGAGGGAGAGGTGGGGGAGAGGTGGGGGAGAGGTGGGGGAGAGGTGGGGGAGAGGTGGGGGAGAGGTGGGGGAGAGGTGGGGGAGAGGTGGGGGAGAGGTGGGGGAGAGGTGGGGGAGAGGTGGGGGAGAGGTGGGGGAGAGGCGGGGAGAGGTGGGGGAGAGGTGGGGGAGAGGTGGGGGAGAGGTGAGGGAGAGGTGGGGGAGAGGCGGACGACAGGTGGGGGAGAGGTGGGGGACAGGCGGGGAGAGGTGGGAAAAAGGGGAGGAGGGAAGGGGAGGAGGCAAAGGGAAAGGACAAGGGCTGGCTCTGACCTTCCCACAGAGCTGGGGGGCAGCCAGGAGGCCCATGGCCTGTCTCCAGGGCGGGTGCAGGACAAGGCCCGATCCCTGGCCTCTGCTCCCCTCTGCCAGGCCAGGCTCCACGCTGGGCTGGGAGCACAGCATCTGGACTCTCAGGAGGGCGCCGGGTGAGAACAGACATACACAGCTGGGTGTGATGGGCCTGGATCTGGCCAGAGGCCCCCGGGTCCCTCCTGTGGGGCCCTCCTGGCACCCTGTGGTCCTGGCCTGGGGATTGAAAGTTCCCCCATGAATGCTGGCAGCCCCATGACTGTGGCAATGGAAAACATCCCCGTGTGGGGTGGGGTTCTGCTCTGGTGAGTCCACAGCCTGGCAGGGAGTCTCAGGCTCTCCAGAGCCAGCCCCTCCCATCAGCAACGCCACGAGCCCAGGAGTTTGAGACCAGCAACAAAATGAGATCCCGTCTCTACAAAAAGTGTCCCATGGGCACCAAGCCCACTCTCTCCCAGCCAAGCCAGGCCCTGTATGCCAGTGCCCCCAGCAATGGAAAGGGCTTCCCAGACCCACTCTGGAGGCTGGGTGTGGCACAAGGGGGGAGGATGTATGATGCAGAAAGTCCCCGGAGACCCAACACTGAGGCCACTTCCTCGGAAGGTGCCAGAATCCAGAAGGCAGTAGAGGCTGGGAAGGAGAGCCCCCAGAATGGGAACAGCCAGCCCCAGCCCTCACTGCCCGGGCAAGTCTGGCCCGGCTGCTCCACATGACAGGCCGCCCCAGCCCTGATGGGCCCTGAGTCGGTCAGCCCCGCCACCTTCTGCCAGCTTTGCCAAGGCCTGGTACCACCCCGCAGGATTTGCACTCACCTCAAGTTTTCCTTTTCATCAACTCACTTTAGAAACTCTTTAAACATTAAAATGCATCTCTCTCTCTTACCATCCACAGATCGTAACTAAAATATATCCAGGGATTGCATTTTAAAGCCCTAGCTTCCTTATCTGCAAACCTGAAATCCAAAAGACCCTAAAAAACTAAAAAAAAAAAAAATCCCTAAGTTGGTGGCAAATCAGTTGGCCGTGAGACTGCACGCTGACAGACAGAGGCTTCCTCCCACATCCCCAACACATGCAGAAAAGCGAAGCCGGAGCCACGGAGCGAGGCGGGGCCTGGCCAGGGCTGAGTCAGTAGTCAACGGCCCAGCCATGTTCACGGTTTTGTTTCATTTTGTTTCTGAGGCGGAGCCCCAGTCTTTCGCTTGGGCTGGAGTGCAATGGCACCATCTCAGCTCGCTACAACCTCTGCCTTCTGGATTCAAGTGATTCTCCTGCCTCAGCCTCCCGAGTACCTGGGATTACAGGCACCCACCACCATGCCCAGCTAATTTTTGTATTTTGGTAGAGATGGGGTTTCGCCACATTGGTCAAGCTGGTCTCAAACTCCTGACCTCAAGCCATCCACCCACCTCGGCCTCCCAAAGTGCTGGGATTACAGGATTGAACCATAATCCTGGGATCATGTTCACTTTCTGAAGTCAAAACAAAAAAAGAGAAACAGAGTTGCAAGGATCATCTGAGCCCAGGAGTTCAAACCCAGCCTGGGCACCACAGGGTGGCCCTGGCTCTTAAAAAAAAAAACAAAATGAAGCCGGGCACAGTGGCTCAAGCCTGTAATCCCAGCACTTTGGGAGGACGAGGCGGGTGGATCACGAGGTCAAGAGATCGAGACCATCCTGGTCAACATGGTAAAACCCCGTCTCTACCAAAAATACAAAAAAATTAGCTGGGCGTGGTGACGCGTGCCTGTAATCCCAACTACTCAGGAGGCTGAGGCAGGAGAATTGCCTGAACCCAGGAGGCGGAGGTTGCAGTGAGTCGAGAGTGCCATTGCATCCAGCCTAGGTAACAACAGCGAAACTCCATCTCAAAACAAACAAACAAAAAAAAACAAAAACAAAAACAAAATAGCTGAGTGGGGCGGCGCATGCCTGTGGTCTCAGCTACGCAGGAGGCTAAGGTGGGAGGATGACTTAAGACAGGGAGGTCAAGACTGCAGTGAGCTTGGATTGTGACACACACTCCAGCCTGGGCAATAGAGTGAGATCCTGTCTCCAAAAAAAGGAAAAACGAAAAGAAGAAAGAAAGAAACACACTAATCTCAAGGGTTTTAAGATAAGGGGTTACGGAGCCACACAATGAAAACAAACCCACTACTGCTTCATCCGTTCTCAACACCGGCCTGCTCCAGGCTCTGAGCCTGTCACCCGGGTCAGTGCGTCGCCGGACTGGACAAACTCACAGAGACAGAAAGCAGAGAGAGGCCAGCGCTGCGGGAAGGGGGTTTCACGTCCAATGGCGTCAGAAGCTCAGTGTGAGAAGACAAGGTTCTGGTGACGGACGGTGGAGACATTTGCCAGATTCCAGAAGGCAGTTGAGGCTGGGGAGGAGAGTCCCTGGGACGGGGACTCCGTAACTGTAAACTTCAAAATAATTTAAATGGTCGATTTTCCATACATCTTATCGCAATAAAAAATGTTGAGGCTTGTCTGACCTACCAGCTCCTGAGATGTCCCCTTGCAATAAGACTAAATGTGGGGCGAGAGAACCATCCTCTTGGGTGACTCGCTGTCAGCGGATGCTGTGTCCGCTGGGCCCCTTGAAACATGTCATCTGGTTCAGCCCACACCTGGAAACAGCTGCCCAGGGCAGATGGGTCGGAATTTAGAGAACAGGGCTCTGAGTTCAGGCTCTGCCTCCACTGGGTACCAGCTGTGCGACGTCGGGGGAACCTCGTGACCTCTCCCGGCAAAGCGTCCTCCTTTCGTCAAGGAAATGGAAGGTACCGGCAGCCACCGAGACAAGCCCTCAGGAAGACGCTCCACAGACATTAATCATTCTCCCAGTGATTCCTCGATTAAAGGTGCGGTGGGCATGGCCCGTCTGATGTGGGAGATGGGAAAAACGTCCAAGGTTCTACCAGGTCCCTGTCCCGAGGAAACCCAAGAGCCCTGGAGGAAAGATAGAAAATGGGTCCCAAGGACAAACCCGTGTGTTATGTGACAAAAAACGGGATCCGTGCATATTTGAAGGTGGGAGGAGAGAGTGACAAGGTGTCAGCGAGCAGGTGAAGGAAGAGGCAGAATTATCCTCAGCACGCAGAGGGAGGGATGACAGAGAAGACGAAGGCAGAAGGCAAGGTGACAGCCCACAGCTCTTTTCCTTTATGGCAGAAAGAGAAGAGAGCAAAGTCAGGCAGGGGCTGGTGGCCGTGTCTTCCGGCCCAGGAGTCTTGCATGTCCCCCTGGTCCTGTGTATCCCACAGTGGCCATTCATGCCATCCCGTCACTGCTGCTCCGACCACTGCAGCAGCCTCCTCCCTGCCCTCCCAGCCACCAGCCTCCGAAAGCCACCTCAGGCTCCACACACAGGTCTGCCGGTCACATCACACCCCTGCTCAAAACCATTCCCCTCTGCGAGAGGCTGAGAGGGCAAAGCGCGCCTTCCGAACGGAATGTCCTAGAGTCATCGGTTTTGGCTCCTGAGTCCCAAACTTAGACTTCAGAGAGAAAAAAAAGGAAGAAGTGCAAGGTCGGTGTTCCGGCCCACAGCACGGCTGACAGGAGGAAACCTGCACAGTCCCGGAGAAGCAGGGCAGGCTTCTGGGAGAACAAATGTGTCTCTTTTCACAGCTAAGTCCATGCATCTCTGATAAAATAAACACAGCCGGACACTCTGTTATGTTCGTGGAGAGGGTGTTTACATTTCAAAATAAACGCATCGCCCTCCTTCAAGTCTTTTGGTCAGAAGACTCAGCTCTGTGTGAGTCCCACCAGTGGACAGAAGGAACCCCAGGCCGGGTGCTGTGGCTGTCACTTGTAATCTCAACACTTTGGGAGGCTGAGGCAGAAGAATTGCTTGAGTCTAGCAGTTTGAAGCCAACCTGGACAACATAGTGAAACCCCAACTCCACAAAACATATGGGCTTGGCACAGCGGCTCATGCCTGTAACCCCAACACTCTGAGAGGCTGAGGCAGGCGGATTATCTGAGGTTAGGAGGTCGAGACCAGCCTGTCTAACGTGGTGAAACCCTGTCTCTATTAAAACACACACACACACATTAGCTGGGCACGGTGGCATGGTGGCTCATGCCTATGATCCCAGCTACTCGGGAGACTGAGGCAGCAGAATCACTTGAACCTGGGAGGCAGAGATTGTGGTAGGCTGAGATGGTACCACTGCACTCCAGACTGGGCAACAGAGGGAGACTCGGTCTCGAAAAAGAAAAAAAAAAATTAGCCAGATGTGGTGGTGCATGCCTGCAGCCCCAGCTACAGGGAGGCTGAGGTGGGAGGATCGCTGGAGCCCAGGAAGTTGAGGCTGCGGTGTGTCATGATCACACCACTGCAATCCAGCTTGGTCAACAGAGAAAGACCCTGTCTCAAAATAAAAAAGAAGGAACCCCACACTCCAGCCCACATTTTCTCAAAACAAGAGAGGCCTGACAAGGAGCAAGGGGCTAAAGGGTCGAGGTGGGGGTGGGGGGTCTCTATAGGGTAGCTCGGAATCAAACCGGGCACTGCAGTCTCAGCAGAAAGAACCACGGCATCCAGAGCTGAATGGGTACGGTCCAGGGCAGATGGCGGCCTGGCAGGAGGCAGCAAGTCCCCTTCCCAGCCCCAGACTCTGGCCAGCACAGCTCAGGCCACCTCCATCCCAACTGTCCCAGCACGTCACCATCGGACGCACCCTGGCTCCACTCATCCAGTTCTTCATGGCCTGTCTCCCCACTGCAAGGTCGGCTCCCGGCAGGCAGGGACTCTGGTCTGTACTGTTCACAGCTACGCACCCCATCCTGTCCCAGGACAGGCCTGGCCCACAGCTGGGGCCTAGAACACATGTTCAAAGGAAACGCCTCGGTGCACTTTGCCAGCCGCTCTCATCCCCGGCTCTGCCCCCTCGTCGGCAGAGAGGACCCTCTCCTCTCCCCCTTTCACAGCCAGGAACACACTGCTCCACTCTCTCTGAGCCCTGGTCCCCATGGTTGGGAGCCACAGTGACACTGAGGGTCCACACAGGGTGTCCCTCAGGGTCAAAGCAGCTCCCAGCCATCCCCAAGGCTGCAGGGAGACATGGTTGGGGCCGGGTGGCGGCCTTCCCTTCTGCCACCCACAGAGGCTGGCTCCCAGCCCCCAGGTACGAGGACGCCGAGGGCCACGCCTGCATGTCCTGGTCACGCTAGGCTGGAGCAGGACTCGCCCTCGCCCAACCAAGGGGCACTTTCAGTAGAAGGTAGGAATTGTTTGCTCTTCGGAGAAAAAACATTTGGTTTGTCACCGATTGGATCTAGAAATTGCCCTGTGCGCTCATCACACATCCCAGACAGAAAGAAAACAAACCTTACAAGAACCATGCTGCTGGGACAAACCCTCTCTCTGCTCCAGGCAAAGGATGCTCAGCTGTGACGATGTGCAGGTGGGGACCACCTCTCTAGAGCCCTTGGCCAATGAGGAGACGGGGCAGGTGGATGAAAGTGCTTGCTTCAAGGTGACACAGAGCGAGAACACCAGGACCAGGGAGGACCTGGATCCTGCAGGGAGCTGCCGAGCTGCTCAGCATCGGGAGGACAGATGTTAGTCCTGCAGAGAGGACAGCGTTCTTGTGACTGCCGGTGACGAGAGAAACACGGTCCCAGGCCCCATCTTCTGGAACCAAGTGGAAGACCTGAATTATTCGGGTTTTAGACCCCAGGCTGAGATAAAAGATCTGGGATTCTAAAGGTGGATGTGAGAGCCTGGGTGTCAGGAACCTTCCTCGCCCCTCCCCAAGCAGATGGAGCAGGGCTCACTGGGGTCCCACAATTGCCCTTCCAATGCAGACCCCCAGGTGGCTCTGGGTCCACTATTCCGAGCCACCCGCCCATGTGTCTGGCTTCTCTGCCAGGCTCTGAGCTCCGTGGGCCCAGGTCTTACTCTCCCTGCGCCTGGCATGCAGCGGGTGCTCAGTAAGTGGCTGATTGATAAGTCAATCACATCCAACCCCTCGTGTGACCCCACAGGAGATACGAGGTGAAGTGGGTGGCCAGAGGCCGCACACCGGGCTCCCCGGACTTCCCGCCCAGCGCGCATCCTCGGACGCGACACGGGCTTCTCCAAACGCCCTGGACACATACTCACAGCGGAGAAACCCAAGCGCAGGGTGACCTTCAAATTCAGCTCAAAATGGATTTTGCTGATCTTAATAAAAGATCCATTTAGCTTCTGAATGAGGGAATGTGAATTCCAGCAGGCCCCCTCTCCCCCTGTCTAAACACGCGGTCTAAACACAGGGCCTACTGGGACTCCCTCCCAGCGCAGGGAGCCTTGGCAAAGAACAACAGCATGTCGCGGGATTAATTTATGGAGCTGCTCGAGGTCTGGGCAGGTCTGGCTGCCAGCAGCCGGGGAAAGAGCACGTCTGTGTCCCACCCATCGAGTAACAATGCTTACCAAAGGCCTCGGACAGAGTCCAGAAAACTCTCCAAAACTCCCCCAGGGCACCAGAGATTCAGCCAGCACCGGCCACACCGAGGAGCCATTTTTTCCTTTTTTCCCTCAGATTAAAAAAGTAACACATACTCATTGTGACAAGCCAAGACGCAGGAGCACACACAGGAACTCACACCGACCGCCCTCCCCGCTCTCCCCCTCCCGTCCCCGGCGGCCAGCGCGTACAGTCAGATGCAGCCCCCTCCGAGCTCTCCATGAAACTCGTGAACAAGATGGAACGCGGAGCCAAGTTCAAGGTCCAGAGGAGAGAAGGGTCTACTCTTCCCGGTCACCTAAACAGAGATTATCCCATGTCCATTGTTCACCATTTCGGGGCCTTGCTCGGGCCGGGACTATAACGCTGGCCCCAACCCTCTTCCCAAAAGCCCCAAGTCCAAAAGCTCTGGAAACTCTAAGTTTTTCTTAACTCCTTTGGCAGCAAAAACTGCCCTTCCCTGCGGCTATTAGGGCCCAGCTTTTCCCCACCGGGCGTGAACACTCCCATGTTTAGCTGTAGAAACGCGGCCGTGTTTGGTCATCGGATGCTGCCTCCACTCCGCTGGGGTGTCGTGTCAAACACAGCATTGGTACTAAAGTCTCTGTCTGAGGGTCTGAGAACTCCTGACTTCTGAGACGTATCTGGCCCCAAAGGGATCAGACCAGGGGCTGCAGGTCACAAGTGATGGGAATAGGAGCCGCTGGCTTTGAGTTGTTTTATTTTTTAACTCCGTGTAAATGGAATTAGGTTGCTGTCTTTTCAAACAGAGGCTCTCATTCTCTCTAACCTTTCCGGGGCATTCTGAGCAGAGCTGTGCCCCGGGGCATCTTCTCCCTCGAGGTCAAGTTCATGGGGTTCATTTTGACCCCAAAGCAACTCTGCAGTGGCCTTCCTCACTGGTGTGTATGCGCCTCCCAGAATCTTTACCTCTATAGGGAATTAACGGGGGGACCCAAATGCTGCCCTTCCCTGCGGCTATTAGGGCCCAGCTTTTCCCCACCGGGCATGAACCCTCCCATGTTTAGCTGTAGAAACGCGGCCGTGTTTGGTCATCGGATGCTGCCTCCACTCCGCTGGGGTGTCATGTCAAACACAGCATTGGTACTTAAGTCTCTGTCTGAGGGTCTGAGAACTCCTGACTTCTGAGACATATCTGGCCTCTATTTCTGAGAAATAGAGGGCAGAGAAGGCAGATTGGACAAGGGTGGCACAGAGCAATACTCCAAGACTCAAAACCCACAGCGCCGCATCCAAGTCCACCCCCTGCGTGACTCAACCTCTCTGGGCCTCAGGAACATGGGAAGCTGTGAGGCTGCTTCCAGCTCTCTCTTGACAGCTGCCACCCCCAGCCCGGTCAGGCTCCATCTCCAAAGTGGTTCTTGCTCGCTTCCTCCTCTCCTTTCCAACTCGCCTGCCCAGTGCCACTCAGAAAACTCCCTCTTGTAAGACGTCTGGTTACGATGCTCTTCACCCCTGCTCCAAACACGCAGTGGCTTCTCAGCGCCCCTGTGAATGGAGCTCAAGCTCCTCTGTGGGATTTTCTAAATCTTACACTGAAAATATGAAAGCACCTGAATCCCACCAACTGTAAGACAGCTGTCTTCACCTACGCCTGCTCCTCCCCCCTCACATGTAGGCAGAGGCACACGCCTGCAGTTGGATGGTGGAGTGTGGACGGGTCTGTTTCTCACCCACAAATCTCCTGAGTGACTCCTGTAATAGGAACAAGTCTTCATGAGTATCTGAAAGCTACTGGCCCCAGGACTGGCCCTGCCTGAGCTACGGCTGCCCCAACACTCCCTGTCAGCCTCCTTTTAAAAAAATACACAGATAGACCTAGGCACCTTGGACCCTGCTTTCTAGACACTTTCCCAGCCTTGGCAACAGAACCTCAGATTCTCACCCCAGAGAGAAGGCCTTTGCAATCATTTCCTGAAATACACTGCACAGAACAGAAGCCTGTCACAGTAGACATCAGTGCATTAAAGGCACTGGTAAGTCCTGCAGCCAAAGCTCCCGCTTAGCTGTCTTTAATCTACTGTTTCCCAAATGCATCTGAGCAAGGGAAAAAAAAATCCCAACCCAACACCCAAGTCACTAGTGTTCCTTGGCACACGTGGGGGCCTGCTAAGTGTCCAAGGTCACCTCCCATACTTCTGAGTCACCTCCTGCTCAAAAACCTTCCAGAATGCCCCATCTCCCTGGTAACCGATCCGGATCCTCAGCCTGGTGTTTGCAATCAACCTCTTTTCACCTCTTAGAAAAAGCAGCGCATTGTGGTTACTGCCTGTGCAGACCTAGAAAAAATAGTGCCAGGTCAGCCTCTGACCTGCAGAGTGACATTTAAGCGAACCTTAAGCCACAGTCTCCTCATCTACGGAATGAAGGAACCAGCACCCAAGGACTAGCATTTCTGGGTTCTAGTCTATGCAGGGGTCTCAGCTCATAGCTGCAGTGGAGACCACAAGGGTGCGTGGACACAGAGTCCAGGAACAACAGCATAGAGAAGGTGCCCACTCTCCTGAAGTGACTCAGGGGCCTGAGTCAGAGCCGAGCTTTGCTACGTACTGGCCGCGTGAGCCTGGGTAAGCCCTTCACCTCCCGGAGCCTCATTTCCTTTTGGAAAACAAACAGGTGGCCAGGCGTGGTGGCTCACAGCTCAGGGCGTGGTGGCTCCCAGCACTTTGGGAGGCCAAGGCGGGTAGATCATGAGGTCAGGAGTTCGAGACCAGCCTGGCCAGTATGATGAACCCCTGTCTCGACTAAAAAAAAAAAACAAAAAATTAGCTGGGCGTGGTGGTGTGCGCATGTAGTCCCAGCTGCTCTGGAGGCTGAGGCAGGAGAATTGCTTGAACCCGGAAGGCGGAGTGAGCTGAGATTGAGCCACTGCACTCCAGCTTAGGAGACAGTCTTAAAAAGAAAAATGAAACAGGCTGTACACAGACGTACACACAGACACACGCACACGCAAGTGCACGCATAAGACCGACGGATTGTGTCAATGTCCTGTGCTGACTGTGACCCTGTACTACAGTGACCCAAAAGGCCAGCACTGGGAAAGTGAAGTGAAGGGTACGCTGGCTCTTCATTACTTCTCACAGCTGCATGTCAGTCTACAACTAACTCCAAGTAAAAGGCTTTTAAAAATGGGCTCAGGCCTGTAATTCCAGCACTCGGGGAGGCCCAGGTGGACAGATCACTTGAGGTAAGGAGTTCAAGACCAGCCTGACAAACATGGCGAAACCCCTTCTCTAGTAAAAATACAAAAATTAGCCAGGTGTGGTGGTCACCTGTAATCCCAGCTACTCAGGAGGCTGAGACAGGAGAACCACTTGAACCCAGGAGGAGGAGATTGCAGTTAGCAGAGACTGTGCCACTGCACTCAGGCTGGATGACAGAGCGAGACTCCATCTCAAAAAAAAAGAAAATGAAGCAGGTGAGCGCAGGAGTTTGAAGCTGAACCAAGATCACATCGCTGTACTCCAACCTGGACGACAGAGCAATATCCTGCCTCTGAAAAAAAGTGAAAGGTAACAAGGAGAATAAATGTAGGCCCGTGCAGTGGCTCACACTTGTGATCCCAGCATTTTGGGAGGCTGAGGCGAGTGGATTGCCTGGGCTAAGGAGTTCGCAACCAGCATGGGCAACAAGGTGAAACCCCATCTCTACTAAAATACAAAAAAATTAGCCGGGCATGGCAGCATGAGCCTGTAGTCCCAGCTACTCGGGAGGCTGAGGCAGGAAAAGCTCCTGAACCCGGGAGGCGGAGGTTGCAGTGAGCCGAGATCGGGCCGCTATGCTCCAGCCTGGGTGACAGAGCGAGACTCCGTCTCAAAAAATAAATAAATAAATGTAGAAACGCAGCAGGGATACTCAGGGAGATACTGCAAGCCTTCAACCGGATGGTGCGTCCATCATTCCCTCCAACGCCTGTACACGTCGTGACACTGAAGAAATGAATGAATGGAGGAATCCTGGAAGGCGGAGTAGGTGTTCAATCCTTTTTCTTACTCTTTTGATGAAGTCTTAATCGTCGAGAAAAGGAAACCCTTTTGAAATCTGACGGCTGAGTGCGCTGTAACCAGAGGGCTCCTGTGGTCTCCCAAGCATCGGACGCCTTACCAAGAGGTGCCAGATGCCTGGGGAGGAGCCGTCTAGCAGGCTCCTAGCCCCCTCCAACAGCCCCCTCCTGCCCTAGTCGGCCAGAAGCCAGGTGGGCACAGGCACACAGCCAGTAGAACGGAGAACAGGGGTCACTCTTGTTCACAAGGACATTTACACAAATCCCACCTTCCTCCCGAAAGGGCGAGGTGGCTTCCAGCAGAGGCCCAGATCCTGCCCTGACCCCCACACCTTCTCCTTCTGCCCTAGTTCCTTCCAACAGCTGGCCCAGGGAAGCCACCCAGAGGCTGCCAGAAAATATCCCCCTCCTGGTCTCACCCCATCTGCCACTGGCTGAGGCTGGCAAGTAGGCCAGGAGGCCCCCAGTCTCCCCAGAGACTGCAAGGTCACTCGGTAAGAACCAAAGAGTGAGGCGGAGGCAGCAAAGGCACAGATGAGGTCCAAGAGGGCTCCTGCAGAGCCGCTCACACCTGTGAAGCCAGACACAACCTGGGCACCCAGCAACAGGTGGCCATATGTAGCCCGTGAAGCTCCTGTTCTAGAAGAACGCTGAGCCACACGAGGCCACCTAACACTTGGCACTTCGCTCTAACACGTCCTAACATACCTAACCTTTGAAACCACCTTACAATAGACACACGGCTATTAACCCTTACAGATGGGGCAGTTATAGCACAGACAGGTTACGTAACGGACCCAGGAACACACAGCTAACAAGAGGTAGAGCCCAGATTTGAACCCCAGCATCTTGCCCTACAGTGGAGAGCCCTAACCCCTCTAAAACTCATCATGCTGTCCTGGTGAAAGAGATCGAAACCTGCAGTGTAAGCCTGGTCCACCCACAGTACTGCCCACGTGGGTGCCGTGCACATGCCTGTGTGCACCAGAATGCGCACGAGCAGAAACAGGCTGGGAGCGCCGGGTGGTGGCACTTAGCTCACTTGGCATCACCTCCTTATCTCCACTGCCTACATTTTCAACATGAGTATCTTAGACTTTGGAAAAAGATTCAAAACTGCTGCCCTTGCCCTCCCTGGTGCCCCGCCAGTCTGCACGTGCCCACCCACACCTGCCCACCCCGGGAGCCCTGCTCATGCATGGCCTGAGTCCTTCAGGCCCCAGACCGTCCCACCACCTGAGAGTCTATCTGTGATGGTGTCAGGGAAATAGTCCAGCCAGAAGCCTGGCAAGTGTCACCTCCCATACGTTTTGCATCAGCACAAGCGGCCCTTCTCACCCAGGGTGCTCACTCTCAGGGTGAGGGTAAGCGCCGGCCTCTGCTTGGGAGCCCAGCAAAGCCATCAGAACTTCGTCCGCAGCAACAGTGGGGGGCCATTCATGCCGGGGCGTTAAGGGAACAGACGCAAGAGGCACAGCGGCATGGAGAGCTCCATCTCGTCTAGAGAGAAAGTGCACACTGAACACGCCAAGGGGGAAGCACGAAGCATCAGCAGTCGCTGCCTCTGAGCTGTGAGGCCGGGCGTGTGGAGCGCCACCCCGTCATTCCACTCCGAACTTTCCAAAATTCCTACAGCAGTAATGTAATAAACATAAAAGTGAAAGCCAACGTGGCCGGGCGCAGTGACTCATGCCCGTAATTCCAGCACTTTGAGAGGTGGAGGCGGGCAGATCACCTGAGGTCAAGAGTTTGAGACCAGCCTGGCCAACATGGGCAAAGCCCATCTCTTCCAAAAATTAGCCGGGCATGGTGGCGCGTACCTATAATCCCAGCTGCTCGGGAGGCTGAGGCAGGAGAATATGGACATACGTTTTTGTTTCTCTTGGGTATATACATAGAAGTAGAATTGGTGGGTTGCACTATAACTTTATTTTTAAATTTATTTTGCTTTATTTTATATACGGGGGTCTTCTGGCTCTGTCACCCAGGCTGGGGTGCAATGGCACGCTCACAGCTCACTGCAGCCTTGACTTCCTGAGCTCCAGTGATTCTCCCACCTCAGCCTCCCGAGGCGCTGGGACTAGAGGCGTGCAGCACCACGCCTGGCTAATTTTATATTTTTTAAGAGGCATGGGTCTTATGATGATGCCCAGGCTGGTCTCAAACTCCTGGGCTTAAGCAATCCTCCTGCATCGGCCTCCCAAAGCGTTGGGATTACAGGCATGAGCCACCACTCCTGGCCCATATCCTAACTTCATGATCAACCTTTTGAGGAACTACCAGATTCTTCTCCAAAGAGGCTGCAACATTTCCCATTCCTACCAGCAATGTATGAGGATTCTTCTGTATGATTTGCTTTTAAACAAGGGGCACAGCAGGTGGGTAGGTAATCTTTACTTACATACAGTACACATTCAATATCTACAAAAGCCCTTTGCCATCCTGAGCCTTCATATCAAAAGATTATTTTAATATATATATATTTTTCATTTTAAAGGTGATAAATCCCAGCTCCTACACTTACTACGTGGTCATGGGCAAGCAGCTTAACTTCTGTGTGCCTCAGTTTCTCCATCTGGAAAACACTTGTGATTGTATCCACCTCAAAGTGGGGGTTAAGTTAGTTAATGCATGTGGAGCACTTAGCCTAGGGTCTCTGGCAGTCAGTAAGATCCCTGGGGTGTTAGCATTTTTTTTTTGAGACAGAGCCTTGCTCTGTCACCCAGCCCAGCCCAGAGTGCAGTGGCGCCCGCGCACCAGCTCGGCTCACGGCAACCTCCGCCTCCCGAGTTCAAGCAATTCTCCTGTCTCAACCTCCTGAGTAGCTGGGATTACAGGCACACGCCACCATGCCCAGCTAATTTTTTGTATTTTTAGTAGAGACGGGGTTTCACCATGTTGGCCAGGCTGGTCTCAAGCTCGTGGCCTAAAGAGATCCACCCACCTCAACCTCCCAAAGTGCTGGGATTAGAGACATGAGCAAGACACCGTAATCCTAATATCTATTTTCTAAAAGCATGCAACTGCCACAGAAGCCGCTCTCAGTGGCTCTGACAGGACCTTGGGCCACCCTGGAGATGAAGGTGCACTGGGTCTCCAGGATGCTGCTCACCATCAGCCTCACACTGGTGAGGCCTGCCCTCTGTGCCCTGGGCCAGGAATCCCGCATAGACTTGGCAACTGGGGCTGACCTCCCACGGCCCCTCAAATTGCTAATGCAAAAATACCAGGATATCTGTTGCCAGAGGGACAGTTTTGGCTGGTGAAGCAGGAATTCCCAGGGCACTGGCCTTCTGCCTCAGCCTCTGACAGGCTAAGTTGTGGGCAAGTCCCTTTCCCTTCCTAGGCCTTGGGATCCTGTTAAAGTGAAGAGTGTTAGACTCAAGTTCACCCAGTTCTGTGATTCTAAACCAACACTCAGATTCATTAAATACAAAGACAAATGAAACTGGAATTTCAGTCAAGGTTACGGATAGAGCATGCTTTGTAGCAAAAGCAGAGAAGGTCATAAATACTGTAAATAGTAGATACTTTGAACAAGAAATTAAATATAACACTATTAAACGCATATGCTCCAAATAACACAGCCACTAACAAGAGAGAGAGCCGGCAATTTTTTACACTCTGTGATTCTGAGATAAAGTAGTTATCTTTTCTGCATTAAACGATATTTCAGTTTAGGATTCTTCCTGCTCATCTAAGTTGTCATCAAATCTACTCAAGCCAAAGGACACACCATCTGGACTTCACCAATGTCCATCACAAGGGCAGGTGACAGAAACTGCTTTAGCCTCCACTGGCTCAATGCAGAGAAGATCATGCCTGGAATGTGTGCCCTTAGGACTGGCTAACTTGGAACAATCCTGAGGTTTTCACACACATTCCTCCTAGATTTGCAAAAGTAGAGCAAGGCAGGTGACAAGTGCAAAAGAGAATACATTTCGAGCCCCCAAAAAACTGATTCAAAAACTTATAAAGAGGTAAATCTCTAAAATATAAACCTCTTGGGAGATCAGTAAAATTCCTATACAGGTTAAGAAAAGAGAAAGCACCAATTACAAGTATCAAGAATGAAAGGGGACATCATTACAGAACCTACAGGCATTGGAAAGGTAATAAAGAAATATCGAGAACCAAGTTGTATCAGTTAACATGACCACCAAGATAAAATGAATACGTTATTTGAGAACAATAAATTACCAAAACTGACGTAAGAAGAAATACACCTGGTGGAAGAATTCTCATTGTCAGTACAAGACAATGGCCGAGTTTCCAATCCACCTAAGAAGGTAATTCAGAAAAAGATTACCAGCTGGAACAGGTTCTGAAATGTGGACAAACCCGGTTTGTTTTGGCAGTGACGTCTCTTAGAAGTTTTATTTACTATGGTTTTTAAAGACACATACTTAATGCCATTTTCATTGTTTTTCCCTAACCTCCCATTTCCACTGAGACTGTGACCTTGCCAGCTGTGATTCTGCCAAGTGCCATGCTTCTCAGGAATGCCACACTCCTATCACTGGCAAGGAATCACTATGTACAATGCACAAAAGAAAAACCGGTGGGTAAAAATTCCAATTTTAGCTATTTTTTCTATGTAGTTGGCGAAACAGGGCTTACACCTGTGAGTCAGTCAGAAGACAACACGAAGCCACAAAGAATAAAGTGCTAAATCATGAGCAAAAGTCACAAACGCTGCCTGTAGACAAGTGTCCAGCTCAGCCAGGAGAGGGAAGAGCAACTTCAGCTGGCAGGTGTCAGGAAAGAAGGCTCCCTGGAACAGGAAAACAGGCAGAAACGTGGAAGAAAGAGCAGGTGCCAAGACTTAACGGTGGGAACAAGCTCAGCTGTTCAAGGAATGGTGAGGAACCGGCTTCCAGCAGCACTAGTGTGTGTGCAAGGAAATGTGGCTATGGCAACGGCTGCTTACATTGTGGGAGTCACATGACCCCCACGAGTCTGATAAAAGCCACTGACCCTCTCCTCCAGAAAATGCACACATGCACCATATTTTACATTAAATTTTGAGGGTTAAGAAAGGTGAATGTGAGAACAGAGGTAGTGTTGAGAACGATGGATTTTTGTAAACTCCCCCCTTTTTTTCTTAAGAGATAAGGTCTCAGTCTATCGTCCAGGCTGGAGTACAGTGGTGTGATCATAGCTCACTGCAGTCTTGAACTCCTGGACTCAAGTAATCCTCCTGCCTCAGCCTCCCCAGTATCTGGAACTACAGGAGCATGCCACCATGCCTGGCTAATTTTTAATTTTGTTTTGTAGAGATGCGGTCTTGCTATGTTACCCAGGCTGGTCTTGAACTCCTGGCCACAAGCAATACTCCTGCCTTGGCCTCCCAAAGTGCTGAGATTACGGGTGTGAGCCACTGTGCCCAGACTCCCCTAGCTCTTTCCCATAACCTGACCTAAAGGGCAGCCCTCCTGATTCACCTGGACTCAAAGGGTCTAGGTCCCCATGTTTTTGATGTCTAGGTGCCAGCTCTCAAGAACAGTGGGAACAGAAAAACAGAAAAGAAATAATAAATAGCCAAAGTAATGCTATTTATTCAAGCATCAATTGAGCACATACTACGTACTAAGGCCTGTGACACACACTCTACTGTAATTCTCATATACAGATAAGGGAACAGGGCCCAGAGACAGACGGACGATCGACTGCTGCCCAGTACCCAGCAACCCCGTGAAGAACCATGTGCCTGAACGCACTTCTGTCTCTTGAATGAGCACTGGGAGCCCACGAGAGTTAAGGAAGCCTGGATCCCAGGTACCCTCCAGCTGTTCGCAGGTTTCCATCCTGCACCTGCCTTCCCTTGGATGACAGTGGCCACCACCTGGCAGACACTGTGAACAGGGCCCAGCACCCTGCAGGTGGTACCAAGGCCCATGGGAGATGTGCCAGAAGCCTGGGGACAGGGGTCCTGCTACAAGGCCAGAGGAGTCCAGGTGGGGACAGAAAGGGTAATCCTAAGGGTGAGGGGCACAGGCCCCTTCATTGCCAGAATTTTTGAGTGGGGCCCTCGGCTACCTCACCCTCCCTTCCTCCGGCCCAGGTAACCACAGAGATCATTTCCCGAGTCCGGACCACAGGCAGAGCCCTCGGTTGTGGCTTCACCTGCACCATGTCCCACAGCCCTGTGAGGTCGGTCCCAAGCCTGTCCCTGTGTGTGGGTGAGGAGCCCGAGGCCCAAAGACCGGAGTGACCTGCTGAGGGCCACCCAGATAGAAACAGGCGGGTGTGAAACCTGCTGAGGGCTGCCCAGAGAGCAGCAGGCGGGTGTGAGACCTGCTGAGGGCCACCCAGAGAGCAGCAGGCGGGTGTGAGACCTGACGTCCAAATACCCTTCACCAAAGCACACCTCTCCGGGTCCAGAGCAGACCAGCACGACTTTCCCTGGAACCTGGGTTTCTCCGACACAGAAAAGGGATGGTACTAGTGCCAACCTCACCTCCTTTTGTAAGGATGGCTTGAGAGCCAGGTGACTCTGAGCAGGAACGGGCTTGGTCATGGAAAAATCTAGGAAGCAAGTTTTTAAAGTCCTTCTTTCTCTTTCCCCAGAGCAGGGCTCTCAGCCCAGACAGTGGGGGCCCCAGTGCTCCCTAGGGCCTTGGACCAGCCTGAAGCTGGCCTCAGCACTGCCTGACTCCCCACCGCCCAGGGCCCCCGAGCCACGGGGCTGCCGGCTCTGCTGCTGCTGACGCTGCATTCCACTGGCCTGATTAAGGCCCTGGAGCTGCTGCAGCCAGAGTCACAAGGGATCCCATCACACCTCCTGGGCCCCGAGCTCTGGGCACCTGGACACCACAGCCGGGCAGCAGGGTCGCTCCCATTAGTCAGCTCCAGACCTGGAGGGGACAAGGGCAAGAGGAGGACCTCCTCAAGGAGGTCCACTCCCTGGAGACACCAAGCGTGGCTGCGTCACTGCACCAAGCCAGGTGCTAGCCCGGCACACGCTCAGCAGGGCTGGCCTCATCTGGTCACGACAGTCACCCTGAGGGGCTGGTGGGAAAGAGGAAGTCAACTGCTCTCATACACTCATAAACTGTCCTGTTTACAGGGTCAGTGAGATAATGTCTCGTAACTGATAACGTGGCAACTGTCACTGTGATTTCCTTATCACCATCACCACCATCATCATCCTTACCGTATTTCACTGATTTGAAGACCCAGACTGTTCAGATTTTTTTTGTTTTTTTTTTGATATAGGGTCTTTCTGTGTCACCCTAGCTGGAGCACAGTGGCACGATCATAGCTCACTGCAGCCTCAAACTTCTGAGCTCAGGGCACTCTCCCCCACAGCCTCCTGACTAGCTGGGACCACAGACGTGTGCCACCACACACGGCTAATTTTTTATTTATTTGTACAGATGGGGTCTCACTATGTTGTTCAGGCTGGTCTCGAGCTCCTAGGCTCAAGCAATTCTCCCACCTCGGTCTCTCAGCTGGATTACAAGCATGAGCCACCGCACCCAGCCTGTTTTACTTGTTAATGTATCTGAAATGTGAAATCAGGACGAAATCTCACAATGGGGGAGGGTCAGTCTCCCAGGCAGCATCTTCTCAGGCCTAGGGGGACAGAATATCAGCAGTGACTGTGGTCTGATGTCACCACCCGGTACAGTCGTGGTCCCTCATGCTGGCTTTCCCCTGCTCTCATCTGGCACACAGTAGGGGCCACGAAACTGCTGACTGAACCCACCCATCACCCCTGCTCAGGCCTCTGCATCCAGAGCCCATGGCAGAGAAGCCCCTCACTATGTCATTTCCCTGTAAATGTCTCCTAGGCAACGGCCCTCCCGGCCCCTGCAGGGCCCTCCAGAGTTTCCCAGAATGCCCCCAGGAGGGCTCAGGCCACGGGCAGCCTGCCACCAGCACGGAGCACCCGAGGAGCTTCAGGCTGCAGCCTGGCGAGAGCAAAGCACCAGGAAGTGGATTTGGCTTAGACTCCCAAAAGCCCATGGAGAGCAGGAAAGCCAGAGACAGGGGAGATTTCTCCTGCCATCCAGAGAAATTCTTATGACATGTGAGTCTTGGGAAGCTCTGGCCAATATGCTCAGAACCATCTCACCAAACAGGGAGACAGCGCCAGGAGTCCCAGAGCTCCAGCTTAGTGGGTTTCCAGCAACTGTTCCAAGCGTGCTCAGCCCAGCTCCCTGCAGGCTGCAGGCCAGACACTGTGCTCTGCGTGGAGGTGACTTCTGGGGTTGCTGGGAAGTCCTCTGCCAAGGGCGGGCAGGGACTCAGCTCTGGCCACCTGGCAATCATGACACCAGAAAGTCACTGGGAAGGGGCGTCTCTCAGACCCATGGCCCCAAAGCAACTGCTAGGGTAGAGACAACGTGTGTGCAGCTGGGCTGAGAAGGGAGCACTCTGCCCCGGAGCTGACACCTGCATGGCCTTGGGCCAGTCACCTTCCCTCTCCAAACCTCAGAGACATCAGTTTCCAGATGTGAATAACTGAGATACAAGAGGCTCCAAGACAGAGATGCTGGCAGAGGGGGAGGAGCTGCAGCACGGCGGGAACAGGGCCAGCTCAGCCAGAAGACACAACTGTCACAAATGCACAGAATCCACAATGAAAGACTGGACAAAATTAAAGGGACAAAAAGACAAATCCAAACTCTCATAGATCTTAACACTCTTTTCTCAGCAACTGACAGACCCAAAAAAAGAAATCAGTAACAACCTAGACAATCGGAACACCGCTACCAACCACCAACCTCCTCAAATTAATTGATATGTAGAGAACCAACTACTGCTGTCTCCATGTCCTTTTCAAGAGCTGGTGGTCCCTTCTTTAAGGGAGTACACTTAAATAGAAAAGGATTAAAGCCTTACAGAGTACCTGGTCACAGAAGTCAATTAGAAATCAATAACCATAAGATATTAAGACAGGCCAGTGTTTGGAAATTAAGCAACATATTTCTAAATAATCCATAGGTAAAAGAAAAAAACACAAGGAAAATTGAAAAATATTTCAAATGAGATGAGAATGAGAAATGACTTATCACAAAGTGTGAGGTGCAGCTAAAGCAGCGCTTAGAGGAACATGCGTAGCTTTAATTGCCAATATTAAGGTAGGGATAATCATCCCTCCCATGCAGAATTTTAGAGAAAAATAAACGAGCTTTCACGGGGAAAAGAGGGATCCATATGGGGGTGCTTAGCAAATATACCAGTGCCTGGCCCCCTTCTTAAATACAATTTAGCAGGTATTGTTGAGGCTAGAAATTTCTCTCTCCATATCCTGAGGGACAACATGACTTTGCAGGTTCCCCTTTGGGAATACTAAGATCAAGAATTTGCCAGGTGTGTGGGCAGCGGGGAGTAGAGACATCAGAAGATACCACCAGCAGAGTCACTGCGGGGGCCGCAGGTGTTGGCTCTGAGACAAGATAATAAACCAGAATCAGAAACAAAAGAAGGGAGGACAGGCCTGGGTCACAAACGGAGTCCCGAAGTCCCTCCTAAGACTCTTCCTATTGACCAGAACTCCCCAGGCAGAAGTCTCAGAGCTGTAGAGGACCCTGAGAAGCTTGTCATTCCTCCCTGACACATCAGAGGTAACGCCTGGCTCCTGAGGGAATGAGTTCTCCATCCCCAGGATTCAAAGGGAGACTGAAGACTCACTGGGGAATAATGAGATGAACAGTTACTGAGTTTTTACTGGGGCTTGGTCTGTGCAGAACACGTCAAAGCTTTGTCTCGCCCTCATGACATCTCTGTGAAGAAAGTTCTAGAAAGGAGGCACAGGGAGGTACTTGGGAGCCAGATTTTGGGCCAGACACACAGGGATCCCGTGCCAGCTCCGCTGCTCCCCAGCTCCGGCCTTGGCACGTGTTTCCGCCTCTCTGAGCCTCAGCCTGCACATGTATGAAATGGGGACAACCATCTCTAAGGCACAGGGAGCATCCACGTAAGTGAGCCATGGTTCCTGCCCCAGCTTTACAGCCAAGCCTAAAGCAGGAGAGGTGACTTACTCAGTGTCGCACGGCAGAGAAGGACAGGTGCAAACATGTATCTGAGTCCAAATGGCCCCAGGGCACGGAGGAGAGTCAGGCCACCAAATCAGAAGGGACCCTCTGGGGCCACAGATGAGAACCCAGAGGACCACAGGGCTTGAGGGCAGAGCAGGGAGGGGTCTGGGTGCCCCCGCTGTGGAACACCAGCCTCCCCACGCCCCGCCCTGCACCTTCCATCCCCAGTCACTGTGCCCACCTCCCTCCTGGTGCAGCCCAGCCGGACTCCAGAGTCTGTGCCAAGCTGTGTCTTAAGACAGACACCACTGTGGCCAAGAGGAAGTGGTGGCACAGGTGAGAGCTAGGCTGGCACATGGACCCTGCCAGATTCACCTCCAGGCAAGAATGTGAGAGTGTGTGCATGAGTGTGTCATGAATGAGAGATGGTGTGCGGGAGTGAGTGTGTGCATACGGTTGTGTGTGAGGACATGCGGGTGTGTCACTGCAAATGACTGTGTGAGTGTATGAGTGAGGATGTGGGGCCGAGGGGGTGAGAGGACAGGTGTGCGTGGAAGAGCAGGCATGTGAGCATGTGGACACAGCGTGAGGGAGGTGTGAGTGTGCGGGTGAGTGATGGGTGTAGGAATGCACGTGACCACACGTGCAACAGTGAGTGCACATACAAATGTGTGGGTGGGAATTTGCATGTGTATGTGTGTGCATACAAGAGTGTGAGCAAGACACATGAGAAGGTGCAAGGTGCATGTGTGTGAGGGAGAGAGGTGGGTGTGCTGGGGTGTACGGGTCAGAGGGGTGGTGCGGGCACAACCACCTCGCCCTGTGGATGCCGGGGGAGGAGGGGCTTCACTCCCATCTGGGGCATCCCTGAGCAATCCGCTGCTGGTCCCAGGCAGGCAACCCAGTAGGCTCGCCAGCTTGGCCTGCCTTACTGAAAACCTACACTGCACTAAGTCTGAAGCCCTAAAGAAAGGCCTGGTTCACTCTGTCACCTGCCAAAGGGACAGGTGAGCAGCCAACGTGCTGCGTGTCTCTCCCGTTAATGGGAAGCGCTCTTGGAGGAGGTATCCGCAGTCACACCCCTGGGCGCTCATACAACCAGACCCTGCACTGACCCCACTTATGAATCAGAAAGAAAATGCAATTTCCGGAAGAGAAAGAGGTTGAGGCACGGGAGAAGCAGCGATTCCCCCTGCAGGGACCAGGCCACCCGGGGAGTGAGTGGCACCTTCTCTGAGTGCCGCCTTTCAACATGGGGCTCACACGTGAGGCCACCCCTGGGCCAGGCCTGACCCTCCTCCATACTTTGGGGCCTGCCCAGTTTCTCAGACAACAGGGCTGAACCCAGAGGCCACTGTGCATGCAGTGGCCCACCAGGTACATTCTGGGCTTCTGCAGGAGGCTGAATGGTGGATACTGTTCCCACAATGGCACCTCCTCCTCCCGCAGGAGCCCTGCCTACCCAGACTCCTGGTGGGGGTGGCTACCAGGAGCCCTCAGTGTCCGCAGCGCATCTCCTGCACCCGGTGTGAACAGCCTTGCCGGGAGCACCACACGCAGCCTGGAGGCAGAGCACAAAGCCGCCTTCTGGACATTCCAGGGCTCCCTTTCGCAGAGGCTCCTGGGGGATCGCACAATTGCATAAAAGAACGGCCTACATCTGTGAGACGATCCCTCTCAAAGGGCAAGGCACACCTGGAGGCTGCGGCAGCTCAAAGGGACCACAGTTTGGAGAGCTGGCACTGCAGCCGTTGCAAGGCGCCACCATGCTCTCGGGATACCTGAGCCTCCACCTGCCCTGCGCTGCCGCCAGGTGCCTCCTGGCCTCCCTTTGCTGCTGGCATGGACCCCAGGCCCCCTCCCAGACCCATGGCCGGTCCTGTCACATCTGGAAGTGTGGAGGCCCCACACCACTTCCCAGCTGCCGCCCTCATCACCATCACTCCCCCACGCAAGCCTCGCAGCCTGCAAACCTTCCCACCCGCAGCGGGAGACGAGGCTGATGGGTGTGGAAGGGTGACTAAAACACCGCAGCAGTGGTGACAGCCCTCTGACCCCCCACCTCCAGAACTGAGAGCCTTCCTGAAAGCTGATGCCAGGGAGCCTGGCGGCCTCCTCCTGTGCTAATCAGGGGCTGGGCCGGGTGGAAGCCAGACCCCACGGGGCTGCACCACCTCCCAGAGGCACCCCTTAATTCCAGGGCGGGGGAAAGGCTGAGGCAGTGGTGTTGGACTGACCACTCCGTCACCTCCCAGCCCTGGCACCTCTACCTCAAACTCCCTTAGCTACCTGAGGCTTGGCCTCTTTACCTGAAAAGTTGGAATGATACCATCTGCCCAGGGGGCAGTTCACACCTCCGTCTGTGGTCACAGGTGGGGAACTGGTGTCTTGCCCAAGGTCACCAAGTTAGCTGGTGGCAGCGTGGAGCCCAGATGGGACCCACAAGGATCCCGGGGCCAGCAGACACAGTGGGCAGCTGCAGAAGCTGGGGCTGACACGGAGCCCAGGTTCACCTGCTCCCAGCTTTCCAACATCACGAAACACATGTTATTTCTAAATGTAAAATATGACACAATCTGAAAATGTCTTTAAAACGTTGAAATGGTTCCTACAGTATAATAATTGGCAGGAAGCATCCCAGCATACATTTAAGGAGTGAAATAAGGACTTTTCAAGGTGACATCACTGGTACGTACATTCCATAAGAGGAAGCTTTTCTACATTCGCCACTTAGTTAAATGCTAAGAACTCACTGGAGACCCCTCCTCCAGGAAGCCTTCCTGACCCCATCTATCTTCATCTCCCTGGTGGCTCCAGCCTGCCTTCCCATCGAGGAAGGGTGTGGTGAGCAGGTCAGAGGGCAGATGCTGGAGCCAGACAACCTGGGTGTGGATTCCAGTTCCGGGGCTTCCCAGCTGCGTGACTTTAGGCGAGTGACTTAACCTCTCTGTGTCTCAATTGCCTTGTCTATAAAACAAGTAAGCCCACTCATAAAACAGAGAGATAGTTAGATGGGGCAGCGCAGGCAAAGCTCTTGCGGTGGTGGCTGGCACAGGCACATACTATCAACACCAGCTGCTGCTGCCACTGGCACTGCTCTCATCAGAGCCCAAGGGCTTGGGAGTGGAGGACTGGAACCTAAATACCCTGTGCCAACAAATGACCTAATAATGGGCAGGATAGTGTGGCCTCAGTGGGTGACCTTTGAGGGGTCACCCTTGGGCCCTGGGCTGCCTCCTCTCCCCAACCCACTCCTGCCAAGTAGAAACAGCTGCAGCAAGAGGCACCGGGCCTGGGCCCTGGCTTGGCAAGGCGGAATACCAACCCCAGCCTTTGTGCCACTCTAACAAGGTTCTGGTTCCTCTTGCAGGAAGCCCAATCCAGCAACCAACTTCATCAAGGGCTCCACGCCAGACAGGCCAGGCAGCAGAGCTCAAAACACACAGTCAGAGCAGCCAGACCCCAGGCAGCCCCAACCTCCGGGATCTTCCTGCCCCACAGCCCCCGCCAGCATGTGCAGAAAGACAAGACAGCTAGCGACTGTCAGCCGCGCAGGAGCTGGGGCTCAGCTAGGACTCTGCAATCCACCCCTACTTTCCAGAGGGGAAAGCTGAGACCCAGCCAGGGTACAACATCTTGCCCAAGGCTGCAGCGAGTGTTGGGGCCATAACCCAGAGCTTCTAATGCCCAGGGTTGTAGCTGGAGCCAGCCAAAAGCCCCCAGAGCCCATGCAGCCCCCTTATAAATTCTCAGTACAGCTCCCCTCATCCTAGGGAGAACAAACATGATCGCCATCTTCAAACACAAATCCACCACCCGCACACCAGGACTAGGAGGACGGACTGCAGACAGAGTGACGAAACAAGGCTTCCAGGAGTCCCCAGCACGACCGTCCCAAACCCAAGCCCCATCATGTTGCTTGCCTGCTGAAAACCCCAACGGGAAAACCGTCCTCAAAGAGTTAAACCTCCAGTGATCCGAGGACTGAGCCACCTTACTCCAAGGGAATACTCAAGGAAATAATACTCCAGGGCGTACTCAAGGAAATAATACTCCAGGGTGTACTCAAGGGAAACGCAGACACCTGTCCACACCAACACTTGCCCATGTGTGTTTTCAGCAGCGTGAGTCAGAGGAGCCAAAAACTGGAAAGCCAGCGTCCTTGCGCTGCCGATGGAGACGCGGATGCGGTCCACCCACACAACGGCACCTGACTGTGACACGGATGGAGTTCTGATCCACGCAGCCCCGTGGCTGAACCCGGATAACAACACTGCGTGAAAGAAGCCAGTCACAAAAGGTCACATATTAGATGATTCCATCTACAGGAAACGTCCAGAACAGGCAGATCCATCAAGACAGAGGGCAGACGAGTGGGTGCCAGGCATGGGTGGAGGGATGGGCACAGGGTCCCCTTTAGGGGTGATGGGAATGTTCTGGAGCTGGCAGTCACGGTGGTGCACAACTCTGTGACTACACTAAAACCCAATGAATTGTACACTTTCAAAGGGTGACTCTACGGTGTGTGAATTAGGTCGAAAAATAACAAAAACCAGAGACCTTTCTCCAGGTCAGCCTCGCAGTCCTGGTTCCTACCAGACAGGTCTCTGGCTGCTGCTACAGTGGACGGCGTGCCCCTCATTCCTCCCTGTCCCCCACATCTCCCTCCTCACTCTCCCTCAGTCCCACCTCAAGACCCCCCCGACAGGACCCTCCTCACTTTGCAGGTGGCAGGCGCCCACCACCCCTCTCTCTAGCCACTCTGCTGGCCACCATCACCACCCCCAAAACCCTGCCTGGTTGCTCACTGCTGGGTCCTGGTGTCTAGAGCAGTGCCTGGGGCACACTGGGCGCTCAGTAAAGGCAGTCTGGGCACGCTGGGCGCTCGGTAAAGGCAGGCTGGGCACGCTGGGCGCTCGGTAAAGACAGGCTGGGCATGCTGGGCGCTCGGTAAAAGCAGGCTGGGCACGCTGGGTGCTCGGTAAAGGCAGGCTGGGCACGCTGGACGCTGGGTAAAGGCAGGCTGGGCACGCTGGACGCTGGGTAAAGGCAGGCTGGGCACACTGGGCGCCTGGTAAAGACAGGCTGGGCACACTGGGCACTCGGTAAAGACAGGCTGGGTACACTGGGTGCTTGGTAAAGGGAGGCTGGGTACACTGGGCGCTCAGTAAAGGCAAGCTAGGCACACTGGGCACTCGGTAAAGACAAGCTGGGCACACTGGGCGCTCAGTAAAGACAGGCTGGGCACACTGGGCTCTGGGTAAAGATAGGCTGGAACTTGCAAAAGCATCTGTTTCCGCAGCCTTCAAGAATAAATCCCAGACTCCCCAGCTGTGCCCACAATGCCCTCCATCGGCAGTTCTCATCCTTGCACTTGAACCTTCTAGAAGCTTTAAAATACCAGGGCCCAGGACCACCCCTCAGAGATTCTGAGTTAACAGGCAGGGGCAGGGCCCTGTGGCTGCTGTTTTAAAATTCAGATTGATTGGCGTTGATTCAAGCCTGGGATCCCCAACACAAACAGGAACACTGGGCCTACCCTTCCCTTGGGCCCGTCCCCTCTTCCCACTCCATGCGGAATGAACAACTGCGCTCCAGCCAATCAACCCCCAAGCCCCAGGCCTCAATACCTGCTCCTCTGCCAGGAGCACGTGGCCCCTACTTGGACTTGGCTGAATCTTTTTCAGTCTTCGGGACTCAGCTTAAATGTCACCTCCTCCAGGAAGCCTTCCCTGCACACGCCTGTTTCTCACCCTGCCACAGTTTCTCAGCAGACCGCATCCTGACCTCAGCACAGCACTCGATGCCCTGCACAGCCATGGCTGGACCTCTTCACCAGCCCCTCGACTTCTCATCGTCCCCCAGCACTTTGAGGTCAGGGGATGCCTGATTCATAGGAGGTGCCCGAAGCGCCAGGTGCTCCCAGAGTGCCCGGCCCAGGGTAGGCAGCATTGTTCGGTCATTGGGTGGAGTATTCGTGTGTTTCTCCGGGGCAGCCATGGATAAGGGTAGGGCTCGCACACGGACAGGAGGCAGGACTGCACTTCGTCCCTGGCCCAGCACTGCTGGGGTACAGCGTTGTCTGAAAGTGATTCTTCCTGACCCTCACATGTTATCCTCCAAGGGACAGAACCCCAACACATTCTGGGGCCCTAGCATCATATACTAAATTTAAAACCAGACCCCAAGACGAAGTCATGCTCCTGTTACCAGCTGCACAGCCGACTGCCAGCAATAGATCACAAGACATTTCCCAGAATCCAGACACAGCCTCAGAACCCTTCTTAACACAGCATGAGACAGAGGAGCGAGACCCCATGTATATACAATGCAAATCGCCTATGACCTCTGAAGAACCGTCCTGCCGTTCTGACAGATAGGGAAGCTGAGTGGAGGTCGCCCAGTGAGGAGGGCTCCTTCCACAACTGACCCCAAGTGTCCTACCTGGGGCTATGTGAAGACAGCGGGCAGGTCCTGCAATGCTATTCTCCAAGGACAGACACGTCACCCTTCTTCCGTGTGCCCACTAGAATAGGGACCTGAGGGGAAAGAGGGCTCTGAATTCTGGATGCAGGGTCTTCCCAGGCAAGAGAATGTGCCCAGAAGGGACACATCTTCCAAAGACGCTCACAGCAGTTAATCTCACAAGGGTGAGATCCTGAGATTGCAGACCCCGCCCCCTCCAGCCGCACCCCACCCCCTCCAGCTGCACCCGGCCCCTCCCGCTTCCAGGGGAGGCTGAGTTGTGAAGACCTTTTGCCTTCACTTCCTCCTTGCCCTGGTTTTCTCCAGCTGCCTCTGGGTTTGGGAGGGGCACATCTGGAAAGCTCACTCCTCCGACTTCAGAAGGGCCTGGCCCCTTTCCCGCTGCTGCCAAGGAGAGGGTACCAGCCCCAGCCAGGCTGCCTCCTTTGGCACCTTCCAGAAGGTCTCCCCTTCCAATCAGTCCTGACCAGGTGTTGTAAGAGCCTGCGCCTGGGGAGGAGGGGCAGCCAGGCTCCCCCGAGGAGCAGGGAACCGCATGGGCACAGATAGCCAGGAAGCATGGGAAACACATGTGCACGTGGCCCTGATGGGCGGGTGACGACAGACGCTCTCTGCAGACCTCAGATGTCCCTGCAGAGAAGAAGGGTGGCTGTAGCAGCAACACCTGTGCTGGGCTCAGAAGCCACACTCGGGGGGGGCCTGGCCGGGGCGTTCCCACAGTGAGAGGCTAGAGTGTGATTAGGTAAACAGCTGCGTGCACCATTAACCAGAATGCTCTCCGGACACAGTTCTGGAAGCAGGAAGGGCGGCCTGCCCGCCAACTGGCTTGCAGGGAAAGCCAATCCATCATGCGGCAGATCCATCCTCGATGGGAGCTCTCCCAGCAACAGAAGGAAGGTGCCGGCTAAGACCTCAACAGATGGGCCACGCTGGGGAGGCAAAGGCACAGGGCGCCACTGCTCAGTGAGAAAAAACTCGGGGGTGCAGCCGAGGCAGCCACGGGGGGCATCTCAGGGCCTCTGCCCCACGAAAGCTAACTCCTGCCCCTGAGCTGTTCTAGCGGCTGGGGCAAGGAGGGGTGGGCACACAGGGGAAATTCAGAGCCACTGCCCCACCTCCAGGGCATGGCCGCCTCCACAACTGGACACCCACGGACAGAAAGACAGGGTTTAGGGAGGCGAAGGTGTGAGGATCACCTGAGACGAGACACGGCAACAAAGTCTCTACACAACGTCAAAAAATTAGCCAGGGATGATGCAGCACACCCATGGTTCCAGCAACCCAGAAGACGGCGGGGGAGGATCGCCTGAGCCCAGGAAGTGGAGGCTGCAGTGAGCAGACAGTGCACCACTGCACTCCAGCCTGGGCAACAGAGTGAGACACTGTCTCAAAACAAGACAAAATAAACCCACTAACAAAAAGGCAAGGCCAGGGAGAGGCTGGAGCAGACTCAAGGGCTGACTCAGGCGCAATGCTACTCCTGGGGTTACTAGCTGAGTGACCCTGGACAAGCTGCTTAACCTCTCTGGACTTATTTCCTTATCTAGGCAAAGGGGACAGTGGCACCTCCTGAAAGTGGGCTGTGGTGAGGCTTCAGTGCGTGTAAAGACTAGTGAGGTGTGCACACCTCCTAGAGAGCACGCTCAGAGCACTTCATAAAGGCATCACCCTCACCATCACGTCCCTAAATGCCACCCCCAGCATCCTGGCCAGCCCTATTTCTAGCTCTGAAGGGAGGGACAACCGTTCACCACCCCAGCAGAAAGGCAGCAGGCAGAGGCAGCACTTTAGGGAGGGAAAGGGGGGCGCCGACGCATCTGCACCCCACTGCAAGCCAGGCGCTCCCACCCAGGCTGGCTCACTAGGTTCCACGACAAACCTTCCAGAGGGAAGAACTCAGATGCAGCCACTGAGGCTGAGGCAGGGCCAGAGTCTTACCCAGGATCACATGGCCAACTCCCAGCAGCATGTAGATTCAAACCAGGCCTGTCTTAAGGCAACCCTGGGGTCTTTCCAGGGTTTAGTGCTTCGGGCAGGGGTGCCCGGCCAGAAAAGCAGGCTTCAGCCATCCCCTGCCCATCCTGGACACAGCCCTAGCGAAGCAGGAGGCACAAGGCAGGTGCCTGCAGAGTGTGTCGCTCCCTGGGGCCCCGCTGGAGGGAAAGTGCAAGTCCTATCCACAGCAGAGGGGACCGGGGACACCTTCTCTCTTCTTTCTTTTTTCTTTTCTTCCCTATTTTTTTCATGTTTCCTCTTGCAGTGTTTTAGGGCTGACTCACTAATGAATGAACACAACACAGGGACAACGGAGGAGTCACAGGAAGCAGCACAGATCATGGTTCTGGGACATGCCACGTCCCCCGCTGAGTGGCTTCCCCACAGCACTGCCCTACTCATCCCACCCAAATTCTCAAACCACCCCCCCAAAACAGATAGGAAGGCGCCCATAAGAATCAAGATCTCAGGGCTGGCATTAGGATGCCAGCTTGGGGACAGCCCCTCTACCCTCTCACTTTCCCCAGGGGCCTTGCAGGTTTCTCCCTGACAGCCCCTGCCCAGAGCCCCAGCTCATTCCCAGCTCCTGAAAGCGCCACCTTCGCAGCCCATGCCCACCCTGGCACTGGGTCCCAATTTTAATCTGTTCTGCTTCTTTTCTGTACTTAGCTCTGCTCGAAGTGGCTCCTTCCCTCCACTCCCCATGTGTGTCCCCCTCCCCCATGACACTGGCGGCTCTGAGCTTGCCACCAGATCCCCAGCATCTGGAACCACGCCTGGCTCAGAGTCCGCGCTCCATAAATATTTGTTGAATGAATGGGAAGGAGGGGGAGGAGGACGGAAGGCCAGAAGGCTGCATTTCCGGCATTCTCCCGGCTGTCAGTCGTGCCTCCCTGGGAGCTGGGAGCTGAGGCTTCTCCTTTCCCTCCATCCGGGGGAGCCTGAGACCTGCAGAGCTGCCCACTCTGTGGGCAGACCTGCCTCGGCGGCCTCACCACCCGCCTGGATTGCTGGCACCGCTGGGCCCTAAGCGGATCTCTTCCCTGTCCGTTCCACTTTCTTTCAAGAAACTGTTATTGCTCCCCTGAGCCTTCAGCTTCAAATCCAACCTCCTATTCCTGATTTCAAGGCCTGGAGTTCACTCCAACCTTGCTTCCTCTCATCCCTGGCAGGCATCTTCTGCCCAAGGAGGCTGAGCAGCTCACCCCGCTTCTGGGCCCGCTTGCCTGCCCCATTCCAACAAATCCTACCTCCTTTCTGAGGCTTGACAACAGGGAGTCAGTGGAAGAGGGCCTAGGAGCAGAAGCAGGTTCGAACTCCACCTCAGACACCCACTGGCTGTGTGTCTGACTGTTCAGGGTCTTGGTGGACTCCTCTATAAAACGAGATGAGAAGGCCTCAACGGCCACATAAGGGGTGACTAGGGAACAGAGCAGACGTCCATACGCATGAAACCTTGTTAAACCCATGCTGACCCCTTCTGGGCAGACACCAGCCTGCCTACCCGTCCACATGGGACTACTCTCCACTCCCCCTTCCCAGCTGCCTGGGAAACTGCGGCTTCTTGCTTCCTGGAGTTCTTATCGGTCAAGGCCAACGGGCAGCATCCCATCAACTCCTGACATATGAGCAAATCCACACGAGAAAATGCATCAGAATTTGAACGTTCTGTACAAAATCCTGTGTCTGAGGCCTTGCAGAGAGTTCTGACTGCCCTGTGACACATGGCTGCCACATGTAAAATTGGTCCCCAGCCTGCAAGCCGGCATCTTGCACACAGAACCAACCACATCCAAGAATTTGCTCCTGTGCATCAGGGCGGAGGGCATGAGGGTCCCACTACAGGCCAAGCACGTGACCGTCTTTGGGACTTAAATTTCCCCCAGTCCATTTAACTCCCACCATGTCCCTGTAAGGCAGCCAGGGCGTTTCCATTTCTCAACCAAGGAAACTGACATTCCAGCAGGACAGGAAACTAACTCACAGGTGCTTAACTAGCAAGAGAAAGGGCAGAATTTCGAAGCCCGCCTCAGACACCTGCTGGCTGAGTGTCGTCTGACCTCCGAGTCTCGGCGGACTCACCTACAAATGAGATGAGGAGGCCTCGCAGCCCCATGGTAAGGAACAAATGAACTGGGGTCAGTCTTGCTCCTAAACTTGGACTCTTCTGCCAGTTTCAGCCTTTTCGGGAACGGCAGCCCTTCTGCTTCCCTTCGGCTGCACTGCTACACACCGCAGAGGAGAGCTTCAGCATCCGTGACGGGGACGGTGCGCTCGCCCCACTGAAGTGACAGGCTAGCCCACCAAAGCCACAGAGACAGCCTGAAAGTCCAGAGCTGTCATCGGTAGAAAGAGAGATCTGAGCAGACCATGACGGCGGGGGCTGCGTACTGGGGGAGGATGGGCAAAGCGTGGCAGAGCCCACTTGCCAGATGCAGCCACTGTGAGTGACTGTGTCCCCCCGATATCCCACCTATGTGCCCCCACACACCCAGGTGGGAGGCAGGATCAGGAAGCTTTCAAGAGGTGGAATGACCCTTTTGAACAGGACAGCGCCAACTTTCCCATCCACAAGTCCCTCTGCCCACCCTTGGCCAGCAGCTGCCGCTACAGTCATTTGGTTAAAGCAAGCAGCACTGACTTCCTTCGGCAGAAATGAGGATCCACGCCCCAGTAGCCAGGATGGTGACCGCCACTCACAGACGCACCCGGGGCAGTTCCTGCTCGGGCCCTTGCAAAGCCAGATCCCAAATTAACTGAGCCCCGTCTGGCTCCTCGAGGGCGGGCAGCGGGAAGGCAGGCGCCTTATAAACAGGGAGACCGCCAGGCCTCCCGTCTGCCTCCTGCACAGCTGACTTGCAGAGAAGAAAGACTCTCTTCCCGCTGGGTGAAGTCTGTTTAGGCCACTGTCCCTCGAATTCCACACCCCCACGTCTGGAACCCTGTTTCCTTCAGCCGTAAAGCAAGCAGAGTCACAAAGTAACAGTGTGCACTTGGGTGGAAAACTCTGGAAACGCCAAGCCGCGCAGGAGCTAGAATGGCAAGGAACTTCCACCTCTGATGTGTTACAAACCGGGTGAGCGCAGACCTCTCTGTGACCCGCACGGCTGGACTAATTACCAATGTTATCAAGCGGATGACAGACATGCCCCGAACTTCCTCTGTGTGACAGATCCCACTGCACACACACCCAAGTTCAGGCCCCTGCCTGCTGTTCTCAGCAGTGCCTTATTCTTTCCTAAGACCACTCCTGACCGGCACTGCTCTGACCGCTGCCCCATGCCTCCAGGGTCAGCCAAGCCAACGTACCCAAGTACCAGCCCAGTGACTCAGGAAAGGTACCTCCCCCAGAACACACCACCCAGAACCAGTGAAAACTCCTCCTTCCAAGTTTTTCTGAGGAACAGAAAACATCTCTCCCTTCTCTGCATGGATTTTGGAGATTAAAACTGCTGCTTACCTTCGTCGATGCTGCCACCGGGGAGCTCCAGCTCACAGGTCCCTGGCGGGTTAGCCCTTGGCCCGCACACACCAGGGTCCCACACTCCATGCAAGCGCCGATGATCAGCTGCTGTCCGTCATCCACCAGCAGGCTGTGGCTTGCTCGAAGGGTGTATAGGAACAGGGGCAGCCGGGCCACCCGCACAGACTTCAGCCCCAGACACCGTTTCTTCTCCTGCTGGCAAAAGAAGCACACGAATGTCTCCACGTGGTACTGCCGGGACCAGGCGCTGACAGCGTGATGGGTGCTGCGGGCCTCGTGCTGCAGCCATTGGGCCAGCAGGTCATGGTAGCAGAGCACACAGGTGGCCACCAGCCCGGTGGAGTCCACAGGCCTGGCACGAGGGGCAGGCGGGTACACAGTGAGGAAGGGGAAGAAGGGCTCCTTCTCGCCCAAGCGGCTGGCGGGGTTCACATTGAGCTGGAACTCCTTCCCGGGGCCCAGTTCAGCCCCACAGATGTAGCAGATGGACACGGGGCCGCCCTGGGCTGATGCAGGCAGCTCGGAGAGGGTAGGGTCAGAGGCGGAGAAGGCCTGGTGGTATCTGCCCAGGAAGCCCTGCACGGAGGTGATGAGCTCCTCCTTCTGGCAGGCCCGGTACAGGGCCCAGACGTCCTCCAGGACGCTGAAGCACTTGGGGCAGCTGCGGACCTCGCAGCGCTTGTTGGGGCCCTGGGCGTTGGGCGGGCAGGGCAGGAGGCTGAGGAAAGGGAAATGCATGGCGCTCCTGGCATTGCCGTTGAGGATCCTGGAGGGCACCGCCCGGGCATCCGGGGTACAGTCCTCCCCGCAGAGGTAGCAGGCCTCTCGCAGGGCCCCAGGGGGCAGGCCCTCTTCCCTGGGGAGTCTCCTGCCCTTGGAGGCCATGCCGGGGGCGTGGCTGTCCAGGGGCACCACGTAGAGTCGCTGCAGGACCGGCACGTTGGCCAGCTCGAAGCTCTGCCACTGCTGCGTGAGGGAGGAGAAGCAGCTGGCGCACACTAGGGTGCTGCCGCCCTCGCTGATGGGCTGTGCCCCTGGGGGCGGGCTGTGCAGCCACAGGAAGGGGAAGAACGGGGCCTGCGCCAGCTTCTCCTGCTTCTGCACGTGGACCTGGTGGTGCGAGGCCGGGGACAGCGGGGACCCGCAGATGTAGCAGCAAAGGCCCTCTGGTGGTGCCGCCCGGCTGTCCGGGAGGACCCGGGGGCCACGGCCACTGTTCTCCTTCTCTTTGGGGTTGCAGGAGCCTTGGAAAGGCGACTCCTTGTGATCCTCTTCCCCGCTGGTGATGTTGATGTCACTGTCCTCGGACGTGCAGAAGCCCCGAAGGGTGTCCCCCAGAGGCCTGCTCTCCAGAGGCTTGGTGGCCCTGCCGGAGGGGGGCCCTTTCATGCCGTCTGCAGGGGCCTGTTGGACAGGAAGGCCCTGCCAAGGATCCTGAATGCCCCTCAGAACGCTGGCCCGGGCCTCGGGAACCCAGTGCCTCCCAACCGCCTTCCGCCGGCGCCTAACCCCGGCCTTGGGCTCTCCATCCGCGTGGACCTTCACAGGGAGTCCCTCCTCCTCCACGCGCCCCTGCACCGGGGCCTGTGCGCCCGGTCCCGGAGGGTGTCCTGGAGCCGATCTCCACTCCTGGCCGCGCCCCCCGCGAGGCCCTGGCCCCGGGAGGACCCGCGGCGCCGGCGCCCTGTCCTGGTGGGGGCTGGCGGCGTCGCGCGCGGGCGGGTCGGGCTCGGAAAGGGGGTCGGTGTCCGACAGCTCCGACAGGTCGGAGTCTCGCGTCCCCTCAGCTGCCCCGCGGAGCCGGGGGCCGCCACCGTCGTCGTCGTCGTCGTCGCCCGCGGCGCTGCCCAGCGCGTAGGCGACGTTCCACTCGCGGGGGGCCCCGGCGCCGCCGCGGCGGCCGCCCGCGCCCGCGTCGCACTGGTGGGGCCGCTTGAGCCAATACATGCGCTTGTCCACAGGCGTGCGGGCGCGCTCGAAGGCGGCCCACTGCTCGCCCAGGAAGCAGCGGCACACGGCGCACACCAGCACGCAGCCGTCCGCCGGGGACAGCTCGCGCGCGCCGGGCGCCGGCTCCTGCTGCTGCAGAAACGGGAAGAAGGGCTGCGCCGGGGCCCCCGCGCCCGCCGCCGGCTGCTTCACCTGCAGCTTCAGCTCCTTGCCGCGCCCGATGCCGCCGCCGCAGATGAAGCAGGAGAGTGGCGCGCCGCCCGCCGCCCGCTCGCCCACGGCTGCCATGAGCCGCTGCTTGCGGGAGACCGGGGCCGGCCGCCCGCTCATGGCCGCGCCGCGCCGCCCGCCCGGGTCCCCGCGCGCCCCGGGCCGCCCTCAGCGCCCGCCCGCACCGCCGCCGCCGCGCCCAACTTGGAGCATGTGTGCGCGCCGCAAAGTTTGGCGGCGGGCGGCCGGCGCGGGCGCGGACGCACGGCCGCTCGCAGCGGCGCCCCCCGGGGCCTGCCGAGCCCCCGGCGGCGGCGCGGGCCGAGGCGGCGCCGCGGCGAGCGCGCCCGGAACGCGGCGGCGGCGGCGGCGGTGGCGGCGGCGGGGCCCAGGCGGCTGGAGCGGCAGCCGCATGTGCGAGCTCCGGCGCCTGCCAAGGCGTGGGGTCATTTAATTGGGGAGGAGGGGGCGGGGCGGCGGCGGGCGGGAGGGGCGGGGAGGGGCGGAGAGCGGGCGCGCGGCGGGCGGGGGAATCCCTCCCCGCGCGCTCCCTCCCCCGCCCTCCTCCTCCCCGCCTCCCTCCCGCCCGCCGCCGCCTCCCCCCGCGTCCCAAACTGCGCACAATAGCGGCCGGCTCCTCTATCTATTTTGTGTCCAGCCGGAGCGGCGCGCGATGATTCATTGCCCCAATTAGGGGCTCTCTCCAGCGCGCCAGGCTGAAGCCGTCTGAAGGGTCTCCTGGGGGACCCGCCGAAACCCATCAGCGGCTAGAGCTGGTCTTTAAGTAAAGGTCAAGCAGGACGCGGGAGGAGCCAGGTAAGGACGCGGTGGGCGCCCTTGGAGACAGAGGAACCCCCCGCCCCAGGGCCGCGGTAAGGGCAGCCCAAACCCAGATGCAGGCACCCTGCCGGGGTTCGCTCAGGGCGGTCCTGCCCCCTCTAAAGGGGTAACCAAGCGAGAAGCCCTTTTCAGTCCCTAACAGGCCTGGGTTGGGGACACCATTCTGGGCCCCATGTTCTAATTATGGAGAGAGCGAAGAGGAGTCGTCCCAGTCTCCCTGGACCCACTAGTGAATGCAGCATCCAGCAGACAGTCTGGGGCCTGCTCTGCCCCGTCCCCACCGCCGCCAGGGGTCACTGGGCCACCAGCAGAGGTAGAAAAGTCCTGTGTGTCCCAAGTCCAGTGACCCAACCTCTCTGGGCCCTGGCAGCAGGGGATTAACTGTTTCCGTGTCTTTATTGTACACGTGTAGAGATCCGTTGTATCTAACAGGCAGGCTGTTGTAAATGCTTCTGCACTTCACTCAATTGCTCCTCCCAGTAACTACAGGTTAAGGGTGGTGATCAGCCTCATTTCACAGACAGCAAAGAAGTGGCATTGACTGCGAAGTTATGCATCCAAAGGGGGCCAAGCGGGGCTCAGACCCAGGCCGTCCGGCTCCAGGCCCTGCTCTTGACCACCGGGGTGAGTAGCTGTGCGAGGCAAATGTCTGGTCCATGTCACCAGTCTGCTGATGGGGACTGTCCATGGCAGGACAAGGCCAGGATCCTGGGTCCTCCCAGATGATCTGGCTCAGGCCCTGGTTCAGTGCAGGCATCACCAGACCTCTCATTTCCCATCTGTGAAATGGCATCTTTTCCAGCTTCAAAATTCTACGAGTCTCTGACTTCTGGGCAGTTTACAGCTTCCTCACACCATTCTCAGCCCGGGGACAAAGGTGCCCGGTGGTCCCCTCCACCCACTGGGACGCTGAAATGTAAGTAAAACTGGGCTTCCTCTTGGCAAGGAAGAGAGCCATGCATTATAAATAAACGCAAGAAGGCCTCAGCGCCGCCCGCGCCGCTCTTCGGAATCCCTGGGGGATATTCCAGGGCTCAGGGTCCAAGGGTTAACAGGAAATCGTCATTGCCAGAGATGGGGGACTTTGGGCCTTCACCCTGGCCCAGAGGAATGCTGTGTCAGCAAAACTGTCCCGAAGGAATGTTGGGGGTGGGGCAGGGGCTTCTTGGCGCCTGGCACTTTTAATACCTGGAGAGAGGAGGGGGGCTGATTAGGAAAAGTTGGAAGGGCAATGCCTGTTGAATTGCATCCTTGCCGAGTTAGAGAGGCTGTTAGGTCCCACACAGACCAAGAGGCTGCTGGTCAGACACTGCCCGGCCTGGGACATCGGGTCCGCTGGTGAGTTAAATGTGGGTTCCTCAGGGCTGCTTCAAATTCGTTTCGGGCTCATCTTTGTGGCCGTGGCCCCGGTGTCACCCTCAGGCCTCCCTTTCTTCTCCTCTACAGCAGGTGCTGTGCCACACTTCGCCATCCCCCAGAATCCTGATTTTATTGATTTTTTCTGTCCACTGCTCCTGTCTGCCCCTTCCCCACCCCCCAGAATCCTAGGTGCTCCCTCCTGAGGGCAGGATCCTGTCTTGCTCACTGGAGATCTGGGGCCGGGCTCAGTGCCTGAGTCCCACACACCTGGGTCTCAGTCCTGTTTCTTCCCTTGCCAGCTGTGTGAGCCTTGGGCAGACTTCTTACCACATGACCTCTCGGTTTTCTGCTCTGCACAATGGGAGTTGTTAAATAAATAGGGATTTGAGCACAGGGATGGGGTGAGTGACCGTGTGTGTGTTGCCCATTCTATTTTCCAGTGGTTAAAGAGGTTCTCTGGCTACCTGTCTGCACTACCGTGTGCTATGGAGGGCCACTGTGATGAGGTGACACGCAGAGTCTGAGGGAAGAGGACCGTGGGGTCAGCCAGACCAAAAGAGAGACGTAGGGTTTGCTTGGCTGACCTGGAATCCTCCAGGAGGTGTTCTGAGTATGCACCATATGTATGCAGGGGTGCGTGTGTGCGTGATTCTGCATTTGTTAGAATGTATACATGTGGGTACATGTGCATAGTTATATATGTATGTGCAACCTACGTGCGAGCATGTGAGTATGCATGTGTGTGTGCATTTGTGTGTGCATGAGTTAACCTGTGTGCTTCTGGGTGTCTGCCGTGTGTGCATGTCAAGTGGGCCAGGAGTAGGAGTGGGAGGCATCCAGCTGCATGTTTGTCTTCCCTTCAATGACCCAGTGACTCAGGAAAATCCCCTGGAACACGTCTTGGGAGCCAGGAAGCAGAGTGAACACAGATCAGAGGAGAAGGCCGGTGATGATGGCCACTCCTCTGGGTGGATGACATGGGGGCAGGGCCGCTGCCCCAGCGCAACACGCCAGATTGACATCACACCTCTGCCATTCACTAGCTGTGGTGGCTTTTGGCTTGCTCCTTTACCTCTCTGAGCCTCAGTTTCCCCATCTGTAAAGCAGAGCCAACTCGACAGTGTGCAGGGAGAGTGAGCTGAGCCAATGCCAGTAAAGCACTTTGTGTCGGGATGCAGAATAGCAGGGACAGAAACACTCGCAGCCTATGTGAACATCAAACATCCAGCACGCACGTTCGGTGTCAAGCACATGCCAGGACCTCTGCTTTGCAGGTGCCGACTCAACGAATCTTTCCCAGAAGCCCATGGGGTAGATTCTGTGGTACCCGTGAGTTTAGGGGTGAGGAGACTAGGGCCCAGGAGAGGGAAGTCACAAGCCCAGGGTCACACAGCATCGTGGAGCTGGGACTGGCTCCCAGGCTGCGTGCCTCTGAACCCCCTGCTTTGCTAGCTAGTGAAATTCACCGTGCTTTCAATCCTAAGACGCCAGGACTGGAAAAGCCTAGAGTCTGATCTCCCCTCTGCTCACATGTGTCCCCAGTTTCACACCAAAGGAAACAGGCCCTCACATGTGCCCGTCTGGATGCAAAACAGGCCAAGTTTATGCCAGGAGATGAGAAGAAATGCCAGGGTGCATTGGCACGAACTTCACACGCCAAAGTAGACTTGAAGTCCCTGTTTCTAATAGAAATGGGCAAAAGGCTCAAACAGGACTAAGCCATCCAAACATCCCTGCCAAGAGCTGCTGACGCTACAGCCTTACCATCCCCAGCAGAGCCATCTCTTGGCTTCCCTCTAAGCCCTACACCCCACCCTGCAGCTGGAGAGAGGGTGCCAGGCTCCCTCCAGACCACACACTGCACAGCCCGGCTCTCCATCCTTCAATCATAGGACTTGAAAAGCATTGACAGACGCTCACAGACAGACTCTGCATTGGGAGCAGGTAAAAAATGCCCACCTGGATTCTGCAGGAGACAGGAGGCCATCAGCAGGGAGTACCTGGACACATCTCAGATCTGCAGCTACCTGTGGGTTCGTCTTAACCCAGAAACCGCAGGACTCTGCCCTCATCCCACCCAGGAGAGCTCATTTCCAGCCTCCAAACTTACCGGCACGTTGTTTTGTGTCTCTGTCTGTGCCTGCCTCTCCCACTGGGGCAGAACCTGAGCTGGCTTGCCTTGCCCTGCCCAGTTTCATAAAGCTGTGGACATGGTTGGGGACCAATCAGTGCTTGAACTAGGGACGCTGCTAGACTCTATCCAAAACCTCTCTCACTATGCCTTCCAATTCCAGAATCATTCAGCTGCCCAGCCAGCTTCTACTGCGCCATCTTTTATTCCTCCTGAGTGCCATCAATCAAGATTAAACTCTGCCATGTGCCCCTGGCTTTTCTCAGCCCTGCAACCCGGCTTCCCTTCTCACTGGGGCCTTTTGCCCTTTTCCTCCTCCTTCTAAACTGCGCCTGTGCCTCTGGCATCCCTCCCAGGACCCACTTACCTTCTTAGGCTGGTCTATCCTCCTCTTTTCAGAGGTGATGTGTGCTGTGTTGGCCTCTGGCTCACTAGGGACCAGAAAAACAAAATATATCATCTGACTGCCCTAATTTTTTCTTTTTTCTTTTTAAATTCTTTTTGCTTAAGAATGAAGCAAGCCCTTCCCTGCTATCCTCAGGAAGAGCTTCAAACATGGCAGACCACTGGCAAAAATATATCCTCCTTCTCAGAGGGAAAGAATGTAACTGTTAACAACAAAAATCGCTGGGATTTGTGGAGGCCTTGGGCTTACAAGCCAGTTCACCTCCATGCACTCACGTGACACAGCGGCACATGGAGGCATCACATCCATTTTAGAGAGAGGGAAACTGAGGCTCCAAAAGGCAGGGGTTTCCCCAAGGGCACCATTCCTGGAGTCAGGAGAAGCTGCCAGCTTCAGGGCTGATGAAACTTCGTTGCATTTTGTATGCATTTACTGTGCTGATTTGTGAAATATAAACATTAAACACATGCAGCACATTTGGTAACCCTGTCTTAGGGTCTTGTTGCCTTTTTATTTTATTTATGCATTTCATTTTTGAGACAGAGTCTCACTGTCACCCAGGCTGGAGTGCAGTGGCACAATCCCAGTTCACCACCACCTTCGCCTCCCGGATTCAAGCAGTCCTCCTGCCTCAGCCTCCCGAGTAGCTGGGATTACAGGTGCCCAGCTAATTTTTCTATTTTTAGTAGAGACGGGGTTTTACCATGTTGGCCAGGCCGGTCTCAAACTCCTGACCTCAAGTGATCCACCTGCCTCAGCCTCCCAGAGTGCTGGGATTACAGGCTTGAGCCACCGCGCCTGGCCACCTTGCATTTTTAAATACAGGGTCTTCTGAACTTGGAAGTGGGTGGAGCATTTTCTGTCTTGGGGGTCTGAGATAACTTGGGCAAAAACAGTTTGTAAACAGCAAAGTGCCTTTTTAAACAATCACGGTTTACATTACACCATTAAGTGTCAGACCACGGGCTACAGATTCATAGAGCAGAATCAGGGGCTCTAAAACCTTGCCTTGCTCCCCTAAGCCTGAAAAAGAACCCAGCAGAGAAGAGCCCAGTCTCCCGCTCCGGGAGACATTGTCCCCCACCCCAGCCGTCACCATCTCCAAATCCGAGGATATTGCCGTGAACTTCGGGGCCTCATAAAACTCCTTTGATAAATGATCACCAGAGCTGACCTGCATCTGGGGTTGATGGGACAAACACTCACATAAATCTGGGGTCCCTTGCCGCCAGCTTCTCAACAGGCCCCTCATAGCAACCATTTATGTGGTGTGTCCCCAAGCTTCCCAGCCACCGAGGTTTCTTGGTGGGGCACAGGTGGGCGGGGTGGGGGCACAAGCAAAGGGAGACAAGCCAGAGCAACCCAGAACTACCATGAGGGTACCCGGCCTGCCGTTGGCGCTCAGTGCTAACCAGCGCACAGCCTGCAGTGGCAATAGCTGACGTTTAACTAGAAGCCAGGCACCGGGTTCAGAGCTGATATTCATATTATTGTCCCATTTGGGTCTCACACCAGCCTAAGAAGTAGGCACGATTACATCGTTTTACAGATGAGGACACAGAGGCTTGGAACAGCAAACCCGTGTCCCCTGTGTCACAAAGCTGGGAAGTGTCGAAGCTGCACTGAGAGCCAGTCTGGCCAGATCGCCTCACTCTCATCCGCCCTGCCGCGTGCTCAGCTCCCAGCCTGTTAGGCCGCCTTCCCAGATCCTTCCCTGTCCCTCAGGGGCTCCTGCCAAGGATGCTAATGGTCAGGCCTTGCTGCAGGCCGCTGAGTCCCGCCTGTGGCTTCATCAGCGGCCGCCACCTTCAGTACAGGTTTCCCCCGCTCTCTGGCACTGGAATACTCAGTGGGCTGCAGCAGGTCCCCCGAGCTGCCTAACGGGAGGCGGTGAAATCAACAGCAGCAGATTATTTCCAGCTGCTGCTCTGAGTCACTGAAGCATGTTCCAAACCCAGCCGCCAGCCCGCCTTCCCTGGCCTCTGATTTATGCAGCGGATAGGTCGTTGCTGGACTCATGGATAGGGACATGAGGTGGGACTGGGGCATGCATCTGACGCTACACCGGGGTGTCACTTTTTCAAAACCTTTTACGGAAGTGTTGCCTCCGTAGAGAGAAGTGTACATCATTATCCGTGTACAGCAGGCTGAATTTTCACAAACAGAACATGTCTGTGTAGCTAATACCCAGAAATAAGGCATGTCCAGACTTCCAGCAGGCCCCCAGGTACCTGCTTCCAGACCCTCCCCTACCCCCGAGGGTAACAACTTAGAGCCAGATTTCCAGGCACCTTGCCTTTTTTTTGAGATGGAGTTTCGCTCTTGTTACCCAGGCTGGAGTACAATGGCGCGATCTCGGCTCACCACAACCTCCGCCTCCTGGGTTCAGGCAATTCTCCTGCCTCAGCCTCCTGAGTAGCTGGGATTACAGGCACGTGCCACCATGCCCAGCTAATTTTTTGTATTTTTAGTAGAGACAGGGTTTCACCATGTTGACCAGGATGGTCTCGATCTCTTGACCCCGTGATCCACCTGTCTCGGCCTCCCAAAGTGCTGGGATTACAGGCGTGAGCCACCGTGCCCGGCCGACTTCTTTTTTTTTAATTTTTATTTGTTTATTTTTGAGACAGAGTCTCACAAGGTTGCCCAGGCTGGAGTACAGTGGCGCAATCTTGGCTCACTGCAACCTCCACATCCTGGGTTCAAGCGATTCTCGTGCCTCACCCTCCCAAGTAGCTGGGATTATAGGCACCCACTGCCACACCCAGCTAATTTTTTATACATTTTTTAGTAGAGACAGGGTTTCACTATGTTGGCCAGGATGCCCTCAAACCCCTGACCCCGTGATCCACCCGCCTCGGCCTCCCGAAGTGCTGGGATTACAAGCGCGAGCCACCGCGCCCGGGCCGGGCATCTTGACTTCTAACACCAAGACCATTTTACTTTTTAGCGGCTTTGTTGAGACAGCATTCAAATACCACACAATCCACTCTTTCAAAGTGTACAGTTCAATGGCCTTTCGTATATTTACAGAGTTTTCAACCACCACCATCCGTTTTAGAGCATTTTTATCACCCCCAAAAGGAACCTTGCACCCTCTGGCTCTCGCCCTCAGCACCTCCATCCCCCGCTCCACCCCTACCCCGCCCAGTCCCTGGAAACCATTCATCCACTTTCTGTCTCTGTGGATCTGCGTGTTCTGGACAGTTGGTCTCAATGGGATCATACAGCACCTGGTCTTCTGTGACTGGCTTCTTCCGCTGGGCATAGTGTTTTCAGACCGAGCCTGTGTCCGCGCAGCTGGTTTTTAACCTTCGCGAAGTGAAGGTAAGCGTCTCATATGTACTCTTCAGGTCTGGCTTTTTGCTCTACGCCGTATCTGTGAAATTCTTCCCTGTTTTTGCAGTACTTTATTCTTTTTTCAGTGCTATATAGGAGTCTGCGGATGAATATTCTGTCATTCATTGGTCCGTTCCGCCACTGGTGAGCTTCCAGGGAGTTTGCATTTGAGACTCACATGATTAAGTGTTTTTCTGAAGATTATGTCATGTCTTCTGTTGCAAACCCAAAATGCAGGCTGGGTGTGGTGGCTCCCATCTGTAATCTCAGCACTTTGGAAGGTTGAGCGGGGAGGATGGCTTGAGTCCCGGAGTTCGAGACCAGCCTGGGCAACACAGTGAGACCTCGGTTCTGCAGACAGATTTAAAAGTGAGCTGGTCATGGTGGCAAATGCCTGTAATCCCAGCTACTGGGGAGACTGAGACAGGAAGATTGCTTAAACCCAGGGGTTCGAGGCTGCAGTGACCTATGATCATGCCACTTGCACTCCAGCCTGGGCGACAGAGCAAGCACCCACCTCCAAAACAACCCCAAAATCCCAAAATACATAATGCATTTCTGTTGAATAAATACCCAGGAGTCAAATTGCTAACCATGGGTCAGTGTACATTTGACTTTAATGCATACTGAGGTGTCTTAAATCACATTCATAGGGGCCGTGGAATTCCCAAGCTTCCCTGCTTCCCAGACTCAGTCCTTCCCGACTCCTCCCCTCTGCTGCCCACCCACCAGCCCGACCTCCTGGGCAGCCTCTTACAGGGAAGCCCCTGCGCTGCAGAGCAGCCGCAATGAAGTCCTTACAAGCTGCAGAGGAAAAGGGCTTGGTGGCCAAGAGTTTGGTTGGGTTTTGCTAGCACACATGGTCTCTCTGCCCTGGCTCTGAAACTGTGTTCCTTTCACGGGCCAGAAATACTTAGGCATGGCTCACTCTAAAAGGGGAAACACATTTTTAAATTCCAATCTGCCTGGGTCTCAGAATGATTTAGAACATTCCAGCTGTCTGAAGGACAGCGCTCACCAGGAACAGTGGCTTAGTTTTCAGACCCCAAGATCAATCACTCACCATTTTGGGTCCTGACTCCTCCCGGTCCTGGGTTCAATGTGCATTTCTTCTGCGGGATCTGGGTTCAAATACTGTGCAGAGTCCCAGCGTACGAGCAGCAGGCCGCGACAGCGGCAAGCGCATGCGCCTTCGAGTGAGCCCGCGTCAGGACAGCAATCCGAGCCCTTAGCCAGCTGAGCTAAATCTGCGCCTATCAACCCGTTCCAGCCTCTCGCTGCCCGATGAGGTGGGTGCACACGTATAATTTGCACTTTACAGATGAGGAAACGGAAGCACAGAAGGGCTAAGCTATTTGCCCAAGATTGCACAGCTTCTAACAGACAGAGCTGGGATTTCAGCCCCGGGCTCTCTGGCTCCAGACGCCACACTGAATACTGCACTTCTTTGCTCTGGATTTCAAAATCTAGATGGAAATCAGCCCTGCCATTTATTATCAGCGTGGCCCCTGGTGAGTGGCTGAACTTGGGAGCCACGTTTCCTTACTCCACGTGGGTGTGGCTCGATAACCACGCCCACGACACCCCCTCTCAGGAGATCCGATGCCAAAGGGCCTCGAACACAGTAGACACTGTGCAAAGGTTCATCTCCCCACCACCGGCACCCCCACCCACTCCCCGAAACAGTTCCTGCCTTCCATAAGCACCTGCCTCTAGAAGCCTGCATTTTTAGAGAGTTGAGACATTGGATGTGCTCCAGCTCACCCCCTGAATTTGAGAGGTGCAGGGTCCGAGGCCCAGGGCAGCCCTGACTTGACCAAGGTCACACACGGTCCAACTGGAACTCGCATTCCTGGCTCCCAGCTTACAGCTCCTTTTGCCCCTTTGGAAAAGGGCCATTTGTGGTTATGAGGCTGAGGAGCCCTCACCCCGTCGTTCAAGAACTTCTTCCTGACTCGTTTCTTCCCGAGAAGGCTGAGGGTTGGCTCAAGGGAGGTCGAGCTCTGGCCTGAAGGGAGAGCCAGAGAAAGTCTGATTCTGGGCTCCCAGGCTCCGCATCCAGTGGGATGGGGTGGGGGCAGGCAAGGAGGCTGGGAGTCAGGCCCAGGTGTCCCATTGCGACTGTAGCCGGGCACCCTGATGTGCCTTCCAGAAAGACTATCTCTCCGTGGGGCCCCCCCTCGACCCTATGTGGCCATTAATATTTATCAGAGCTGAAAACTGAGCTGTTGGAGAAGTGGAAAACAGCCGTGGACAGGTGCCCTGGTGGCTGGCACTCCGGCCCAGGGTGTGGGCAGCTGTGGGGGGCTTAGCGGAGGGTAAGGAGGTGAGCAGGGTGGTGTGGGCTGAGCTGGGGCTTGGCCTTATGGGGTTCGAGCCAGGACTGTCATCTAAAAGGGGAATCAGATGATCAAGAAAGTGGGGGTCTCCTTAGAAGCTGGAGCTCCTCTCCTGCCATGGGGGTCTGAGCCCAGAGGGTGGGGACAGTTGGAGATCCCTGGCCTGGGCTGGAAGCTGGCGAGCCAGGGAGGGGCTTGGCGGGGCAGCCCCGACCTCCAACCTGCTTCCCCTCTGGGGGCCCCTGTACATCTGTTCTCCACCCAGCAGCCAGCATGGTCTTTTCAAAAGCCAGTCCGGTCTTGATCTCCCTCTTGCTTCAAATCCTTCTCAGAGTTCAGAGCTCTCAGGTTAAAGGTCAGAATCCCTGTTTGCTGGCCCTGCCCAGGTCTCCAGGAGCCCCTAAGGCCTCTCAGGACTCCACAGCCTCCTGGTGCCGTGGCCTTCCCAAGAGGCACCAGGCATATTGCACCACAGGGTCCTGGTACCGTGCTGCTTCCGTGGCCTGGAACTTGCACCCCTCCCCTCTGTGCCTGGACCCTGTGTGGCCATTCCTGATGAATTCCTGCCTGTCCCAGGCATACCTCTTTTCTCACCCTTCTGCTCTGCAGGCTGACCCTGCAAACTACATTTCCCAGGCTGCTTTGCTTCTGACTTCCTATTAGGGACAGTTGTCGGAAGGCCCTTGAAGGAGACTGAAGGGCCAGGGAGGGAGGAGCCCTCTTCTCACTCCCTCTCTCTTTCTGTCTTTCTCTCTGCTTGGCAGTGTCTCTGCAAGTGGCTACATTTCTGTGGTTCCAGCAGCAGCTCTAGTAACTCCATCCTCCTCCCTGTCCTGCCCAGGGGTGACAGCAGCTTCCTGCCCTTCTTGATCATGAGTCAGCCTCGCTTCCCGGCTTGCTCTTGCAGCCTCTTCACCTTGCAGCCAGTTCCCTTTGCTGGATTCCTCTCTTGACCTACCTGGCTCAGGTGCCCTTTTTCTTGACCGGCGTTGGTCTCTGCGTGATCATCCAGACCTCACAGGAGTCCTCCCTGGCCCCCGCACCTGGCTCGGGAACCTCTGTGACATTCTGGGAGATTTCTTCTCGTTCTGGGCACTGAGTGGGCACGGCTTGTCATTGCTGTTTGTAATTATGCCTTCATGAGCGTGGCTACTTGGCTAACATCTGTCCCCCCTCACATTTCTGAGTTTCCTGAGGGTGAGGCCCAGGCATCTGTTTTTGCTCGACTGTGTATCTCCAGCACCAGAACCAAGTTGACGTCCGAGACTTCGGGGGCACTCGATAAACATGTGCTGAATGAGGGGCAAATGAATGAATGAGGACAGCTGAGAGGGATGTGTTCCACCAAAGACATTTGCTCCAGGGAAATCTTTTTTTGACTAGATTTATGGGCACCTGTTGGGCACCAGCATGAATGGCCGGATAGATGGGTGAATGGACGATCACTGGGTGGGTGGATGGGTAGATGGATGCATGGGCGTATGGAAGGAAAGGGAAATGAAGAACGGATGGATTGAGGGATGGTTTGGTGCGTGGGTGAATGAATATGGGTGGATGGATGGACAGATGGACGGACACATGATGGCTGCGTTGGTGGATAGGTAGGTAGGTGGATGAATGGATGGAAGGAAAGAGAAATGAAGTATGGATGGATGGATAAACGGATTGGTTGGTGGACGGATGGTTGGTGGGTGGGTGAATGAATGATGGGTGGCTAGATGGATGAGTTTGGGATAGAAGGTTTGGTGGGAATGGATAGATGGATGGATGGGTCGATGGATGGATAAAGGATGGATGGATGGATGGATGGATGGATGGATGGATGGATGGATGGATGGATTAGGACAGGCTGGTGTGTATATGGATGGGAGAAAGGAAGGATTTACTCCTGGGGAAAAAGGCAGGACGTGAAGACAGCAGGCTGAGTTAAGAAAAGCACAGCTTCTCTATGCGGAGCAGCAGAGGGTCAGGGAATGTCAGCGCTCACGTGGGGACTTCGTGTGCTGTCCCACAAAATAGGCAGAAAGGTCAGGCTCTCAGAAGGGAGTGGTCAGAGAAGGTAGTATCCGAACTGACTGGCAGTTCCCTTGTGTTAACCAAGATTAATCACTTTGCTTTGGAGAGGACACTCCCAGCCATGGCTTTTTGGCCAGCAGGACACACTTGACAACCCTGTGGCTGCCCCAGACACATGGGGCTCCCAGGGTAACTGTTAAGGTTGACATGCCCCTGGCAGTGGGGGGCAGAGATCAAAGGTGAGATCCTGGAGTCCCTAAGTTCAAGACCAGCAGAAGCTGGAACATTTCCCTTCACCCCAATCCTGGGACCCAGGACAGAGAATCTCAAGTGAAACAGGACCCAGAATCACCGTGAGCCTATTAACAAGCTGATTCCTGGGGCCCCCCGTCTGGGTCAGGAGGTTAGAAGGGGGCCTGGAAGTCTGCGTTGATTTCTTTTTTTGGGGGGGGGGCGAGTTGTTTGTTTTTGAGATGGGGTCTTGTTCTGTCACCTAGGCTGGAGTGCTGGGGCATGATCTTGGCTCAGCCTCTGCCTCCTGGGTTCAAGCGATCCTCCCATCTCAACCTCCTGAGTAGCTTGGACTATAGGCATGCCCCACTATGCCCAGCTAATTTTTGTATTTTTAGTAGAGACCAGGTTTCGCCATGTTGGCCGGGATGGTCTAGAACTCCTGATCTCAGGTGATCTACTCACCTCGGCCTCCCAAAGTGCTGGGATTACAGGGGTGAGCCACCATGCCCCGCCTGCACTGGTTTTAATGAACATGAAGGGATTCTGAGGCAGAACGTCCGTGGACTACAGTCTGAAAAACAATTACATTAGAGAAATTGCCAACAGCATCCCCCAAGAAGGGGAGGGAGCAGGAAGGTCTCACAGTTTGAGCTGGGCCTTGGCAGCCAGAGATCTAGGCCTCATCCCGGCCTGTCTCCCATGACTGGAACCTCCCTGAGCCTTAATGTCTTCATCCGAGAACAAATTCTCTCCGTGTTTGAATTCAGTACATGGGTGAAACCACTGCAGAGGTCATCCAGCCAGTGTCAGCCCTGAACACACCTGTACACGTGGTTCAGGTCGAATGCACCTCCACCACACCAGAGGACTCCCAGAACTCAGCATATTCTGTAGCGTTAGAACTATGGAATGCTAGGCCGGGCGTGGTGGCTCACTCCTATAATCCCAGCACTGTGGGAGGCTGAGGCAGGTGGATCACGAGGTCAAGAGATCGAGACCATCCTGGTCAACAAGGTGAAACCCCGTCTCTACTAAAAATACAAACATTAGTTGGGTGTGGTGGTGGGCACCTATAATCCCAGCTACTTGGGAGGCCGAGGCAGGAGAATCACTTGAACCCTGGAGGCGGAGGTTGCAGTGAGTAGCGATCTTGCCATTTCACTCCAGCCTGGGCAACAAGAGCAGAATTCTGTCTCTAAATTAATGGGCATCCAGATGATGCTATGAAAACAGTCTAGCTCTGGCTACCTGGGTGTTGACCTGGTACTGTTAACAGTCGTGCTCTGGCTACCTGGGTGTTGACCTGGTACTGTAAACAGTCGTGCTCTGCTACCTGGGTGTTGACCTGGTACTGTTGACAGTGGTGCTCTGCTACCTGGGTGTTGACCTGGTACTGTTGACAGTGGTGCTCTGCTACCTGGGTGTTGACCTGGTACTGTAAACAGTCGTGCTCTGCTACCTGGGTGTTGACCTGGTACTGTTGACAGTGGTGCTCTGGCTACCTGGGTGTTGACCTGGTACTGTTAACAGTCGTGCTCTGCTACCTGGGTGTTGACCTGGTACTGTTAACAGTTGTGCTCTGCTACCTGGGTGTTGACCTGGTACTGTTAACAGTTGTGCTCTGCTACCTGGGTGTTGACCTGGTACTGTTAACAGTTATGCTCTGGCTACCTGGGTGTTGACCTGGTACTGTAAACAGTCGTGCTCTGCTACCTGGGTGTTGACCTGGTACTGTAAACAGTCGTGCTCTGCTACCTGGGTGTTGACCTGGTACTGTTAACAGTGGTGCTCTGGCTACCTGGGTGTTGACCTGGTACTGTAAACAGTCGTGCTCTGCTACCTGGGTGTTGACCTGGTACTGTTAACAGTCGTGCTCTGCTACCTGGGTGTTGACCTGGTACTGTTAACAGTCGTGCTCTGCTACCTGGGTGTTGACCTGGTACTGTTAACAGTCGTGCTCTGCTACCTGGGTGTTGACCTGGTACTGTTGACAGTGGTGCTCTGCTACCTGGGTGTTGACCTGGTACTGTTAACAGTGGTGCTCTGGCTACCTGGGTGTTGACCTGGTACTGTTAACAGTCGTGCTCTGCTACCTGGGTGTTGACCTGGTACTGTTAACAGTGGTGCTCTGGCTACCTGGGTGTTGACCTGGTACTGTAAACAGTCGTGCTCTGATACCTGGGTGTTGACCTGGTACTGTTAACAGTCGTGCTCTGCTACCTGGGTGTTGACCTGGTACTGTTAACAGTCGTGCTCTGCTACCTGGGTGTTGACCTGGTACTGTTGACAGTGGTGCTCTGCTACCTGGGTGTTGACCTGGTACTGTTAACAGTGGTGCTCTGGCTACCTGGGTGTTGACCTGGTACTGTTAACAGTCGTGCTCTGCTACCTGGGTGTTGACCTGGTACTGTTAACAGTCGTGCTCTGCTACCTGGGTGTTGACCTGGTACTGTTAACAGTCGTGCTCTGCTACCTGGGTGTTGACCTGGTACTGTTAACAGTCGTGCTCTGGCTACCTGGGTGTTGACCTGGTACTGTAAACAGTCGTGCTCTGCTACCTGGGTGTTGACCTGGTACTGTAAACAGTCGTGCTCTGCTACCTGGGTGTTGACCTGGTACTGTTAACAGTGGTGCTCTGGCTACCTGGGTGTTGACCTGGTACTGTTAACAGTCGTGCTCTGCTACCTGGGTGTTGACCTGCTACTGTAAACAGTCGTGCTCTGCTACCTGGGTGTTGACCTGGTACTGTTGACAGTGGTGCTCTGGCTACCTGGGTGTTGACCTGGTACTGTTAACAGTCGTGCTCTGCTACCTGGGTGTTGACCTGGTACTGTAAACAGTCGTGCTCTGCTACCTGGGTGTTGACCTGGTACTGTAAACAGTCGTGCTCTGCTACCTGGGTGTTGACCTGGTACTGTTGACAGTGGTGCTCTGGCTACCTGGGTGTTGACCTGGTACTGTTAACAGTCGTGCTCTGCTACCTGGGTGTTGACCTGGTACTGTTAACAGTTGTGCTCTGCTACCTGGGTGTTGACCTGGTACTGTTAACAGTTGTGCTCTGCTACCTGGGTGTTGACCTGGTACTGTTAACAGTCGTGCTCTGCTACCTGGGTGTTGACCTGCTACTGTTAACAGTTGTGCTCTGGCTACCTGGGTGTTGACCTGGTACTGTAAACAGTCGTGCTCTGCTACCTGGGTGTTGACCTGGTACTGTAAACAGTCGTGCTCTGATACCTGGGTGTTGACCTGGTACTGTTGACAGTCGTGCTCTGCTACCTGGGTGTTGACCTGCTACTGTTAACAGTTGTGCTCTGGCTACCTGGGTGTTGACCTGGTACTGTTAACAGTCGTGCTCTGCTACCTGGGTGTTGACCTGGTACTGTAAACAGTCGTGCTCTGATACCTGGGTGTTGACCTGGTACTGTTGACAGTGGTGCTCTGCTACCTGGGTGTTGACCTGGTACTGTTAACAGTGGTGCTCTGCTACCTGGGTGTTGACCTGGTACTGTTCACAGTCGTGCTCTGCTACCTGGGTGTTGACCTGGTACTGTTCACAGTCGTGCTCTGCTACCTGGGTGTTGACCTGGTACTGTTGACAGTGGTGCTCTGGCTACCTGGGTGTTGACCTGGTACTGTTGACAGTGGTGCTCTGCTACCTGGGTGTTGACCTGGTACTGTTGACAGTGGTGCTCTGCTACCTGGGTGTTGACCTGGTACTGTTCACAGTCGTGCTCTGCTACCTGGGTGTTGACCTGGTACTGTTCACAGTCGTGCTCTGCTACCTGGGTGTTGACCTGGTACTGTTCACAGTTGTGCTCTGCTACCTGGGTGTTGACCTGGTACTGTTCACAGTCGTGCTCTGCTACCTGGGTGTTGACCTGGTACTGTTCACAGTCGTGCTCTGCTACCTGGGTGTTGACCTGGTACTGTTGACAGTGGTGCTCTGGCTACCTGGGTGTTGACCTGGTACTGTTGACAGTGGTGCTCTGCTACCTGGGTGTTGACCTGGTACTGTTGACAGTGGTGCTCTGCTACCTGGGTGTTGACCTGGTACTGTTCACAGTCGTGCTCTGCTACCTGGGTGTTGACCTGGTACTGTTCACAGTCGTGCTCTGCTACCTGGGTGTTGACCTGGTACTGTTCACAGTCGTGCTCTGCTACCTGGGTGTTGACCTGGTACTGTTCACAGTCGTGCTCTGCTACCTGGGTGTTGACCTGGTACTGTTCACAGTCGTGCTCTGCTACCTGGGTGTTGACCTGGTACTGTTGACAGTGGTGCTCTGCTACCTGGGTGTTGACCTGGTACTGTTGACAGTGGTGCTCTGCTACCTGGGTGTTGACCTGGTACTGTTGACAGTGGTGCTCTGCTACCTGGGTGTTGACCTGGTACTGTTGACAGTGGTGCTCTGCTACCTGGGTGTTGACCTGGTACTGTTGACAGTCGTGCTCTGCTACCTGGGTGTTGACCTGGTACTGTTGACAGTCGTGCTCTGGCTACCTGGGTGTTGACCTGGTACTGTTAACAGTCGTGCTCTGCTACCTGGGTGTTGACCTGGTACTGTTAACAGTCGTGCTCTGCTACCTGGGTGTTGACCTGGTACTGTTAACAGTTGTGCTCTGCTACCTGGGTGTTGACCTGGTACTGTTAACAGTTGTGCTCTGCTACCTGGGTGTTGACCTGGTACTGTTAACAGTTGTGCTCTGCTACCTGGGTGTTGACCTGGTACTGTTGACAGTGGTGCTCTGCTACCTGGGTGTTGACCTGGTACTGTTAACAGTTGTGCTCTGCTACCTGGGTGTTGACCTGGTACTGTTGACAGTGGTGCTCTGCTACCTGGGTGTTGACCTGGTACTGTTAACAGTCGTGCTCTGCTACCTGGGTGTTGACCTGGTACTGTTGACAGTGGTGCTCTGGCTACCTGGGTGTTGACCTGGTACTGTTAACAGTTGTGCTCTGCTACCTGGGTGTTGACCTGGTACTGTTAACAGTTGTGCTCTGCTACCTGGGTGTTGACCTGGTACTGTTGACAGTGGTGCTCTGGCTACCTGGGTGTTGACCTGGTACTGTTGACAGTGGTGCTCTGCTACCTGGGTGTTGACCTGGTACTGTTAACAGTCGTGCTCTGCTACCTGGGTGTTGACCTGGTACTGTTAACAGTCGTGCTCTGCTACCTGGGTGTTGACCTGGTACTGTTGACAGTGGTGCTCTGCTACCTGGGTGTTGACCTGGTACTGTTAACAGTCGTGCTCTGCTACCTGGGTGTTGACCTGGTACTGTAAATAGTTGTGCTCTGATACCTGGGTGTTGACGTGGTACTGTTCACAGTCGTGCTCTGCTACCTGGGTGTTGACCTGGTACTGTTGACAGTGGTGCTCTGCTACCTGGGTGTTGACCTGGTACTGTTAACAGTTGTGCTCTGGCTACCTGGGTGTTGACCTGGTACTGTTGAGTGGAAGGAGGCTCGTGGATAGTTTCAAAGGCCTCCACCTTGGACCACGAATTTATGTTACTCGTCTGATTTATTTTTAACAATAATAAGTTATTAGTATTAGGTTTCGTTTAGGATTTTCAGGCCAGGCACAGTGGCTCCTTTGGGAGGCCGAGGCAGAAAGATCACTATCACTTCAGGCCAGGCATCCGAGACCACCCTGGTCAACACAGTGAGACCTCGTCTCTACAAAAGAAAAATTAGAAAATTTTCTGGCCTGGCTAGGCAGGGTGTTGACCAAGGTCAAGTTCACACAGGGTCCAACACCTGTGGTTCCAGCTACTCAGGAGGCTGAGGGGGGAGGATGACTTGAGCCAGGGAGGTGGAGGCTGCAGGGAGCCATGATCTCGACCCTGCACTCTAGCCTAGGCAGCAGAGCGAGGCCCCGTCTCAGAAAAACAACCTCAAAAACAGGAGTTTAAAAATATTTCAATGTCCAAAGATTTGGTAAATGACACCTTCAAGGGACAGTGGTGGGATGGGGTGTCAGGGGATATGGGAGTCAGCACCGACCCATGGCCCCACTTGCGGTCTCCTCTGAGGGGTGACCAAGCCCCACTTCCCTTGTTCCACTGGGGCTCTCTGCCTTCCCTACCCTGAGCTTTCGCAAGCCAGGCTCTGAAGAAGATATTTGTCCCCTCATTGCCTGTCCAGCCTCAGTTGGTCCCCTCTCTATGAGAGCCCCTGCCATGGACCCAGCGCAGAACACAAGGAGTAGGTGAGGCCAGCAGGAGGCAGGAGGAGGGGTTGTGGAGGTGCCCCTGGTGGGGGCTGCTGACTTGCAGCCATCCCTTCCACAGGTGGCCTGCCATCTGCTCCGGCTCCCCGCCCAAGCCACATGTCCAGCCCTCTTGAGTTTAACTTTGGCTACGCAGGCAGCCTGAGTTCATACAGCCAGAAAAAGAATTTGCCGAGAGCGGCCAGGCCCAAGGACAGAGTGTGGATCACTTGTCCCCAGTGAGGGAGGCTAAAAATGACCAGGGACCTTGGAAAGTCCCCCTGCTGAGGCCCCAGCCTGCCTTTTACTTCTTTAGTTCCTGGACTTTGGCTTGGAAAGCTTTCTAGAGCTGAACGCTCACAGGCTTCACCCGACAAATGGAAATTCGGGCCCAGAGAAGTGAAGACGCTTGCCTGGAGTCACACAGCGCTGCGGTTCATTGATTCATTCGTTGATTCTGCTTATTGAATGAGCTCCCTGCCCTCTGCAGACAGGAGTGGGAGAAGAGGCGCTGTCTATACAGATGTCTAACGATGCCTCCCAGCTCTGCTGCTGACCACCTGAATGTCCGCGGCGCGCAGAGCCTCTGCTTTCTCATCTGTAAAATAGGAGTAATAATAACAGCACCCCCCTCTCGGAGGTAGCGTGCCTGGCCATGTCACGTGTGTGCGATGAGAGCCCTTTTATTCAACCTCAGCGTCATGTGCTTTTAACTTTGTTCGCACAAACTTCAGGAGTCACCATCACCAGCTTTTTCTCTTTTTTTTTTTGAGACAAGGTCTTGCTCTGTCACCCAGGCTGGAGTGCAGTGTCGCGATCACGGCTCATTGCAGCCTCTACTTCCCTGGCTCAGGTGATTCTCAACCTCAGCCTCCCCTGGTAGCTGGGACTGCAGATGTGCGCCATGATAGCTGGCTAAGTTTTGTATTTTTTTGTAGGGACGGGGTTTTACCATGTTGCCCAGGCTGATCTTGAACTCCTGGGCTCGAGCGATCCTCCCACCTCAGCCTCCCAGAGTACTGGGATTACAGGCATGAGCCCCTGCGCCTACCCACCTGCCTTTGGCAGTGAGGAAACAGACGTGGCGAGTTATTTGTTGGCACACCAGGACAAGCCCAGACTCGGACCCGGTCAGTCTCGTCACCAGCCAGTGATCCCCACTCCCAACCCCCTCCTCCCTGAATCTTCCTCTGCCCTGCAGGGAGCATGTTGGAGCCTGTCCCCCGGGACAGGGCCCAGCTGTCATCCTCCGGCTGCCAGGCCCCTGGTGTTGGACACCTGGTGCCAGGCCTCAGGCCGAGGCTGGGGAGACACACACAGCTTCTGGCCCTTCATGGGCAGGAAGGGAGCCGAGGGGACCGGGCGGGAGCCTCAGGTATAGCATGTTCTATCCTGTAGACTGTCCACATGAGGCCTGCACCCTAACAGGCTCCTTCCTCCAGGCAGCCAGCCCTGCCTGATGCCTGTGGGGAGAACCCAGCCTCTCTTGCCACCACGCATCTCCCTTACACCGGCCTACGCAACCACTTGGAGAGTCACTTGCGTTCGGGGGTTCCAGGGTGGGAGCTGCCCACCGTGGTGGAGTCTCTAGAGCCCGAAGAGCCTGGGGCCAGCAGCTCAGCAGTGGGAGTTGAGTTTTCCAAGAATCAGATGGAAGAACATCGTGTGTGTGTTTCCCGCAGCCTGGCTTTGAGGAGCAAGAGTTCGCGCAGCACACATGGGGCAGCCGGCGGGCACCACGCGCTCACATTGTGGAAGACACCTGTGCTGGGTGTGGGGCCCTCTCTGTGGCCTCAGCCTTCCTGCTATCCTGGTGGGTGGGGGCTCTCACCTCCACCTGGACATGATGGCCTTGAACTTGGAGACTTCCTGTCACTGACAGGGGCAGCTGGGCTATGGCCCCGGGGTGGCCACCTCCAAGTGTGTTTGGCCCGCTGCGCTGTTTGTGTTTCTGAGGAGCCTCTACCGAGGGTTGTTCTGTGGCCTGGTGGCTTCGAGGCCAGCTCAGGCCGGGCATTCCTGGGGACTCTGACTTCCTGGGTCCTCCCAGGGCCGCCACCCTCAGAGCTGTCAGGGGCTCCCCAGGAGCTCATCTAAACTGGGGCCAAGAAACATGTGGGTGGGGAGACAAGGGCGGGCTGATTGCTGAGAGCAGCTGGGAGGATGGGGCCTGGAGGCCACTGAGGGAGGTGGGGCCCCGGCCTCTTCCCAGCCTGGACTCCTGGGCTCCCTGGACTCCTGCAGAACCCGGGGCCATGCAGAGCTGGCTGTGCTCCACGGGGATAGGAGGCAGGGGCCTCTCCCAGGAGGAGGGAATTCATCCTGAAGGCTGGAAGGCGTGGAGCCAGAGGCTGCCTGCTGCCTGCTGCCTGGGCAGGAGCCGGGTGGGCCTTGTCCTGGGAAAGACTGAATGCCTCTTCTTGCTGCCCGGAGGCGCCAGAACGGCCTGAGAATGAGCCGCTGAGTCAGGGCTGGCCTGTCCCCCTCATTCCATCCGCCCGGGGAGGGGCTTTCTTCTCACTCTCAGGAGCCGAGAGGAGGGAGAAGGACAGTGATTCTGGGACACATGCACAGAGATGGAGGGAGACACACACAGGGGGGTGCAGAGAGACAGGAGAGACACAGAGACAGAGAGATACACACAGAGAGAGACACACAGGGGGCTGCAGAGAAACACAGAGGCAGAGATATACACAGAGAGACACACACACAGAGGATCTGACAGATACAGAGACAGGGAAACAGAGACCGGGAGACACACAAAGAGACACACAGAGGCTGCTGAGAGACAGACAGAGATACAGAGACAGAGGAGACAGAGACACACAGGAGACACACACAGAGGATGCTGAGAGACAGAGATACAGAGACAGAGACACACAGAGGGGCACAGAAAGACAGAGAGAGCTACGGATACAGAGATACAGTGTCTCTACAGGGATACAGAGAGACATTGAGAAACACAGAGACACGAAGACAGAGACAGCATATGTCAGAGGCACACAGAGATACAAAGATATACATGCAGAGAGATAGGCACACACAGAGAGAGACACGGAGACACCTGAAAAGAGACGCACACACAGACATGCACACACATGCGGCTACACACACAGATACACAACACACACACACACACACACGCACAGTGATACCAGTGCACCCACAGCCCCCGGCCCTCACAGGCCCGGAGCACACCTGCAACCCTGTGACCCCACCTTGGCCACTTCTTGGGAACAGGAGGAATAGCTTCTGGGGCCATCCCGCCAGCCGTGACCCAGAGCCCAGCAGTCCCCAGAGCCCAGCAGTCCCCAGCTCTCTGCTCCCAGGGCCACATGTCCCAGCAGGAGTGTCTTGTGTTTTGACCCAGATTTGCTCAGAGCGAGGCTCTGTGTGGTGAGAAGCCCACCCAGTGCACACCCTTGGACCAGCTACCAAGACCCATGTGTGCGTCCTGGGACTGCCACCCCTGCTGCGAGACCCAGGGCAAGGGGCTTCAGCTCTCTGAGCCTTGGTTTCCCTCTTCTGTGAGGTAGGTAGAGGCGGTGGCTGACCTGGGGCTTGGGGTGGCTGCAGAGCTGTGGGAGGAAGGTTGATAATGTGACCCCCGCTTGGCCTCGGAGGGGCTGTCAGGCCGCCTTGGCCCAGCTCTGTGGTCTCTAGGAGTGGAGGCATTTGGCTGCCGGCGTGAAGAGAGCAGAGGCATAGATGAGGGTCCAGTAGGGACCCGGCTTCCAGTCCCAGTGAGGGCACCGTTAGCCATGTGGGCTGGGGCTTGGGTTCTAAACAGAGCTCCTCCAGACTGGGCTCTGCCCCGACCAGGGAGATGATAAACCCCGCTCAGTGGCAGCCAGGCCTCCTGAAGAACCTACTGTGTGCCCAGCACTGGTGGGATTCAAAGCGCTGTGCTCAGGCACCACGCAAAATCACGGGAATCCTGAGTGGCGTGGCCCAGGAGCTGGGGCTGAGTGTGGGGGGATGCGGAGAACGGTGGGCCTGGAGGGCTGGGAAACTCGGCTTCTTCTTTTTCTTTTCTTTTCTTTTTTCTTTTTTGTAGACAGAGTCTCACTCTGTCGCCAGGCTGGAGTGCAATGGCATGATCTCTGCAACCTCCACCTCCCTGGTTCAAGCAATTCTCCTGCATCAGCCTCCCGAGTAGCTGGGATTACAGGCACCCGCCACTGCGCCCAGCTCATTTTTGTATTTTTAGTAAAGACAGGGTTTCACCATGTTGGTCTCAAACTCCTGACCTCGTGATCTGCCTGCCTCAGCCTCCCAAAGTGCTGGGATTACAGGCCTGAGCTACCGCACCCTGCCTCAGCTTCTTTTTATAAATGGACTTTATTGAGGCATAATCCATATAATAAAATACATGTGTCTTAAGTGAGTTTGCCACAGGTGTCCACCACCACCATGACTGAAACAGCCAATGCATTTTCCCTTCCCTGCCCGTTCCCACTCCAGCTCTGAACGCCGCTGCTGGATGCTCGGCCCCATAGTTTTGCCTTCCTGGAATTTCATGCCAGTGGAGTCACTCAGCTCGTAGCCGCTGTCCCGTGCCTGGCTTCCTTCATCGCCATCATGTTTTTGAGACCCTTCCAAGCTGCTGCGTACATGGGTCATTCTTTCCTGATGAGGAGTGTCCCACTCCGGGATGACTCCACGGTTTGTTTACCCAGCGCCTGTGGATGGACATTTGGATCCTTGCCAGCTCGAAGTTGTTATTCAAGGTAGCTGTGAACATTCGTGCGCAGGTCTTTGTGTGGACGCGTGTTCTCATTTCTCTTAAATACCTAAAAGTAGAACTGCTGGGTCACAGGGCAGGTGTTGACCCTGAGTGAGGAGCTGGTTTAGCCTCAGTTTCCATTTATTTATTTACTTAGAGACAGAGCCTCGCTCTGTTGCCCAGGCTGGAGTGCAAAGTACCATCTCAGCTCACTGCAACCTCTGCCTTCCGGGTTCAAGTGATTCTCGTGCCTCAGCCTCCTGAGTAGCTGGGATTACAGGCTTGCACCGCCACGCCCAGCTGACACTTTGTATTTTCAGTAGCTATGGGGTTTCACCATGTTGACCAGGCTGGTCTTGAACTCCTGACCTCAGGTGACCCGTCCGCCTCGGCCTCCCAAAGTGCTGGGATTACAGGCATAAGCCACCATGCCTGACCGGTTTCCTTATCTTTATAATGGGAATGAAAAAGTTGGACATGACCACAGCAGGTGAACAAATAATAAAATACGACGTGTCCGCACCGTGGAGCATTATTTGGCCGTGAAAAGGGAAGGTGGCCCTTGACAACATATGCCAGGGGACAGAGGCCAGGCACAAGGCCGCACACTGTCTGATCCCATTGGTATGAAATATCCAGGACTGGCAATCCATAAGGACAGAAAGCAGCTGAGTGGCTGCTCAGGGTTGGGGCCAGGGGGAGGGGAGCGCCTGTACTTGGGGACAGGGTTTCCTTCTGGAGCAGGGCTAGTGTTCTGAGATGAGGTACAGGGGGTTGCACTGCCTCGTGACCACGCAGCGCCGCTGAATTTACCCTTTAAAGTGCTGAAGTTCATGTCATTTGAATTTTGTCTCCATTTTCAAAAGGGAGAGGTTAATCTGCTCATTCTTTTTAGGATTGCTGCTAAGGTTACCCGAGATGGCATGGTGCAGGGAGCATTAGCCTGGCGCCGGGCACACGGTCCCAGGGCCACAGCTGAGGTCTTTGGGGTTCCGTCTGCTCATTCCCAGCTCTGTCCCCGTGCTGAGAACACTGCCTGCATGTGGGAGGCACGCAGCAAGCATCTGTCATCAGGAATGGTTAGCTTCGGGACTGTGATTTCCTTGGGCCTCCAGACAGAGCCCTGCCAGGAACACTTAGTAATGAGAATGTCTGCAGCACGGCTGTGACCTTGACATCCATTATCTTCAAGAAATCTTCACAACAACCCCATCAGATGGGAATCTTTTAACATTTGCTGCCGTTAAATCTTCCCATGTTTACAGAGAAGGAAACGGAGAGGGGTTAAGGAAGCTGTCCAAGGTCAGCCGCCAGCCCGCCCAGCCTGGCAACTCCCGAGCCCGTGGGGCAGGTGAGCAGGCGGCGCGGTCAGCCAGCCCCGACTCCCGCCACGCTCCAAGCCTGGTACAGAGAGGCCCACCCTTGACTGTGCAGAGCGAGGTTCTCTGCCCTACTCTCGGGCTAGATTTTCACAGAGATGAGGCCAGGAGGGGAAATTGTCCCTGTGGGTCTGTCCGGAAAAGACTCTGGGCTCCCAGTATAGGGCAGGATGTGGCCTGCCCCTGGGTCCTCCGGCCGAGCCGGGAAGAAGGCCCCATGGCGGCCTGGCCGGCAGGGATTTCCCAGAGGGTCTGACCCGGAGGGAGAGGAGGAAAGGAAAATGCAGCCAAAACCCAGCCGGGGAAACCTGCTCACGGCTGCCAGGGCCGGCCGCTGTCCCCAGGCAGCCGCAGTGACTCTCCCGGGGCTTCGGCCACAGATTGGCCTCTCTTCCTCAGCCCTCTGTGGCCATGGGCGCACCTGGTTCTCATTCTTGGAATTCTCCCGAGATCTCGCTCTTGACCGGCTCTCAGCCTGGCTGACCCCTCCCCAAGGCCATCATGCTGCTTCCTTCCTGGACTGGGGAAGGATCACCCCAGAGGCTCCCCCTCCTCGCTCCCCATTCCCAGCCCAACCCCCGAAGAATGCTTACCCCAGTGACCCCATGAGCACGCGTCTGCCACATCCAGTTCTCCAAAGCTCTGTTTCATGCATGTCACTCTCCTGCTCTCAAACTCTCTGTGGCTCCCTAGTGCCCTCAGAGAGGCAATTTCAAGACTGGCTAAAAGCAAGGATTCTGGAGCCAGGATGTCTGGGTTTGAATTCTGACTCAGTTACTCTCACGTTGAGCGATCCTGGGCAAGTCACTGACCTTGCCGTGCCTCTCTTGCTCCATCTGTGAAGTGGAATAAGCACTGGGGCCTCCCACACCATTCTTGGCATAGTAAATGACTGTCGGATGGAGCATGTTTAGAACAGGGCCTGCGGGTCGTTGTAAGGACTGTGGCTGCTGAGGGCAGAGCCGGTTCGTCTCCTGGGTCTGGACCAGGCCACAGTGTCTGGGGTCCACCCGGCCAAAACACACGGCCCCCGCTGGCTGTCCCCATCACTGTCATGTCATCCTGAGCCTCCCGCTCCTGCAGTCACATTGTCTTACAAGCTCAGCTCAGCAGATACCCACACCCTGGTCCCAAGCAATCCGGTCACCCAACTTGACCCCCTTCCTTGGGTGTCTACACCAGCGCTTCTCAGACAGGAAGTGCACGTGAAGCCTCCTAAGCCCGCTGGGAGGAGGAGCTGACCATCATCTGAGCTGACCCCTGGACGGGCAACTCTGGGCAGGAGGCCCCTGGCCTGCGGGCTTTGTGACTGCCCCTTCCAGGAGCAGGCTCCACGCTGGTTGGGACCCAGCTCGGGGCCATTTATCAGAGTTAGGGACCTGTCCAGTGAGAGGGCAAGGGCTCAGCTGGGCTCTAGCCTCTGGCCTCCCCTGCACTCATTCATTTGATGGGCATTCATTAAATGCCCCGTGGGGCATCCCAGGTCTCCGGTCCCTCAGCTGTCCTGTGGCTGTTCTCGGGACAGGCTTTACTTTCTCATCTTGTAAAGCAGTCTTGGGATAGGTTATTTCGCCTTCTTTCCAGGCCCCATTTGGGATGCCCCACGGTCGATGCCCATCACAGGTTGAGCACCTACTGTGTGCCAGCCACTGTGTCATGCCAGTTACAAATGTCCTCCCACCGATGTCCCCACAAGCTCTGGAAAGCCCAGGCCTCTTCTGCCCACCCCGCCCCCCACTTGCAGAAAGTAAAGCTGAGAGAGGCAGAGAGGGCTCCAAAGCTTGGGGTTCGCAGGGCCCCACAATACCCAGCCTGTTCGTGTTGGCTGCGTGTGACAGTCACATCCTACAATGAGGCTTTCTGTGGCTCCTCAGTCCCCTTCAGCCCCTGTAGACAGTACCTTCGTCCTGTCCCCCACCCTGACCTCAGGGTCCTGAATCTCCAGCCCAGAAGTGACATCAACCCCTAAGGCTGAATAACAATTCCCAAAGGTGCCCCCTGTCCTAACCCCTCCCTGCGCCTGCAGCTGTGTTAACTTGGGTAGCCAAGGGACTCTGCTGATGTGATTTGGTGAAGGACCTGGATGGTGCGGGTATGTCCTAGATTAGCCAGTGGACCTGAGGATTCCTGGGGCCCTCAGAGGAGCGAGGCAGGGGCATCAGAGCCAGAGGAACTGGAAGATGCTCCGATGCTGGATTTGGAGAAAGAGGAAGGGGCCAGGAGCCCAGGAATTTGGGTGGCCTAGAATCTGGGAACACAAGGACCTGGGCTCCGAAGAGCCTCTAGAAGGAAGCAGCCCCGCCCACACCTGGATTTGGGCCCAGTGAGAGCCACGTCTGACTTGTGACCCGCAGAACCACGGGAGAAGCAGCTGTGATGTTTCAGCCTTGAAGCTTGCGGGGATTTCTCAGGCAGCCATGGGACACTCACTCAACGCCCTGGACACCCCCGGCTGCCCCACCCCCGCTCCCACTGTACAGGGTTCTGGCCACGCCTGCCCTCCTCCCTTCCCTACTCCCAGGCTGATGCAAGATGGCCCCCAGCCAGGCCCAGACCCCAGGCCCGAAGGAGGTCTTCTTGGCTGCCCCAGCCTCTGGGCTCTGGGCCCTGGGCCCTGGGCCCTGGGCCCTGCCTCTGGCCCTGATCGCTTTGCCCTGGGCCATTGTTAGCACCTTATCAGGCCAGCACATCTCGCCTGCATCTAATTGGAATTTCCTCGGAGGCAGGAAACCTGGCTCAGGCGTCTTCGCCTCTCCCACAGCACCCAGCGCGGTGTGGGCTCAGACGACGTCCCCGTGGCCTTCCTACTGGGTAACCTGAGTTGCACACCTGCCCACTCTTGGCTAACCTCCTGGGGCTGCTTGATGCTCTTTCCCATGGCCCAGGAAGCCCTGGAGGTTGGCCCTCCCTCCCTCCCTCCCGCAGGGCCTCTGCCCAGGCAGCTTTCTCTGCCTGTAAGCTCAGCCCCTGGGGTGCAGCGCTGCTCAGCCTTGTTCAGGGCTCCGCATGGCAGGAGCGAGAAGCCACCTCTTCTGAGAGTGCCCCGCATGGCACTCTCTTGCTGGAAATCATTTCATTATTGCTTGGCTTTATTTTTTTTTTTTTGAGTCAGAGTCTCTCTCTATCACTTGGGCTGGAGTGCAGTGGTGCGATCTTGGCTCACTGCAACCTCTGCTCCCGGGTTCAAGCAATTTTCCTGCCTCAGCCTCCCCAGTAGCTGGGATAACAGGCACGTGTCACCATGCCCAGCAAATTTTTGTATTTTTAGTAGAGATGGGGTTTCACCATGTTGGCCAGGCTGGTCTCTTTGGCCAGCCTGCTCTGGAACTGGATAGTCCCAGCTATCCCAGCGGCTGAGGATGGCTGGTGAGCCCTGGTGGTTGAGGCTGCAGTCAGCTGTGATTGTACCACTGCACTCCTGACCTCGGGACCCACCCGCCTCAGCCTCCCAAAGTGCTGGGATTACAGGCGAGAGCCACCTCGCCCGACCTTTTTTTTTTTTAATCCCTGAATCATCTGAGGGCATCATGGTGCCTACACCACTCCCAGGGCCTGTTTTGAGCAAGGGGTCCACGTATCTCTCCCAGACGGGCCAAGGCAGCTGTGGCACAAAGGTGTTCCTGGCTCCAGCTGACCTCAGGGAAGTCAAGTCCCCTCCTGGGCTGGGGGTTGCATCTGGAACGGGCAACGCAAAGGCAGGCCTGGTGAGGACATAAGACGCCTGATGGCATGCAGAGGACGTGCTCAGCTAACAGCAGGTCTGTTTCCCTTGCCTCTCCAATCAGCGTCAAGGTGCCCCTCGATCCGCAGGCCAGGGGAGCCTGTCCATTGATGAAATGTTTCCCCTGGCATGAAAGCACAGTCCACAAGGCCCTGTCCCCCTTTGGGCAGAGCCAAGGGCGAAGGAGACCCACAGCCGTACAGATTCCCTGCTATTGGGGATGGCCACATTGCAGGTGGGAAAACAGAACTCTGGAGGGGGATGCGCCTTGCTCAGGGCCACACAGCTGGCATGTCACAGATTCAGACTTCCATCCTGCTCTGTGTGGCTTTGCCATGGCCCGAAGGAGAGGAGCAGGACTCAGAGGCATCTCAGAGATGGACAGAGACCCCCAATGTGTGTGCAGCGGTTAAAGCTTCCTGTACGCCTCCTGCTGTGGACAGAGACCCCCCTCAGTCTGTGTGCAGCGGTTAAGGCTCCCTGTATGCCTCCTGCTGTAACCAGAACCCCATTGAACAGCTTGTGTCAAGGTCCCCAGGCCGGCCAGGCAGGGCTGCGCAGAGCGAGGTGCGCTGGTCATGGACAGAGGGACTCAGAAGGCTTCAGGGCTCAGAGAACATTCCCTCCAGTTCCCCTGGGGAGAAACCAGGCTGCTGACTTCCACCCCAGCCCAGGTTCCTGCCCCAGTGAGGCCTTCTCATTAGCACAATCCGGGTCCCGTTTGGAGCCAGGTCACAGGGAACACAGAGCAGCGTCGGAAGTTTGGTGACAGGAAACGCTGTGACCTTGGCAGGGTTGGGAGGCTGCTGCTCTTGGCAGGGCAGGTCACACCTCCAGGGGGTTGTGGGCACAGAGCCATGCAGGGGAGGCGCTAGGTTGTGGGTCTGGAGACAGGGAGGCCCCTTCATCCCTGACTAGGTTAGGGCAGCGGTGACGTCTTCTTTCCTCCCCCACTGGCCCCCTGCCCTGACACCCTTCACGGTGCCCCTCTGTCTGCTAGGCTCTGGGTGGACATTATTTGGATAAATAAAATTCCTTGCTGGGCTCGGTGGTTCATGCCTGTAATCCCAGCACTTTGGGAGGCGGAGGTGGGTGGATCACCTGAGGTCGGAAGTTCAAGACCAGCCCGACCAACAAGGAGAAACCCCGAAACCCCGTCTCTACTAAAAATACAAAATCAGCCAGGCGTGGTGGCGCGTGCCTGTAATCCCAGCTACTCGGGAGGCTGACGCAGGAGAATTGCTTGAACCTGGGAGGCGGAAGTTGCTGTGAGCCAAGATCACGCCATTGCACTCCAGCCTGGACAACAACAGTGAAATTCCATCTCAAAAAATAATAATAATAAATAAATTAAAATAAAATTCCTTTTGGGTCTGTGTGGCTCCCCTCCTCAGCCAAGAGGCAGTTTGAGTCTGGGAGTGACAAGATCTGGCCCTCACAGGAGTGGGTGGGGCAGGAGGAGGTGACCTCTGACAGCTCATCCCCCTCCATGCCCTCAGTGAAGGGTCCTGCCTAGCACCGTGAGGGAGAGGGGAATGAGGAGGGGGAGACTGCCTCTCATGTCATTTCTGTCAGCTGCAAACAGCAAGGGAGCCCACAGCCAGCTGGGGCAGGGGATGGTGGCTGCCACCCAGTGAGAGTCTTGCTCTGCACCTGCCAGGGCAGAGCACGCAGGAGAAGGAGGGACTGGGACACATAGGTTGCCCCAAGAGCTGGGAGCTGCTAAGGAGTCCCCAGAGACCCCGAAGCCCCCGCAGCCCCCACAGGCAGAGAGTATCCACCGTCCTCTCCCCTTATCCACGGTCCTCTCCCCTTATCCACCGTCCTCTCCCCTTATCCACCGTCCTCTCCCCTTATCCACGGTCCTCTCCCCTTATCCACGGTCCTCTCCCCTTATCCACGGTCCTCTCCCCTTATCCACGGTCCTCTCCCCTTATCCACCGTCCTCTCCCCTTATCCACCGTCCTCTCCCCTTATCCACGGTCCTCTCCCCTTATCCACGGTCCTCTCCCCTTATCCACGGTCCTCTCCCCTTATCCACGGTCCTCTCCCCTTATCCACCGTCCTCTCCCCTTATCCACCGTCCTCTCCCCTTATCCACGGTCCTCTCCCCTTATCCACCGTCCTCTCCCCTTATCCACGGTCCTCTCCCCTTATCCACCGTCCTCTCCCCTTATCCACGGTCCTCTCCCCTTATCCACGGTCCTCTCCCCTTATCCACGGTCCTCTCCCCTTATCCACCGTCCTCTCCCCTTATCCACCGTCCTCTCCCCTTATCCACCGTCCTCTCCCCTCCCACTTGCTTTAAGCAAACAACCCCTGGCCAGCTCCCGGACCTGATCCTGGCCAGGCAGCACAGGGCTCTCTGGGAAGGGTTTTCATAAAGACCTGTCCAGCTCATGGGCCACTGCAGGAAGTCCTGGAGGCCAGCACTACAATGCATTGCTTCCGGCTGCCTAGGGGTCCCTGGGCACAGGAAAGAGGTGCCGGCGGCTCTTAGGCTTTCGAAGCGGGCCGGGCTGGGTGGCCTCCCAGGAGCATCTCGGCCTTGAGCAGCAGTCTCAGGCGGGGGACAGAAAGGCTGCCCTGGGAGGGCAGTGGGAGTTTAGAGCTGGGAGGGACAGCCTTCCTGAACGCCCACTCTCTCACCCTCTGCTCACATACCTTCCATGGCTCCCCATTACCTAAGGGATCACTTCTAGACACTGAAGCTTGGCATGCAGGCTCTCTCGGCGTCTCCGCCTGTGGTAGCCCTCTCCCCAGCAGACCACTGTCTTACGCCAAATGTCCCCATCCGGACTGAGGCCTTTGTCTCGGCCACTGCATTTGCCTGGAAGGCCCACACTCCACTCCACAGAGCAGCTCCAGGGGTCCAGTGTGCTTAGTGCTCGTCATGATCGACTCCAACATTCCTCAACCCCGACAGTGCCTCGGATCTCCCAGGACGGTGCCCAGCTGCTCCCACAGGGAAGATGTGCACAGTGTGATCAAGACACTCCGACCAGGCAGGGTGCAGTGGCTCAGGCCTGTAATCCCAGCACTTTGGGAGGCTGAGGCAGGTGGATTCATCTGAGGCCAGGAGTTCAAGACCAGCCTGGCCAACACGGTGAAACCCTGGCTCTACTAAAATATAAAATTAGCTGAGCATGGTGGTCTGAACCTGTAATCTCAGCTACTCAGGAGCTTGAGGTGGGAGAATCCCTTGAACCCAGGAGGTAGAGGTTACAGTGAGCCAAGATCAACACCACTGCACTCTAGCTTCGGTGACAGAGTGAGACTCTGTCAAAAAAAAAAAGATATTCAGACCAGGCTGGGCACATGGCTCATGCCTGTAATCTCAGCACTTTGGGAGGATAAGGAGGGAGGATTGCCTGAGTCCTGGTGGTTGAGGCTGCAGTCAGCTGTGATTGCACCACTGCACTCCAGCCTGGGCAACAGAGCAAGACCTTGTCTCAGAAAAGAAAAAAAAAGAAAAGACGAAAGAAGTGGTACCCACCGATGGGTACCTGAGGTCAGGAGTTCGAGACCAGCCTGGCCAACATGGTGAAACCCCATCTCTACTAAAAATACAAAAAATTAACTGGGCGTGGTGACACATGCCTGTAATCCCAGCTACTCAGGAGGCTGAGGCAGGAGAATCATGTGAACCCAGGAGGCAGAGGTTGCGGTGAGCCGAGATCACGCCATTGCACTCCAGCCTGGGTGGCAAGAGCAAAACTCTGTCTAAAAAAAAAGAAAGAAAGAAAGAAAGAAAGAAAGAAAGAAAGAAAGAAAGAAAGAAAGAAAGAAAGAAAGAAAGAGGAAGGGAGGGAAGGGAAAGAGAGAGAGAGAGAGAGAGAGAGAGAGAGTAAAGAAATCAGAGCTCCAAAAGCCAGAAAATGGAGCCCGATGTAGAACTTGCTTTCTCTGGAAAAGGACCCCAGCAAATGAGAGTCTGGTTCCGAGTAGAGTGGGCTGGTTAATGTGGAAATGATGGCTGCAGGGCAACGGTGAGCCTCCCGATTCCTGGGGAGCCGAATCCCTGCACCTTCGTGTCACCTTCTGTGACCTTCTCTTCTGCAAACCCAGAGAAGCCACATCACCAACAGCCTCTCAACTGCTGGTCCCAAAGCCCCTCACATCCAGCTATTTGTTTTAAACATTTAAATGTTTTTTTAAAGCTATGTTATTCACACAACAGCTTTAATTGGTTATATATAGGATTTTCTCTTTTAATTTAAAACTCCCTTGTTTCTAGTACCAAAAGAGAGACAGATGCCAATGCCCCATGCTGGGCGATTGTCCTTCCAGGAGTGTGAGTGGGGCCAGGTGTGTCTGATGCAGGTGGGCCGGCCCCTGCCCCCAGCAGACATCAGACTCAGGAGAGACATTTCGAATCAGAGCTCCATGGCGTGTGCAGCAGCTCATGCCTGTAATCCCAGCACCTTGGGAGGCCAAGCCGGGTGGCATCGTTTGAGGTCAGGAGTTGGAGACCAGCCTGACCAATACGGTGAAACCCTGTCTCTACTAAAAATACAAACATTAGGCTCGGCAGAGTGTCTGACGCCTGTAATCCTGGAACTTCGGGAGGCTGAGGCAGGTGGGTCACTGGGGGTCAAGAGATCAAGACCAGCCAGGGCAACGTGGTGAAACTTGTCTCCACTGAAAATACAAAAATTAGCCGGGCATGGTGGCCAGTGCCTGTAATCCCAGCTACTTGGGAGGCTGAGGCAGGAGAATCACTTGAACCCAGGAGGAGGAGGTTTCAGTGAGCTGAGATCACATGACTGCATTTCAGCCTGGGCAACTGAGAGGACCCTATCCGACCCCCTCTCCCGCAAAAAAAAAAAAAAAAAAAGATAAGGTGAGCACTGAGCATAGAGCTGCTGCCTGTGGAGATGCTCAACCTTCTCTCTGGAGCTCTCTGCTCAGGAACAAAAGGAAAGCCAGCTTTCTGCATGACTCAGCTTTCAGCTTAGCTTGTCCTGGCATAACGAACAGGGTCCCCGTGTTTTCTTTTCCTTTTACAGCCCTTCTAGCACGAGGCTCGGGTGCTTGGTGCTGGATTTGGAACATGGGGTGGTTCTGTAGGGCAGCTCACGGAGGAACCTGCTGAGTTAGAACCCCCCTTTTGGGCACGTCTCCCTACCATCCACGCCACCAGCAACCGAGGGAATCTCTGTAAACCACAAATCCGGCAATGACGGTAACACTAAGACTTAACTCCTCCCGTGGCCCCTGGGGTCCTGGAAACAAAGTCCTCCACGCTCTGGGAGCTCAGGCCTGCCACAGCCCCACCCTGCCTCACCTTCTCACTTGTGCAACGGGGAGCCCTTACCTTCTGTAGTCCTCACATGTGTACGTTTTCTCTGGCGTCTGTCCTCTCACACAGGCAGCTCCCATTGCCTGAAACACCGTTTTCTGCCTCCCTGTTCCTCTTTCTTCTTGCTTGTTTTCTTCCTTTCATTTTCAGCTACAATGCCTCCTCCTCCAGGAAGACTTCCAGATTGTTCCAAGACTGGTTGAGTACCCTTAAGGATTTCTGCAGCCTCCAGAGCTGCCCATATGTGTCATATTTCTTACTCTATATTGTCAATACTTGAGTAATTATTCCCTTTGCTAGCCAGCCCCTGTGAGGGTAGGGACCCTCTGACTTCTCCACATCTCATCCTTTATTCCCCACCTCCAGTGTCACCATGCCATCAATGTCACCAGCATCTCCACCTAAACAAGAAGAATCTTCTCCTAGCTGCTCACTCTCCCTCCCCTCACGCCCTCCCACCACCTACCTGGCCAAGGTGTCTTCTTAAAACCTGAGTCAGACCCTGAGGCTCCCCTCCTCAAGCCTACTAGTGACCTCCCCATTGCTCTTAAATAAAGCTCCAAGTCTTTACCCTGCCCCCCTCCCTTGGTGCCTCCATGTCAGCACCCCTCCCCCGGGCCTCAGGGCCTTTGCACATGTGCTCCTGCTGCCTGGAGAGTTCTCACTGCTCCCCATGGGACCAGGCCCTCTCCTCCTGCCCAGCCCAGGTGAAAGGAGCCCCCCAGAAGGAGCCGCATTAGACTCGCGGGCTCCGGCACCTGGCTGACTTCCCTACACCCACCTGCATGACAATCACCTGTATTTACCCACTTGGTTATGTTTTATTCCTCCCATTCCACTAATACGGAGGAAGCGGGACGTTCTGACTTGCAGGCTGCACACTGTTATACTCCAGACGCTTGGCCCACACCCTGACCCCCAAATGGACTCGGGCAATCTTTGAGAAATAAACGGAGGAGTGAAGGGACGCACATGGGGCTTCTCTGCTGTGCTGGGTTTGAGGAGACCAGGGACCAGACCCCTGCCACGCCCCCCCGGGCCCCTGGCTCTGCCAGCCTCCCCAGCCTCTCCTGGTGAAGATTTTCACTTGCAGAAGAGCTGGTGCTTTTAAACAAAACAAACACGCTGTCAAGTGGCCTGGTGGTGGTTTCAGCAGGTGGCGCTCGAGGGAGCCGCAGACAGACGGAGGGACAGAGGGCTGGGCGAGCAAGGAAACCACCAGCCTGGGTCACAGCTCTGCTGAGGTCCGTCAAGTCCTCTCTGCACCGTGTCTGTCTCAAAAATGTCAGCAATCCATCAGCCTCAGGGGAGCTTGGGGCCTGCCGCTGGAGGCCGCAGGTTCGGTTCTCTCCATTATAAAGCTGTGGATCCCGGGCACGGTGGCTCACACCTGTAGCCCCAGCACTTTGGGAGGCTGAGGTGGGAGGATTGCTTGAGACCAGGAGTTCAAGACCAGTCTGGGCAACATAGTGAGATCCTGTCTCTACCAGAAAAAAGAAGAAGAAGGAGAAGGAGAAGGAGGAGGAAGGGGGGTAGAGAAGGGAAGGGGGAAAGGGAGGGGGAGAAAGGGGAGGGGGAGGGGGGAGGAGGGGGAGAGGGAGGAGAGGAAGAAAGAGAGAGAGAGAGAGAGAATAAGCCAGGCCTGGTGGCGTGTGCCTGTGGTCCCAGCTACCTGGGTGGCTGAAGTGGGAGGATCGCCTAAGCCTGGGAGGGGAGGCTGCAGTGAGCGGAGATTGGATGACTGTACTCCAGCCTGGGTGACAGAGCAAGAACTTGTCAAAAAGAGAGAAAGAAAGAAAGAAAAAGAACCTAAAAGCTGCAGGGAAGGGGAAGCGACCCATGACGTGGGTGGGGGTAGGCAAGAGCGCAGAGAGCACAGCCCCCACCCTGGCCCCCCACCTTTAGAAACAGACAGACCGGGCTCGTCCAAAATCACGCCATTTGTCCAGGCTCTTGCCTTTCAAAGAGAGATCTTCAGAATGTGATCTTCAAGTGGGAAAGAGAAAAAGTTGTGGGAAGGAGAGAAAAGGAAAGAAAAAAGAAGGATGGGCTGGAGAGAGAGGGGAAAGAAAGGAGAGAAGAGGGGAAGAAGGAGGGAGAGAGGGAGAGAGAAAAGAGAGAAGGAAAAAAATGAAAAAAGGAAGGAGACAAGAAAGAAAGACACAGAGAGACCAACAGAGACCTAGAGAGACGGGGAGAGGAAGGGAAAGAGAAAGAAAGGAGAAAAGGAGAAAGGCAGGAGGGTCGGAGGGAAGGATGAAGATGCACATCAGCCTCTAATAAGAGCCCCGGTCCCCTGTCCCTAAGCCACCCCAGAGGCCCCCATCTGCTCTTGGCAGGCCAGGCTTGCTGGTGGGACCCCACCCACCGCCCAGGCCTGCCCTGCTCCTGGACAAGGCGGTTACACAACGGCCTCTGTGGACACCGTCCAGAAGCTGGAGGTCACATGGGACAGCTTGGCCCGGGACGGGGAGGCGCTTCCCAGACCCAGGCCACCCCTCCTCCCCAGCTCCCATTAGCTTGGCTGGGAGTCAGCTCTCCAGCACACTGGCCAGAGTGCTCCCAGATGTGCACCGCGGGTGATAAAAGGCGCACTGGTTCCTGTCAGCAGCAGGGGAGACCCCCAGCAGTCGGCGGCCGGGGCAGATGTTTGCAATGTGTGCGCTGGCGGCAGGGAGGGGAGGCCAGAGGCACTGGGATGGCCTGGCTGGCTCGCAAAGGGACCACACAGGGGAGTGGCCACACCTCCTCTCCTGGGACGCAGAGCAAATGGGGTGGGGTCAGGTGCAGTCAGGAGAAGACACCCCTGCCCTTCCCACCTGGGATTTGCCCTGGGAGTGGCATCCAGTTTGGGGTCACCATGGTCCTCTACCGACTGCCCTGGAACTGTATCCTGGCTTGGAAACGGGCTGCTCCTCCTCATGCCCCTGAGGTTCTGGGGACGGTGCCAGTCCCAGTACTTTGCCCTTGACCCTTGGCAACGAGGGGAAACCTGTAGCCCAGTCCCCACCAATCAGTTTCCCATTCTCCTGGCCACTGCTATGGGCGCAGAAACGGGCCTGAGGCCTGAGCAGGACCAATGGAGTCCTTCCCTGAGAACGAGGAAAGTTCCCTCCTGTGTCTCAGACCAGGCGAGGGGTGATTCTGGAAGGCCACTCATGGCCACTGGACTACCCGGCAGGCCCGGAGATTGGGGTCTGGAATGGGCCTTAGAGCTGAAGTCATGCAGCAAGCTGGGGGGAGGGTGAGTTTAGGAGAAGAATCAGCCAGGCTCGGTGGGAGGGGCTCTGGCAGTCCCAGCAGCGTGGGAGAGGAGAGGGGAGAGGAACAGCCACCCTGGGCGACCCAGTGACCTTGAACATTTGAGCACCGTGAAATCAAGGCAGCTGGATGCGGAGCTCAGGGGCAGCTGGGGCTGCCACAGTGCAGCGGGAGGGACTGCCCCTGCTGGGTCCTGCAGAGAGGAGCCACTTTCTGCTTTAAAACGCAGGCAGAGGCCAATCCAACCAAAGCACCGAGGTGCCTCCTGGCAGAGATGGCTGTAGGAAGGGGTTAAACAAGGGCACAGTTAACTGGCCAGCTCAGGACAGGAAGTGCGGCCAGGCTGAGGCCAGGCCGGGGAGGAAATGCAGGATTCTTCCCCTCAACCCTCAAACTGACCTCTGCAGATCGCCCGGATCTTCTTCCTTTTTTCCCAAAATGTTCGGGCACCAAGCTGCCCTGTGATTTGTGGTGGTGGCTTCTCTAGGTCTCAGGGCAGCCACGGGGGGGAGGAACTATGTTTTGCTCACTGTACAGATGAGGAAACCGAGGGTCACAGTGGTGATGCAGCTGCTGACAGGGCTGAGGCTGAAATCAGCCTCCTCTGACCCCCCAGCCAGGGCTCTTTCTTATTTTTCTTTTAGAGACAGGATCTCCCTCTGTCGCCCAGGCTGGAGTGTGGTGGTGCAATCATTGCTCACTGCAGCCTCTACCTCCCGGGCTCAAGTGATCCTCCCACCTCAGCCTCCCAAGTAGCTGGGACTACAGACGTGTGCCACAACACCTGGCGAACATTTTTAAAGTTTTTGTAGAGATGGGGTCTCACTGTGTTGCCCAGGCTGGTCTCAAACTCCTGGGCTCAAGCGATCCTCCCACCTTGGCCTCCCAAAGTGCTGGTATGCCAGGCATGAGTGCCATGCTGGGCTTTCCAGACCTCTTTCCTTGACAGCTCCGTGGCTGCCACTAACAGGGCTCTGCCATGGGCTGAGCAGCTGCCTCTCTCCTTCGCCCTGTGCCGGGGTGACCCATAGACGCCCTGATCTCCCCACCCTCTACCCCATCTCCTCTCTCACAGAGCCCAGCTGTGAGTGGGTATCTGTCCACCACACACACACACACACACACACCCCACAGTCTCTTCTGGAGAAACGTCAGAAGGAAGGGACATCACAGCTTCTAGTCTCTGCTCTTGGAACTGCTATTTAGGCAAAGTCCCTTCTGACTTTCTGGCCTGTCCAGGCATTTCGCTGGCTGGTTTGGAGCCGGCTGAGGGAAGGGCTGTCTTTTCTGATTCCAGCACAGTTCCCAGAACCTCCTCCAGGTGCGAGGGTCCCAGGTGCCGCTTCAGGGAGGGCTGAAGCCCACAAGCCCTGCTGTGTGCTCGTCTCCAGCGGGAGGATGGCGGTGGCTCTCCCTGTTGAAGGTGGATATGCCCAGGCTCAAGCCCTGCCCTGCCTCTGCCATACACTCAGCTATGTGACCCTGTCAAGTCACATAACCGCAGAGAGCCTCAGTTTCCCCATCTGTGAAGTGGGGATAACGATACCCTTAGGACCGCTGAGTGACTGGTGGACTCTTGCCCGCTGGCTGTTATACCAACAGGCATTGCTGTCCCCAGAGCTGACACACAGTGAGCACAGCGCCACCCCACTCTCACGCCCCAGGCCAGCAGCCCTGGAAGGCAAGGGGTGGGGTCAGGCAGAAAACGGAGCAGCCTGGCCCGAAGGGTGGGGACCGGAAAAAGAAGGGGGCGGCTGCAGGAAAGGTGTGGCCGGAATCCCGGGAGCTGGAGCCGGCAGCTGGAAGGAAGGAGTCGCCAGGTGGGTCCCGCCCTCGGCAGGCTTGCCGGCAGGCACGAGGCCAGGGCGTTTGGCTGGGCCATTCCCACCTCCGGAGACCCCGGGATGTCCTTCGGGACAGAGGGCCAAGCATTGTGATGACAAGAGGTGCTTGCTGGTGGCTTTCACACGGCTCATTGTATGCTGGGGCCTCGGGAACTGACTTCAGAGCCCCTGGAACAGTAGGGTCTCAGATCGTGGCCTTCCATCTGCCATGTCCCTGAGCTTGGTGTCATGTGGGCTTCGGACCAGGATGTGGCGGGAAGGGAGGAGGACTGAGCTCTCCTGCCTGCTGTCAGCCATTCAGCCTGTGTCAGTGGGCGCCCCTGGGTGTCTGGCTGTGGACTAGTACCTGAAGATAGGGGATAGAAGCTCTATGCGATCCCCGTGTTCCAGGAGCTCTGGGGCCAGGGGCTGGCCAGGAGCAGCCACATGCACAGTGATTCTGTGGGTGTCCAAGAGCAGCACATGACCTGGCCATGGGGAGATGAGGGAAACTTCCCAGAGGAGGTGGAGGCTGAGGCCGGAAGGAGCAGGAGTCGGCCAGGCTGAGGCGGTAGAGAGAGAAGCAGCATACCAGGCCAAGGTGGGAGCAGGTGCAAAGGCCCTGAGGCCAGAGACTCTGTGTGACACACAGAGAGGCAACCAGAAATAGGGATGAGGGAGAGGAGTCAGGCTTTGGGGCTGTTCTAAGCCCCTTTAAAGTGTTGGGTATGAAATGCAGTGTCTCAGGGCACTGCAGAGGGTCACACGGCTAATAGGAGCGGGTTAGGACTCAAACCCAGGTCCAAGTCCCTTTGATCCATGAAGTCACGCACTGAACAGAGTCTTTCTCAGGCCGAGGGTGTGTCCCTGTCCCAGCGAGTTCCACAGACCAAGACAGTCCAATCAGAAACCGAGCCACAACTTAGAACCTGACCTTTGGAAACGGACAGCCGGCGCTGGCCAAGGGCGTCATGGAGAAGGTGACCTGAGGCTGAGCCTGGAAGGATGGGCGGGCTTTAGGTTCCCAGTAGGTGAGAGGAAAAGAGGACATAGCAGAGCGTCCTCTAAAAAACTACAGGCCTCCAGGCCACCTCTCATCTGTACTCCCCGCCCCCAACTCCGCTTATTTTATTTTATTTTTTTAGACTAAGTCTTGCTCTGTCACCCAGGCTGGAGTGCAATGGCATCATCTCGGCTCACTTTAACCTCTGCCTTTCGAATTCAAGTGATTCTCCTGCCTCAGCTTCCTGAGTACCTGGAACTGCAGACGTCTGCCACCACGCCCGGCTAAGTTTTGTATTTTTAGTACAAGGTTGGTCACCAGGTTGACCAGGATGGTCTCGAACTCCTGACCTCAGGTTATCTGCCCACCTTGGTCTCCCAAAGTGCTGGGATTACAGGTGTGAGCCACCACACCCAGCCCCCCACCTCCCCTCTGCACCCCCTGACCACCTTCTCATCTGCCCACTTTCCTCCCTCCTCCAGCCTCCGTCTCTGCATCACAAGGAGAAAGGAGGAGACCCAGGCAAAAAGGGCCAGGACAACTTAGGGACTCTCAGGAGCACTCTGGGGTATCTCCTCCCCAAGGAGAGGGGAGGGGGAAGGGGCCCAGGGTCAAGGCCCCAGCCTGGTGCCCTGCACTGCCCTCCTGCCAGGACTCTGAACAATATCTCTGGAAAGTGGTGTTACTAAGACCCTCCAGGGGCATGAGTGAGGTGCCAAGGGGTGCCTGGTACACAGTAGGTATTCAATAAATGATCGTGAGCCCTCTGGGTGCTGCCCGTTCCCCTGACAAGAAGCAGCTACAGATCCACAATGAGTGGGGCAAAGATGAGCCCCTGTGGGTCCCAAACGTCCAGTGCTAAGCAGACTCCACCTGAAAGCAAGCCCTGCCCCTCTCAGTATGCAGCTGTGCACACACAGAAACATGCGCACACTCAGACACACGTGTGTACACACAAATCTGCACATGAACAGGCACACACGTGTACACTCCGACACATGTGCACACACAGAAACGTGCTCACACTCACACATGTGTACACACAAATCTGCACACGAACAGGTACACACAGAAATGTGTACACTCTGACACACGTGCACACACAGAAACATGCACACACTCACACATGTGTACACACAAATCTGCACACGAACAGGTACACACAGAAATGTGTACACTCTGACACACATGTGCACACAGAAACATGCACACAGACACACATGTGTACACACAAATCTGCACACGAACAGGTACACACAGAAATGTGTACACTCTGACACACATGTGCACACAGAAACATGCGCACACTCAGACACACATGGTACACACAAATCTGCACACGAACAGGTACACACAGAAATGTGTACACTCCGACACACACGTGCACACACAGAAAAATGCGCACACAGAAACATGCGCACACTCAGACACACATGGTACACACAAATCTGCACACGAACAGGTACACACAGAAATGTGTACACTCCGACACACACGTGCACACACAGAAACATGCGCACACTCAGACACACATGTGTACACACAAATCTGCACACGAACAGGTACACACAGAAATGTGTACACTCCGACACACATGTGCACACAGAAACGTGCACACTCACACATGTGTACACACAAATCTGCACACGAACAGGTACACACAGAAATGTGTACACTCCGACACACGTGCACACAGAAACATGCGCACACTCACACATGTGTACACACAAATCTGCACATGAACAGGTACACACAGAAATGTGTACACTCCGACACACATGTGCACACACAGAAACATGCACACACTCAGACACACGTGTACACACAAATCTGCACACGAACAGGTACACACAGAAATGTGTACACTGTGACACACATGTGCACACACAGAAACATGCGCACACTCAGACACACGTGTACACACAAATCTGCACAACAGGTACACACAGAAATGTGTACACTCCGACACACATGTGCACACACAGAAACATGCGCACACTCAGACACACATGTATACACACAAATCTGCACAACAGGTACACACAAAAATGTGTACACTCTGACACACACGTGCACACAGAAACATGCGCACACTCGGACACACATGTGTACACACAAATCTGCACACAGATACACACAAATGTGTACACTGACACACATGTGCACACACAGAAACACAAACACAAGCACACACAGAAATGTGCACACTCAGACACACGTGTGCACATACAGCATTGCAAAGCCCATCCCCCAGCCAGGTACAGTGGCTCATGTCTGTAATCCTAGCACTTTGGGAGGCCGAGGTGGACAGACTGCCTGAGCTCAGGAGTTTGAGACCAGCCTGGGCAACATGGCAAAACCCCGTCTCTATCAAAATACAAAAATCAGCCGGGCATGGTGGTGGGCACCTGTAATCCCAGCTACTCGGGAGGCTGAGGCAGGAGAATTGCCTGAACCCAGCAGGCAGAGATAGCAGTGAGCAGAGACTGTGCCACTGCACTCCAGCCTGGGCGACACAGTGAAACTCCGTCTCAAAAATAAATAAATAAATCCCATTCCTCATCTCTCCCTCCACGAATTCACCCTTGAATCCCCAAGGCCCTGCCTCCTGTGTCCTGTAACCAGCCATTCAAGGGTTCCAGTGCCCCGAACCCCAGGACCAAGGAGAGTTCCCAGAGCTGAGCACTTCCTCTCCCTTCCTTTCGGACTAGTGGCTACAAGCTGGGGTGGGGCCTCATGGCCAATTAGGTAATAGAGTAAGTGGTACCCAGGCTTTGGAGAGGCAGCCCCAAGTTCAAATTCAATTACTCATCAGGGTTCCATTTTAATTATTTATTGATTTTGAGGCAGAGTCTCACCCTGTTGCCCAGGCTGGAGGGCAGCGGCACCATCTCAGCTCACTGCAGCCTCCACTCCCAGGTTTAAGCGATTCTCCTGCCTCAGTCTCCCCAGTAGCTGGGATTACAGGCACATACCACCATGCCGGGCTAATTTTTTATATTTTTAGTAGAAACGGGGTTTCACCACGTTGGCCAGGATGGTTTCGATCTCCTGACCTCGTGATCTGCCCGCCTCAGCCTCCCAAAGTGTGGGGAGTGAGGCATGAGCCGCTGAGCCCGGCTTTAAAATAGTAGTTGGAGAAAGAGGTGGCCTCTCAGCTCGTTTCCACATCTGTCTTCTGGGCCTAATGGCTCACCCCTCTTGAAATGTGCCAAGGGTACAGGAAAATCTGTGTGAAGTTTGTGATGCCCTGTAGGCCCTCAGCCAGTGGCACCTGTGATTCCTGTCTTCTGATATGCAGTGCTCCTGGAAACTTGCTCTGCAGGGTGGAGGCATTTCACTGCCTCAGTTTACCCACCTGAGAAAAAGAGGCAGCTCTCCCCAAGATCAGAGGAGGCTCAGTCATCACAGAGTCCTGATCCTGCCTCAGCTGAAATTCTCACCCCTGAGCTTCTCCAAATTTGGTGCTGCCCAGAGTCCTGACCCTGTTTCCTGTCCCCCCACCCGCCCCTCCATCCTGGCTGCCAGAGGGGCCGCCACTGATGGGTCCCTCCCTAGAGTCCCCAGAAGCTGCCCAGAGAGGAAATCCTCTTCTTCCTCTTACAGGCTGGACGCTACAGAATGTTTCTTTTGGAATTTTTTGGCTTCCACATTGCAGAACGTTCTAGCCTCGTCAGCCACAGGCCCCCCTTCCCTCTCAGCCGGTAATTCTTTGGCCACACAGGCAAGCTTGGACCTCACCTCTCCTCTCCCTCCTCCTCCTTTGCTGAAGTTTATTGCAAACAAAACAAAATATGTCGAGGAGCTCAGAAGATCTGACTGGGTAATTAACGAAACTCACCCGACAGCTGATGCTTTCCGAAAATAGAGACACAAGCTGTCCTGCTCTGCTGCCCTGGCCCCAAAATGACAAAAATCGGGAGGGCAGGGGAGATTCTGAAGGGATGTTTTGGGCCCTGCCTTGGTCTGGAAGAGAAAAACCCAGCTCTTTCCTCATCTAGCTCCTAACCCTCCCTTCTTGGCAGCGGAATAATTAAATATTCATGCCTTTTCTCCTTTCCCTAAGAAAGCGATAAGTCAGATTTCTGCACACACGCAGAAAAAGTGCCCCAAGGTGAGGGGCTGGAGCCAAATTTCAGTTGGAGACAAAGCCTTCACTTCAATTTACGAATGAAAACACCCTTCACCTTTGCTGCTGCGAATTTCCTAGATACACATGGTCAAGACAATCTGAGAATTATGAGGCTCCAGGACCAATTAGGGCTGTTTGTGTTGACGTCAAGTCTGGGGGAATTTTTTTTCTTCCCCTTGCAAGTATTTATGATACTGACAGATGCAGCAGGGAAAAAAATCCCTGAACAGGAATGAGCCTCATGGGGCCACGTGGGTAAGGATTCAGCGTGAAAAGCAGTCCCCGGGTTGCTTTAAGCTGCTAGATCTGTGCCCTGTTTTGCCCGCATGAAGACAGGGAAAGAGAGCAATTATTGTGCGCCTACTGTGTGCTTCTAGGCATGTTACCAAGACTGCATGGTTGGGTTTTTTTTCTTCTGAGACAGAGTTTCGCTCTGTCGCCCAGGCTGGAGTGCAGTGGTACGATCTTGGCCTTATGTGTAACTGACTTGTAACTGAGTGTGTGACCTCATCCAAAGATGGCCCCCCTTTGCTTTGAGAAACGGAGGCTTTCTCGGTCACCCAGGCTGGAGTGCAGTGGCAGAGTCTTGGCTCACTGCAAACTCCGCCTCCCGGGTTCAAGCAATTCTGCCTCAGCCTCCCTAGTGGCTAGGATTACAGGTATGCACCACCATGCCCAGCTAAGTTTTATATTTTTAGTCAGATGGATTCCACCATGTTGGCAACGCTGATCTCAACCTCCTGACCTCAAGTGATCCGCCTGCCTTGGCCTCCCAAAGCGCTAGGATTACAGGCGTGAGCCACTGCACCTGGCCGAGGGCATCGTTTAATCCCCACAACACACCCAGGGAGAAAGAAGTCAGCCCGTTCTGTGGGTGAGGAAACGGAGCATCCGTCATTTTCTCAAAGGCCAGGGATGGGATTTCAATCCTGGCTCGTTTAGCAATTTTTTTCTTTTTTAGATGCAGTTTCACTCTTGTCGCCCAGGCTGGAGTGCAATGGCGTGATCTCCCCTCACTGCAACTTCTGCCTCTCAGGTTCAAGGACTCTCCTGCCTCAGCCTCCCCAGTAGCTGGGATTACAGGTGCCCGCCACAACACCCAGCTAATTTTTTTGTTTTGTTTTGAGTTGGAGTCTTGCTCTGTCGCCCAGGCTGGAGTGCAGTGGCGCTATCTCGGCTCACTGCAACCTCCACCTCCTGGGTTCAAGCGATTTTCCTGTCTCAGCCTCCTGAGTAGCTGAGACCACAGGCGCCTGCCAGCGTGCCCGGCTAATTTTTGTACTTTCGGTAGAGATGGGGTTTCACCATGTTGGCCAGGATGGTCTCGATATCCTGACCTCGTGATCCACCCGCCTCGGCCTCCCTAAGTGCTGGGAGTACAGGCGTGAGCTACCTCGCCTGGCCTAATTTTTCTATTTTTAGTAGAGACGGGGTTTCACCATGTGGGCCAGGCTGGTCCTGAACTCTTGGCCTCAAGAGATTTGCCCACCTCAACCTTCCAAAATGCTGGGATCCCAGGCATGAACCACTGTGCCTGGCCTAAGTTAGCTTTAAAGATGATCCTACTGTTTGCAATTCCATTGCACTTAGGTTCTCCCTAGGCAAAGCACAGTGAGGTTTGCCAGCCCGTGGGAGGCCGAGGTTGCAGCCTCCAGGCTCTGGCCAGAGTCACGTCTCTTCTGCACACCAGGAAAATCAGAAGAACCTGGAAGGGTGAAGGGGCTCCACAAGGAGTAAAGTCCCCACCCAGCTGTCCCTTACAGAGCTACCTGGACTGAAAAACAGAGGGTGAAAAAAAAACCCTACCTGGAGAGGGGCAGGGCTGCTCTAAAACACACATTGATCCAGCACCTGCTGTATGCAGGGGACAGCGTGGTGGTAAAAGCAGCCTCTTATCGATGCCGGCCCTGGATTAGGGGTCGCTGCCTCTGGACCTCAGTGTCCACATCTAAAAAATGGGGACAGGGAGAGAGGCCCCTGGTAAGGTTGCTGTGGGGACTGAGATAAAGCAGCAGAAACCCCCTGTGGGTTTCTGCAGCCAGAGGCCTGGGTTCAAATCCTGCCTCTGGGTGGCTGTGGTGGCTCATGCCTGTACTCCCAGCTTTGAGAGGCTGAGTCAGGAGGATCACTTGAGACCAGGACTTTAAGACCAGCGTCGACAATGTAGTGAGACCTCATAGTGCTAAAAAGAAAATCAGTTGTTTTAATTAGCAGGGCACAGTGGCACGCACCTGTAGTCCCAGTTACTCCAGAAGCCGAGAGGGACACTGGAGCCCAGGAGGCCAAGACTGCAGTGAGCTGTGGCTGTGTCACTACACCCCAGCCTGCATGACAGAGAGAGAGCGAGTCTCAAAACAAATCCTGCCTGCTCCTCCCGTGTGACCTCGGCCTGCAACTGACCCTCGCAGCGTCTCCGCTTCCTCGCCTGGAAACTGGGGTGGCAACAGTGGTTACCTCACACTATTGTCGTGAGGGTTAAAGGTGTTTGTTTGCACGGGGAGAGGGAGGGGGGGTCACAGTGACTCACGCCTGTAATGTCAGCACTTTGGGAGGCCAAGGGGGGTGGATCACCAGGTCAGGAGATCACCACCATCCTGGCTAACACAGTGAATCCCTGTCTCTACTAAAAATAGAAAAAATTAGCCCAGCATGGTGGCACGCACCTGTAGTTCCAGCTACTCAGGAGGCTGAGGTAGGAAAAGTGCCTGAACCCAGCAGGCAGAGACTGCAGTGAGCTGAGATCTCGCCACTGCACTCCAGCCTGGGTAACAGAGTGAGACTCTGTCAAAAAAAAAAAAAAAAAAAAAGCATTTGTTTATAATTTGGTCACAGGGCCGGGAGCTGTGGCTCACACCTGTAATCCCAGCACTTTGAGAGGCCGAGGCGGGTGGATCATGAGGTCGGGAGTTTGAGACCAGCCTGACCAACACAGTGAAACCGATCTCTACTAAAAATACAAAAATTAGCCAGGCACGGTGGCACACGCCTGTAGTCCCAGCTACTTGGGAGACTGAGGCAGGAGAATCGCTTGAACCCAGGAGGTGGAGGTTGTGGCGAGCTGAGATTGTGCCACTGTACTCCAGCCTGGGCAGCAGAACAATACTCCATTTCAAAAAATAAAAATAACGAGTGTGTTAAACAGTACATATATCTCTTATGTAGTTTTTTTGTAGATCTGTTGTTTCATAACCTAAGAATTGCCTGCGGCGGTAGAGAAGGGGCATTACACACACAACCCCTTAGCACAGTCCCGGCAGACAGGCCATCATCAGGAAACGTGCTGCTGCTGTTATTATCCTGGAGGTGAGCGGAGCCATGGAGCCTCTTGGAATGAGAGTCACATTGAGCAAAGTTCTATTTTAAGCGTGTTAGAAGTAAAGATGTAAGAGCTGAGACCACCAGCTCATGAGCTACCTGTGTGTGTGTGAGGAAAAGACGTCCCCCGCTGGGCAGACAGAGCCCTGTGCCGGGGCACATGGCTGATTGGATGGAGCCAAGCACCCTTGCAGTGAACAACCTGCCCAACAGTACCTGGCAGCTTTGGCCAAGAGGACATAATGGAGTAGTTGTTCATTGGCGCCTTTGCCACCAAATCTCTTTGCCTCTCTTGCTCAGTGTCCCCCCGCCCCTCCCCGCCCCCCCCGTCCCCCCCACCCCTCGCCGCGCCCCGCATAGAACAGGCAGCCCTGAGCCTGGAAGCCCACGCAGCAGATGGAAAGGCTCCCAGCTGGCCCCGGGACGGGCATGTGTGTGGGTGGGTGGAAGGGGGTGGGTGGAACGATTTCCTGTGCCCCATCCCAGCTCACTGGCTCTCTGACCACATTTTTCCAGCTCGCTTTTTTTCCTTATAATTCGCTCACACATCTTACAATCTGGATTGTTTTTTGTGAATGGAATGTAACCTGAGCGCTGGGGAGGAAAATCCCGGTGAAGCCGCGCAGATGGAGAAGGCGCCCCTCTCTGTGTGAAAGGGGAGCCGGGGCAGGCACTGTGGGTTCCCTGGTGGCCAGGGCAGCCAGCAAGACGGCAAGATGGACAGGGCCAGGTGGGAAAGGTCACGGCGCCCTGCAAGGCCGAAGAAGCAGGCGAGGCTGGGACTCCCCCACCCCCTGCCGCCCAGCAGCTCCTCCAGCGTTTGCTGAGCAGGCCACCCAGGGAGAATGTGACCCCGCTGGGATGCGGCACTGGCGGCTGTGACCTCTCCTAGGAGGAGTCTGGTGACTTCCAGCAGTGGATCTGAAGTCAGTGCCCAGCACCCGGCACTAAGTAGCACTCCTTCACCAATTCGTTTGTTCATTAATTTGTTCAAAAATATTTGTTGAGTGCCATGTGCCAGGCACTGCGCCAGCTCCGGGAACTGCTGTGAAGGAGACAGCTGAGCCCCTGCACTCGAGGATGGTGAGGAAAAGCAACCAGCACACGCCTCTGAACCCGACGGGCGTCAGGGATTCCTTCATGAGCTGAGCACTTTGCATGTGTTACGCCAGTTCATCCACAAGCCACTCTAGAAGTGATGTTGTCACTGCCCATTTGACATACGGGAAAAATCAAGGCCCAGAGAGAATCAGTAACTGGCACCAGAACAGAGTCAGGAAGGCGAGACCTGGTCCTGCCGACCCCTGGCCTGAGGGTCTAAGCACTGTGCCTCCCACAGCTGAGCCCCAGCCTTGGACGGGTCCTGGGCTCCTGGGGCTCCCTGGGCTGGGAGGTCTGGGGCGGTAGAGGCTTCCGGGCCCTTCCCAGGGGCAAGGCAGACCTTGCTTTCCTGAAGACCTGGAGCCTGCCAGGGTTGCCCCTGACGCAGGCAGGGAGAGTGTGAATTTGAGGGACTCAAAAAGCTTCCCAAGGCTCCTGCCTTCAGGGCTGAGGATAATAACTCCCTCACCAAAGAGTGAGTGTGAGGAGTAAACAAGGTTCAGTTTAGGCAAAGCGCTCAGCATGCTTTCTGGCACGTAGTAGGTGTTCAACAAATGCTGCTTGCACAGTGAACAACCTGCCCAACAGTACCTGGCAGTAACCTTCCTAGTTTCTTTCATTATAAGGTGATACAATTGAACTGAGAGGTCCAGCAAGGGCTGGCGTTGAGGCCAGATGGATTTGGGTGGTGCTGAGAACTCTCGAGAGAAGCCAGAAGGTGGCTGTTTCAGACCCCGCCTGCCGCTTTCAACACACCTGTCCTTTCTGAGCACTCCCTGTGTGCCAGCACTTTCCCGGGGCAGCGCAGAGCCATAGAAATAGTCCTCAGCAAGAAGACCTTGAAGAAGGCGCCATGGTCACTGCCTTCAAAAGCCTGGAAACCTTCAAAGGAGCTAACACCGTATATGCCTTCCTGGATTTCTGAGCCGAGAGCGCCCGCATGGATGGAAAGCTTCTGGCCCTGGCCCTTTTCCCTGCTTAAAAAAATGTAGGTATAATCCATATGCCAGAGAGTTAGCAATTTTAGGCCGGGCTCGGTGGCTCAGGCCTGTAATCCCTGCACTTTGGGAGGCTGAGACGGGTGGATCACAAGGTCAAGAGATGGAGATCAGCCTGGCCAACATAGTGAAACCCGTCTCTACTAAAAATACAAAAATGAGCTGGGCGTGGTGGCAGGCGCCTGTAGTCCCAGCTACTCGGGAGGCTGAGACAGGAGAATCGCTTGAACCCGGGAGGTAGAGGTTGCAGTGAGCCGAGATCACACCACTTCACTCCAGCCTGGAGACAGAGCAAGACTCCATCTAAAAAAAAAAAAAATTAGGCTGGGTGCAGTAGCTCACGCCTGTGATCCCAGCACTTTGGGAGGCTGAGGTGGGTGCTGACGAGGTCAGGAGTTCAAGACCAGACCGGCCAACATGGCGAAACCCTGTCTCTATTAAAAAAAAAAATACACAAATTAGCTGGGTGTGGCGGCTCATGCCTATAATCCCAGGTACTTGGGAGGCTGAGGTAGGAGAATTGCTTGACCTGGGACCTGGGAGGCGGAGGTTGCAGTGAGCCGAGATCGCACCACTGCACTCCAGCCTGGACTACAGAGCAAGACTCCACGTAAAAAAAAAAAAAAAAAAAAAAAAAAACATTTAAAAACTGCAGTTCAGAGGTTTTTCGTATGTTCGCAAGGGTGCTTGAGTATCACCACTGTTACTTCCACAGTACTTCCATCACCCAAAGTCCCATGCACGTGACAGTCACCCCTTCCCTCTCCCCCCACCCCAGGCTCTGGCAACCACACATCCACTTTATAACTCTATGAATGCTCTTCTTCTTAACAGTTCTTGTAAATGGAAACATGTGATGCAAGTCTGCTGTGAACTGCTTCTTTCACTTAGCACGTGTTCATGATTCATCCGTACCGTGACATGACTCAGCACTTTATTCCTTTGCATGGCTGAATAATATTCTACTGTGTGGATGTAACATACCATATGTCTTCCTTCGTGGATGGATATCTGGGTGAGTTCCACTGGTTGGCTACTAAGAATACTGCTTTTCTGAACATCTGCAGGCTGGTTTTAGCGTGGAGGGATGTTCTCATTCTTCTTGGGGAAAAGCCTAGGGGTGGAATTGCCGGGCTGCATGGTAACTCTGTGTTTAAACCTTTTGAGGAGCTGCCAGACCGTTTCCACTGCAACTGCACCATTTTCATCCCCAGCTGCCACGAGGATGGGTTCCAGCTTCTCGGTATCCTCACCCACACTTGCTGTGGTCAGTCTTCTTGGTCCCAGCTGCTGTCCTGGTGGGAGTGCAGCGGCTTCTCTGTGCCATGTGGTCCTTCACTGGCATGTGCTTGTCTAACTGGGGCTCTCTCGAGACTGTGGCTCCAGCAAGGCAAGGCCCACCCATGCCTGTCACCTGTCATGGCCACCACTGAGCCCCCAGAGCCAAGCCCAAAGCAATTGCTCAATAAAAAAATGTGTTAAATGAACGAGTAGCTCAAGAACTCCTCAAGTGTGAACGCAGGCGTCCCTACTGCAAGTGGCTGAGTTCCAAAGATTCTTTACCACTTAGAGAAGTCCAAGGAACCGTAAAAAAGTTGCCATCGTGTGGAAATTTCCCAGGGCCCATCTGATGACCTGTCCTTGCTTCAGGCCCCTGGAGCTGGATGTCATCCTCAGCGGGCACCCTGGCAGGGACTTGGTACCGAGGGCGGGCAGGCAGCTGGGGAGTGACTGCGCCAGGCCCACGGGCAGCAGTGTCTTCTTCCTGGACGGCACCCCGGCCTGGCTGGGGCCCAGTCCCCCGCCTTGGCCTCTGAGGTGGTCGTCACGGCCAAATGCACGAACACGTCAGCTCATTGGAGCGGATGTGCCCAGGCCACTCTGGAGAGAGGAAGCGCACAGCTCAGCACTTACCGTTTAAAGAAGAAGGTTTCGCCAAGTCGGGAGGCCAGGCTGCGAGTCGTTCCTGTAGAATCAGGGAGCCTGCAGGGAGGTCACTCTTTGTCCCCTCTGACAGAGGCGGCTTGGCCGGTGGCTGTGGCCTCAGCGGAACCCTGAAGTCAGCAGAGCTTGTATTGGGCACCCTCCCACTTTCCTCGCTCACACTCCTGGCCTCCCCTCCCTGCGGGAAGGCTCCCACCCCAGGCCCAGCCTGCGCCTCCTCTGCAGGACAGGCGTGGAGGTGGAAGAAGCAGAGTAAAGCCGGCCATCACTCAGTGAGCAGGCTACACCCCAGGCCCCAGCTAAGCACCGCGTTATTCTCTATTTCCGCCGGGGAGGGGAGGGGGGCTCTGACTACTCCCATTTTACAGATGAGGAAACTGAGGCCCACAGCAATTCAGAACCGGTTGGTAGTCCACAGCTGGTGGGTGGCAGAGCTGGGGTTTGGAACCAAGCACTTTGGCTGTGGCAGTCCCTAAAAGGTGGGCTGGGGGTCGGTGATGACCTGGGCTAGAGTTATCAGGAGCCCAAGACACAGGAGCAAAATAAGGGTTCCCAAGCCAGGTGTGGTGGCTCATACTTGTAACCCCATCTCTTTGAGGCCAGGAGTTCGAGACCAGCCTGACCAGCAAGGAGAAACCCCGCCTTTACTAAAATTACAAAAAAATTAGCTGGGTTTGGTGGCGTGTGCCTGTAATCCCAACTACTTGGGAGGCTGAGGCAGGAGAATTGCTTAAATCCAGGCAGTGAAGCGAGAGCATGCCACCGCCTGGGTGACAGAGCAAGACACTGTCTCCAATAAAAAGGAAGAGTGGGGTTGGCGGGGGGGATCGGAGTGTTTATTTTATTTAATTTTTATTTCAATAGATTTTGAGGAATAGGTGGTGTTTGGTTACAGGAGTTAAGTCCTTTAACTTGAGCTTTTGGTGCATATGTGTCTAGACTGGAAGAGGTAGGGCAGCTGGTCTTTCTTCTAAGGTGTTTTTTTAATTGTTATTTTTTTCCCCTTCAGGAGTTTCTAAGGTTATGCCCTTTTTCCTTTTTTTCATTGGTGTGACAGTATCCTTTCTTTGAATAAAATAGTATGATAGGGAGATTTCGCTTTATGGAGTTTTCAAGAAATGTTTTTTAGTACTGACTTTTAATTTTTTTAGCCAGAGTCTTGCTCTGTCACCCAGGCTGGAGTGCAGTGGCACAATCCCAGCTTACTGCAACCTCCTCCTCTGGGGTTCAAGCAATTATCCTGTTCTTGGTACTGATTTTTAAATCACACACACACACACACCCCTGGTTTTTGGTCAAATAAAAAGTTGTCAAGTTGTTGGTGTCCCCACATTATTATTGCTTAATTTTTCTGCTTGGTGAAGTCAGAATCCAGTGTGGAGGGGAGGCCACGGGCTCTGGGGCTCATCTCTGACCTCCTCGGGCACCAAACACAAACCACCCTGTGCCTCAGTTTCCTGGTTCGGGAAACAGATGAAGATTCTCCCAGCACCTGGCAGCCCAGGGGTTATTTTCCCCTCTCCCTACTGGAGAGCTGGGCTCACCTGTCTCCCAGGCAATCACACCCTCCTGCTTTGGGCCTGGGGCCTGCAAAACTCACACAGGGCTGATGCCCAGGCCACAGGAAACACCCCATCCCTGGAGGCTGAAGGAGCTTTAGGTCACAAACATTGTGACTCTCTCCTGTCTCTGAGCTTCAGGTCAGATACAGGAAGGAGTCACCATGAAAGGCAGGCCGTGGCCTGGGCCCTCGGGTTGTCCCCACTCTCTGAGATGGATGGGACCGTCCACAGGACATCTGTGGACCCAGGACACCTCCAAGCAGTTTCCACTTTTAGACTGTGTGGGGTAGTCATTCTGTTTTTTCTTCTCAGTTTTGGGGACCAACATAGGGTTGCCAACTTTTTTGATTTATCACGAAAGAACATTTGTTTTATTATTTATTTATTGAGACGGAGTCTTGCCCTTTCAAAAAGGCTGGCATGCGGGGACACCATCTCAGCTCACTGCAACCTCCACCTTCCGAGTTCCAGCGATTCTCCCGCTTGAGTCCCCTGAGTAGCTGGGATTTCAGGCACCTGCCACCACGCCTGGCTAATTTTTGTATTTTTAGTAGACATGAGGTTTCACCAGGTTGGCCAGGTTGGTCTAGAACTCCTGACCTCAAGTGATCCATCCCCCTCGGCCTCCCAAGGTGCTGGCATTTAGGAATAAGCCAGCATGCCCAGCCTTATTTATTTATTTATTTTATTGGCAGGGTCTTACTCTGTGGCCCAGGCTGGCATGCGGTGGCGCCATCTCAGGTCACTGCAGCCTCCACCTCCTGAGTTCAAGTGATTCTCCTGCCTCAGCCTCGAGAAGAGCCGGGATTGCAGGCACCTGCCAGCAAACCTAACTAATTTATGTGGTGCAATCTCAGCCCACCATAGCCTCCAGCTTCCGGGATCTCTCTCAGCCTCCTCAGCAGCTGGGACTACAGGCCTACACCACCACACCCAGCTAATGTTTTAACTGTTTTGCAGAGACAGGGTCTCATTTTGTTGTGCAGGCTGGTCTCAAATACCTAGACTCAAGAAATCCTCCAAGACATAAACAAAAACAAAAAAACACTACCATCTTGTACCCAACAAGAAACACGAGACCACCAAAAATGAAGACGAGTCCCTACATTCTTTCCCCACCCACTTTTTTTTTGTGTGAGACGAAACCTTAGTCGGTTGCCCAGGCTGGAATGCAGTGGCACAATCTCGGCTCACTGCAACCTCCGCCTCCCAGGTTCAAGCAATTCCCTGCTGCAGCCTCCCGAGTAGCTGGAATTACAGGCACCTACCATCATGCCTGGCTAATTTTTTTTTGTATTTTGTAGAGACGGGGTTTCACCATGTTGTCAGGCTGGTCTCAAACTCCCGACCTCAGGTAATCTGCGTGCCTTAGCCTCCCAAAGTGCTGTGATTACAGGCGTGAGCCACTGCACCCGGCCCCTAAATTCTTCTAAAAATGGAACAGGCCCCACTTTGTCAGTTTGCATTTTCCACGTTCTTCCCAGTTCACCGTGGACCGTGGCAGTGCCGACCCACGTCGTTTGGCCGTGTGGCTGGCTTTCGGGGCCCCTGGGCTGGGGGCCTAGGACCAGCATCCTACCGACAGATGCTTGGTGCTGGGCATGCCCCAGCAATTTCGTACTACTGAGGAAACAGGTCTCAAACTGTTGGCCAAAAAGCCTTCATGGAAACCCTTCCAGCATCCCCAAAATGCCCAAGTACTAGGGAGGATGGACTGACCAGAACACCGCCTTCCACCCTTGGAAATGTCACTTCTCCCATGCGGAAGGGTTCCTCCGCATGTCTTCACGCTCCCAGATGGACTGTCCTTTCAGCAAACACCTGACTGTTTTGTTCACTGGTGTGGCCCCGAAGCCTGTGAAATTGCTGGGCTCAGAGTGTGTGCTTAATACACACTCATCAGTAACTGACGGCCCAGGCACGTGTGCCCTAGTGAAATACTCCACAGCCACTAAAACGAGCTGGATCACTGTGCAAACGCCAACAACATGGAATCCAGACGGTGGGCACAAATTATATGATCTTTCTTTTTTCATTGTTCTACATATTTGAAATTTTTTAAAATAAAAAGGTAGAAAAATAACAAATATTATATTAGCACATGAGAACGCCTGTGATGCCCATATTATAAAACCATAGAAATTATTTCCTAAAAAGACTGTGGAGACATGCATCCTCTGTCACCCACAGGGCTCTCTGGATGTCTGGATGTGGGATTATGCACTTTTCCTTTTGTACTTTCTACCTGTATTTCTGGATTTACTATATAATTAGGGAGGGAAAGGCTGGGTGCAGTGGCTCACACCTGTAATCCCAGCACTTTGGGAGGCCAAGGTGGGTGGATCACCTGAGGTCAGGAGTTGGAGGTCAGCCTGGGCAACATGGGGAAACCCCGTCTCTACTAAAAATATAAAAATTAGCCAGGCGTGGTGGTGGGCACCTGTAATCCCAGCTATTCAGGAGGCTGAGGCAGGGAGAATTGCTTGAACCTGGGAGGCGGATGTTGCAGTGAGCCGAGATTGTGCTACTGCACTCCAGCCTGGGTGACAGAGCCAGACTCCATCTGAAAAATAATAATAATTAAGGGGAAAAACAGCTCTGTAAAACATGCGACTTCAGGCTTACTTTCCCCACCATCCTTCCCTTTATTTCCTTCCTGGGGAGCTGCTGATTGCTTCTAAGTTGCCTTCTCTTTGCTTAGGAGGGGAACGGGCGTTTTTCCTGTTCCATGGAAACCTGTGAGCTGCCAGGAGCCCAGCAGAAGAGAGGCAGGAGAGGAAGGCGGCCCTGCACGGTCCCCGGGGCGGAGGTTTCGTGGGCAGCTGCTAGCTGGGAGCAGAGGCCCTTCCCGTTGCTCAGAGGCTGCCTGGAGGTCAGGGTGAAAGGTGTTCTGAGATGCAGTGGGGCCCCAGGGTGTCAGCGCTGGGAGGGCACTGGGCGTCAAGAGGTCCCACCCTCTCCTTCAACAAGAAAATGAGACTGGGTGGGATGGCTCACTCCTGTAATCCCAGCACTTTGGGAGACTAAAGGGGGCAGATGGCTTGAGCTCAGGAGTTCAAGACCAGTCTGGGCAACATGGCGAAACCCCGTCTCTACCAAAAACGCAAAAAAATAGCTGGGTGTGGTGGTGTGTGCCTGTGGTCCCAGCTACTTGGAAGATCACTTGAGCCCAAGAGACAGAGGTTGCAGTGAGCCAAGACTGCACCACTGCACTCCAGCCTGGGTGATACTGTGAGACCCTGTCTCAAAAATAAATAAATATATAAGAAAATGAGATTCACAGAGATAGAGTGAGCTGCCCAGAGCCACACAGCACACCCGAGGCTAAGGTGAAACTTGATCCCAGGACTCCTGAGCCACCCCCGCCTGGCTCCCCAGGTCCCATTCACCTTTCTCCAGGGCCTCCAGCCCCAGACTCTGTTTCGTAAACCCACATGGCAGCGATGCCAACCACTCCCTGGCTTCCTGTGTCACCAAGCTCTGACATCATCACTGGCTTTTCCAAAAGGAAACATACTTTGGTTTTTCTCTGTCTTTTTTTCTGCTCACTCAAAGAAATCCAAGCACCCTTCCTGACTGCTTGGTGGAGACTGCAGACAGGCAGCGAGGCACACCGAAAACTCAATGACAACCCCAGGGAACCTGGGTCACCACTGGCCTGGAGGAAGATGGGATACCGGGCCTGTCACTGGGGTGTGGTCAGATCCCGAGCCCAGAGGTCTCAAGAACAAGGGGCATTGGCGAAGCTCCCCAGTCCCTGATTTCAGTCTCCTGCAGGAGGGGCTGAGGGAGTCTACGCAAAGCGCTTTGAGGCCGGAGCTTCCGCAGCTATGAGTGCCGACAGAGCCCCTGAGGAAGTAAATGGCCATCAGCCCAGCCAGAGTGGAGCCCTACGGCCTGGACTACCCTGGACACAATCCCCGATTTGTACCTGAGCCTGCACCTGAGGTTACATTTTCCAGCCTCCTTTGCAGCTAGGGACAGCCATGTGACTCAGCTCTGATCGATGGGATAGGGGCACAGAGCAATGTGCATAGCTTCAGTAAAGAAAGGGGCATGACCAGGTACGGTACCTCACACCTGTGAGCCCGGCACTTTGGGAGGCCAAAGTGGGTGGAGTCTGAGATCAGCCTGGCTAACACAGTGAAACCCCGTCTCTACTAAAAGCACAAAAATTAGCTGGGCATGGTAGCGCACGCCTGTAATTCCAGCTACTAGGGAGGCTACAGCAGGAGAAATGCTTGAACCCAGGGGCAGAGGTTGCAGTGAGCCCAGATCGTGCCACTGTGCTCCAGCCTGGGTGACAGAGCAAGACTCCATCTCAAAAAAACAACAAAGGGGCATGGCCTCCTTTGCCCCTCCCTTCTTCTTGCTGGCTAGATGGTAGGTACAATGGCTGGAGTTCCAGCAGCCATTTTGGACCATGAAGCAATCCTAGGAATAGAAAATGATAGAAGAATGAGATAGAAGAAGCCTGGGTCCCAACATTGTGGAGCCTCACAGAAGTGAGAAATAAATTCCCATATTTTTAATTTGCAGTCATTTGCAGAGAGGTTGTGAGGGGACCTGCTATGGCGAGGGGCTGGGACAAGTCCTGAGATGAGGCTGGTAATTATTACATATAATACTAACTGCTGATGGGCATCTCTGAAACTCTTAGCCCAGTACCCAGCACAGTTTAAGAGCACAATAAATGTTATTTTATTTATTTTACTTATTTTCTGAGACAGAGTCTTGCCCTGTCTCTCAGGCTGAAGTGCAGTAATGTGATCTCAGCTCACTGCATCCTCCACCTCCTGGGTTCAACCAATTCTCTTGCCTCAGCCTCTTGAGTAGCTGGGATTACAGGTGCATACCACCATGCCCAGCTAATTTTTGTATTTTTTTTTTTTTTTTTTTGAGACAGAGTTTTGCTCTTGTTACCCAGGCTGGAGTGCAATGGCGCGATCTCGGCTCACCGCAACCTCCGCCTCCTGGGTTCAGGCAATTCTCCTGCCTCAGCCTCCTGAGTAGCTGGGATTATAGGCACGTGCGACCATGCCCAGCTAATCTTTTGTATCTTTAGTAGAGACGGGGTTTCACCATGTTGACCAGGATGGTCTCGATTTGTTGACCTCATGATCCACCCGCCTCGGCCTCCCAAAGTGCTGGCATTACAGGCTTGAGCCACCTCGCCCAGCCAATTTTTGTACTTTTATTAGAGATGGGGGCTTCACCATGTTGGTCAGGGTGGTCTTGAACTCCTGACCTTGTGATCTGCCTGCCTCGGCCTCCCAAAGTGCTGGGATTACAAGCGTGAGCCACCACGCCTGGCCTTTATTTTATTTTATTTTTGAGACAGAGTCTCACTCTGTTGCCCTGGCTGGCGTGCAGTGGCATGATCTCGGCTCACTGCAACCTCTGCCTCCTCAGTTAAAGTGATTCTCGTGCCTCAACCACCCAAGTAGACGTGACTAAATGTGTGTGCCACCATGCCCAGCTAATTTATGTGTTTTAGTAGAGCTGGGGTTTCACCATGTTTGCCAGGCTGGCCCACCCCAAATTCCAGGTGGTGGGCGGCCTCTGGGACTGACGCTCTGCAGATGGGTGTTGGGGAGGAGGCTGGATATTATGTCACATGGGGGAAGGTGGCCTGGAAGTGCCTAGGGAAGGCAGCCTTATAAAACAGAGGCAGGGCCTGGGGCAGCTCCAAGCCATCCTGTCATCCATTCAGCCTGAATCGGTGGGCAAGGAAGGGGCACCAAGGGACATTCCCCAAAACAACTTCTCGGAGTCCCCAGAACGTCAGTATCGTGCCGGCTGCCGGCAGCGGGGTGGCTGCCCTGGGCCAGGAGAACATGGTTTTTGCTCGTTTGCTAAAATGGCACCATGGAGACAACTGCAGAATCAGGATGAAGTGTGCAGAGGAGGGCACAGGACATCGCAGAGTGAACTTTCTGACTGTGATGCTTGTACTGGGTTGTGTAAGAGACTGGGCTTGTTCTTAGGCAAGACTGAGGAAGTATTTGGGCAAAGGGGCTTCAGGTCTGCAACTGCTCTCAGAGGTTCAGAAAGTGAAATACACACGAGAGAGAGAGATGGGGCAGGGAGGATGAGAAACAGTCGTGGTAACATGTCAGCAACCGGGGCATCTGGCTGATGGAGTTCTTGTATTATTGCTACACAACTGAAATTATTTCGAAATAAAAAGTTACAAAAATTAAAAGAACCAAAGTCAGTTTCAAGAAAGAAACAAGTCTGAGAACACGTGCTGACTGCAGGAGACTAGGCGGACGCGGGTAGTCAGGGCGGACCCTCCTGGGTCCCGGGAAAACCAGCTGCCATGACGGCGGCAGCTGGACGCAGCAAGTGAGCCTGGGCAGGGTGTCAGACGCCAGCACGGCCGTGTGAATTTCCTGCATGTGGAGTCACAGGCGGACTTGCGAGAGGTCCCTGCTCTTTGGAGGTGCTCCCTGGATTTCACGATGTCTGCAGCCCTCTCATGTGGCTCCCCAAAAATACATTTATAGGGCCAGGTGCAGTGGCTCACACCTGTAATCTTAGGACTTTGGGAGCCCGAGGCGGGCAGATCACCTGAGGTTGGGAGTTCGAGACCAGCCTGACCAATACGGCAAAACCCTGTCTCTACTAAAAATACAAAGATTAGCTGGGCTGTGGTGGCAGGTGCCTGTAATCCCAGCTACTCAGGAGGCTGAGGCAGGAGGATCACTTGAACTCGGGAGGCAGAGGTTGCAGTGAGCTAAGATCGTGCCACTGCACTCCAGCCAATGTGACAGAGGGAGACAAAAAAAAAAAAAAAAAAAAAACCATTTACAGGAGAGAAGGGTGAGGGGAGAGCCCACGGGATCCGAACGGGGATACACAGGGGTTCATGCACCCTGAACTTCACCCCAGCCCCGTCTCTCAATTTTTCTTTCTCTAGCCACTAGATGTCTCTGTGCTGCCCAACCAGGCGGTGGCTTTTTCTTTTCTTCTACCTTTTTTTTTTAAGTAGAGATGGGGTCTCACTATGTTGCCCAGGCTGGTCTTGAACTCCTGACTTCAGATGATGCACCCACCTCAGCCTGCCAAAGTGCTGGAATTACAGGTGTGAGTCACCATACCCCAGCCTTCATTTTTAAAAAGCGCTTAACGTTTCTAAGATGGCGAATCAAACCTTTGCCCTTGCTCTCCGACCCTCCTCTCTCTCACCCACCCCGTGTTAAGGTGGCCTCTTCTCAAATGAGCTGCTTCTCTGGTTTCTCGGGGGCCACCCAGCCCACTTGACCTCTGCGGCAAGGAATTCTCCACCAGGTGGGTCTCTGCTGCCCCCCCGTGGCCATCGGCAGTAGCGCAGACCAGGCCACCTGGAGGGCTGACACCTCGTGTTCTCTCCTGCCCTAGATAATCCGGGTTCTGTAAAGACGCAGAACCAGTCGGACATGGATTTACCTAAAGGACTGGCTCACAGGACACAGAGAAGACACTGCAGGAGGCCGGTGCATGAAGGGATTAATTCACCAAGGGGGATAATCCAAAACTCTCTCCAGGACCTGGCTGTTCCTCAGGAAGTTAAAACACATCCCTTAAAGGGGCCGGGTGCAGTGGCTCACGCCTGTAATCCCAGCACTTTGGGAGGCTGAGGTGGGTGGAGCACCTTATGTCAGGAGTTCGAGACCAGCCTGTCCAACATGGCGAAACCTTGTGTCTACTAAAAATACCAAAATTAGCTAGACATGGTGGTGCGCACCTGTAATCTCAGCTACTTGGGAGGCTGAGGCAGGGGAATCGCTTGAACCTGGGAGGTGGACGTTGCAGTGAGAGGAGATCTCACCATTGTACACTCCAGCCTGGGCAACAAGAGTGAAATCCATCTCCAAAAACAAACAAACAGAAAAAAACACAAACAAAACTGCATCCCTTACGACAGACAACCCCAAATGCCAGCAGAGCAAAGCATCCAAGCAAGGAAGACTTGGGGGGAGTGACGGGGTGCTGGAGGAAGGGAGAGGGCAGGAGGGAGGTCAGGTGCCCCAGAGAGACCCTGTGGGGACCAGGGGATGCTTTGCTCTCTTCGGAGCCTGTGGCTCCTGTGGCTTCGGAGCCCCTGCATGTCCTGGGGCTCCCATATCAAAATTACCCCAAGCTGGGGGCTTAAAACCACAGAAGTTTCTTCTCTCCCAATTCTGGAGCCAGAGTCTGAAATCAAGGTTCTAGAGGGCTGCACTCCCTCCTGGCATCTCCCCGTGCTCCTGGCTCACACTGCATGGCTCCTGTCCCTGCCCTGGGGCCACGTGGCCATCTCCCCTGGTGTGTTGCCATCTCTTCTCCTCATGAGGACCCCAGTGGGGGGATCAGCCACCCTCCTCTGGCATGACTCAGCTGATCACACCTGCAATGACCCTGTTTCCAAATAAGGCCACACTCTGAGGTCCCCAGGAGGATATGCATTCTGGGGGCACACTCTTCCCCAAGAGGGAAGGAAGCAGAGAGCAGAAGACAGACTTGCCTGGGGCCCAGTGACAGCTGCATGGCATAAAGGGGACATGGGACCCCCCCCCAACAGCCTGGCACAGAAAGGGAGGAGCCACGCTGACCATGGAACCCCAGGAGCTACTTAGAGCCATCCCGTGGGAGGTTGGGGGGTTCATGCCCAAACAGAGAATGGGGACCCAGCAGGGACGGAGCTGGGGTGGTCCATACATTGTTCAGTGTCTGCAGGGAAACAGGTCAGGACGTCTGCAAAGGGACGATGGAGACAGTGTGAGAAGGGGCCAGTCAGCCGATGCAGCCCAGTGAACACCTGGGGACGGCCACAGAGGGAAGCTACCACCAGCCGGGGCCTGTGTGCCGGGAATTTCAATGAGTTCTGGGTCTCAGCCCCAGCCCCTGTGTCTGTCCCTTCACCCCCATGCCAGGGACTTACTTCTAATTAAGCACTGTTACGATCCCATTCTGCAGGGGAGGGGACTGAAGCCCAGAGAGGTCAGGGGACTTGCCCAGGGTCACAGAGCAGACCGGGGTCTGGGGTTTGAACCTGTGTTTAGCTGACCCTAAAGTCCTTGCTTTTATATATGCTTTAAAAGAAACCCCTTTCCATGTAAACCTCCAAACATACAAGGTAACAGAACGGCAGAGCAAGCCTGTACAGCCACCAGCACCGCTGTCCCCGCTTCCTCCACCGCCTCCCACCCCTGTTCCTCACTGTTTTGATTTTTATGCTTCTTTTCTGAAAGTAAGGTGTCTACACATTGAGATTCACAAATCTTACTGTCAGTGGAATGTACTGGACTTGGGCTAGTAAGTTAGACATGTGAGTTTATCTTTTCTTTCCGTGGTATCGTACCTGTCTTACTTCACTCACAGTGAACAGAGAGTGCCTCTATAACAAGGAAAACACGATGCAATTAGGATAAACCGTTAAAGATGCTCCAGCCAGGCGCGGGGGCTCACGCCTGTAATCCCAGCACTGTGGGAGGCTGAGGCGGGGGGATCATGAGGTCAGGAGTTCGAGACCAGCCTGATCAACCTGGTGAAACCCCGTCTCCACTAAACATACAAAAATTAGCTGGGCATGGTGGTGCACGCCTGTAATCCCAGCTACTCGGGAGGCTGAGGCAGGAGAGTCCCTTCAACCTGGGAAGTGGAGGCTGCAGTGAGCCAAGATCATGCCACCGAACTCCAGCCTGGGCGACAGAGCAAGACTCCATCTCAAAAAAAAAAAAAAAAAAGACGCTCCTTTGAGCTGGATCTTTGCCCCACCCTCAGGACCCCCGAGTTTCCTCTGTGTGTAGGCACAGCCCCCCCTGAGCTTTCCCATGACCCATCCACCTGAACCTAGACCCCAGGAAGGCCCGTGGTAGCAGCCTCCCTGCAAGCAGGAAGGAGCCCAGTGGGCGGGACCCACACACGTGGCTTCGTGCAGGCCTGAGACCCTGGCAAGCTGCCCTCTCCCTGCTGCCTCCCAGGGAGCCCCAACCACTGCCATGTTCCACAAGAGCCCCCGTCTTCAAAGGGAGAACGCAGGCCTCTGTGGGATGCCCTCTTCTGTGAGTAGCCCCTGAGCCAGTGCAAGGCTGGGGAGGACAGCCTCAGGGAGGCATTGCCCAGCGACCAGCTCCTCCCAGGGCCTGCTGTGAGCGACCCTGTTGCCTGGCAACCAGGTGGCAGCGTCCCTTGAGCCCAGGCCACATAGCTGTGCCCAGCCCTGCCCGGCTCCTCCCAGGCCTGCAGGACCCCTCCCTGAGGCCTTGTCCTTATTCCCCACCACCAGGACAGCCGCAGCTCCGGTCACAATGAACGTCGTCTTCTCCAGGTGAGGGGGCCGGCGCCGCCTGTGCCAGGGAGATGGAGGCAGGGTTTTGAGGCCCAGTGCACCAAGAAAGATGAGGGCAGCAGAGCCTGCTGATGGGGGAGGGTAAGGGGAGCTCTCCCTACCACACCGCCTGCACCTCCAGCTCAGGGAAGACAGGGCTTGGGACCATAGAAGCTTCCAGAATCTGGCCTCCATCTGCTTCTCAGCATTGCCACCTGTGGCTCTGGGGTTGCCAAATTCATCTCCTTTCCTCTCTCACCTCCACCTGGAAAACCCTGTTTGCACCTCAACCCCAGCCACGCCTCCCCTTCATGGAGGCCCTGTCCACACGGCCCAGCCCAGCCCTCCCCCGCTCTCACCGCCTGCCTGCCCTGCCTGGTCATATCCACACCTGGTTCCTCCAAGGTTCGAAATCCAGGGAACCTCTCAAGCACCCAATATGCTTTTCTTATTTTTTTTTTTTTTTGAGATCAAGTCTGACTCTATAGCCCAAGCTGGAGTGCAGTGGTGCAATCTGGATCTCAGCTCACTGCAACCTCCACCTCCCGGGCTCAAGCAATTCTCCTGCCTCAGGCTCCTGAGTAGCTGGGACTGCAGGCGCCCTACCACACTTGGCTGGTTGTATTTTAGTAGGACGCGGTTTTGCCATGTTGCCCAGAGTGGTCTTGAACTCCTGAGCTCAGGCAATCCGCACACCTCGGCCTCGGACAGTGCTGGGATTACAGGTGTGAGCCACTGTGCCCAGCCCTGATGTGTTTTTAAAACACAGCTTCTCAGGCACACTCCTGGGAGCCCCAACGTCTGACTTCTGTCCCCTGTGCTGCTGAGTCAGAAGCTCTAAGGACGCCGCCTGCAGGAACAGAGGCTGTGTCTGGCTACGTGACCTGCAGCAAGATGCTTTACCTCTCTGGGCCTCAGTTCACTCCATGTTCACATGGTGATACCAGCAGCACCTCGCTTATAGGGCGATGCATGCAGAGTGTTTTGCAATGAGGGTGGTGAGACAGTTAGGGTCTACTGGGACAGACGGAGGCTCCTCAGAGCATTTCTTGCATCAGGGATTTGATGAGAGGGTTGCAAGAGGGCTTTGGTCAAAGGGAGGGAGGCAGGGACACTGACATGCTGGGAATAAGGGAAAAGAGAGGGCATGAGAGGGCCCAGGAGGGAGGCAGAGGCCGGGCCTCCATGGCTGTCTTAGAAGCCTGAAAGCGGCAGGTCAGTCATCGCTGACCTGCTCTGGGGAGGCGCCGGGCTGGGAGCATGTAAAGGTGAGTCAGGGCAGGGCACAGTGGCTAATGTCTGTCATCCCAGCACTTTGGGAAGCCAAGGTGGGCAGATCACCTGAGGTCAGGAGTTCGAGACCAGCCTGGCCAACATGGAGAAACCCTGTCTCCTAAAAGTACAACAATTAGGCAGGCATGATGGCGGTGCCTGTAATCCCAGCTACTCGGGAGGCTGAGGCAGGAGAATCACTTGAACCCAGGAGGCAGAGGTTGCAGTGAGCTGAGATCACACCACTGTACTCCTGCCTGGGCGACAGAGCAAGACTCTGTCTCAAAAACTATATATATACATATATAAGAATTTTGACAGCTTATGGGGAAAGACAGCACAGGGGACTTTCAGAGGGCAGAGGCCTTCGCAGCCAGGGACTGTGGAGAGAGTGAGGAAAAAGGCCAGGTCTGGAGCCAAGCGTGTGTTTGTAACCCTGTGGCCCAGGCACGTCCCCCTCCTCAGCCTCGATGGCCCTGACGCCGTCACCTTGGGCAATAGCCTATGGCATGTGCATGCCACACCGGTGCTGACTGGTGGCAGCTCCTGTTTTCACAACCATTGTCTGCTCCTGGCATGACCGGGGCCCTGCCTCGCTGCCCGGAACGGCCACTCAGGTCCCCGCGTCACAGGGACAGCCAGGTGAGGGTGATGGAGAACACCATGACCAATGCTGAGAAGTACTTTGGGCAGTTCTGCTCGCTGCTGGCTGCCTACACGCGCAAGACCGCCCGGCTGCGGGACAAGGCGGACCAGCTGGTCAAGCGGCTCACCGACTTCGCCAACTCCGAGAACCCTGAGCTGCGCGCCACCATGAGGGACTTCGCCGAGGACCTGGCCAAGGTGCAGGATTACCGGCAGGCCCAGGTGAGCATGGTCGGCCCCGGGCCAGGATGCTGAGGGGCACCCGGGCCCCAATGCCAAGGTCAGGCCTCAGGGCAGCAGGAGCCCTGCTGTGGCCACAGCCGACGGGTGAGTCTCCAAAGACATCCACCAGGGGTGGACAGTTACACGGTCCCCAGGGTCACACCTCTGCCTGCAGGAGTGACAGCCTAGGAAGCCTTGCTGAGTCAGTTGAGGGGTCAGCCACGCAAGGAAACCCAGGAAGCCAGCCCTGGGGCTCCACCAGCCCCTGAAGGGGACACATCCAGGGCCTGTGAGGGCCTCCAGAGGGACAGAAAGGGGAGTCAGGGGCAAAGGGGCTGCAGGGTGTTTAGGAAATAATTAAAAATAGAAACTCCTGCCAGCCCAGAGAAATCCTCCATGAATTGTAGAAAAGAATGGAAAACGGTTGGGTGCGGTGGCTCAGACCTATAATCCCAGCACTCTGGGAGACCTAGGCAGGCAGATTGCGGGAGCCCAGGAGTTCAAGACCAGCCTGGGCAACATAGCAAGACCCCATGTCTATAAAAGTATAAAAAAGTTAGCCGGGTATGGTAGCTTGCACCTGCGGTCCCAGATACTCAGGAGGCTGAGATAGGAGGATCATTTGAGTCTGGAGGTCAAGGCTGGAGCCATGATCGTGCCACTGCATTCCAGCCTGGGAGACGGTACAAGCCTCTTCCTCACACCGAAAACAAAGAATGGAACAGCTTTACAATTGAGTCCGCTTTAAACCAGGCAGCAACGCCTGTCACGGGCGATCCAAGACAGAGACGGCACTGTCCGCTCCAGGCAGGCAGACACAGCACCCGGTGTCCGTGTTCTCAAGACAAATGACAGGTGTCCCCCAGGAAGAGGCCTTGGCAGCCCCATTTCTCACAGTACATCCTAATCTCACCTGGTAATGGGGGTGGCCATCTGTGCTAGCTAATTATCTTTGTTTGTTTTATTTAAAAAAATTTTTTAAAGAGACTGGGCTGGGTGAGGTGGCTCACGCCTGTAATCCCAGCACTTTGGGAGGCCGAGGCAGGTGGATCACAAGGTGAGGAGATCGAGACCATCCTGGCTAACACAGTGAAACCCCATCTCTCCTTAAAATACTAAAATTAGCTGGGTGTGGTGATACATACCTACAGTCTCAGCTACTTGGGAGACTGAGGCAGGAGAATCATTGAACCTGGGAGGTGGAGGTTGCAGCGAGCTGAGATCATGGCACTGCACTCTAGCCTGATGACAGAGCAAGACTCTGTCTCAAAAAAAAAAAAAAAAAAGAGAGAGAGAGAGAGATGGGGTTTCGCCATGTTGCCCAGGCGAGTCTTCAACTCCTGTGCTCAAGCCATCCTCCAGCCTCAGCTTCCCAAAATGCTGGAATTACAGGCGTGAGCCACCATGCCTGGCCTACCTTATTACCTTTAACCAAAGGAAAAACAAAACTTCTCATGGATCTGTGACAAACAGGTGGCAGAGCTTGGTGCCAGGTGCTTATGCTAAACTCCCACCGAGACCAGAGGAAGACCAGGGCACCAGGAGGCAGGGCACCGTCTTCCTTGATGTTTACGTGTTCGAAGACCCTCATAAAGCCATTTTCGATTGTAAAACTGGCCAAGAGGCTGCTTTAGTTTTTTGGGGTGTTTTTGTTTTCCTATTTTTCTTTGAGACAGAGTCTCACTCTGTCACCCAGGCTGGAATGATATGACACCATCTCTGCTCACTGCAGCCTCCACCTCCCAGGTTCAAGCAATTCTCTTGCCTCAGCCTCCTGAATAGCTGGGCCCACAGGCATGCATCACCATGCCCGGCTAATTTTTTGTATTTTTAATAGAGACGAGGTTTTACCATGTTGGCCAGGCTGGTCTTCAACTCCTGACCTTAGATGATCCGCCCACCTCAGCCTCCCAAAGTGCCTCACCCAGCCCTGCTGTGACTCTCAACAAAAATATTGTCCCCAGAACGAGGCTCAGTTTTCTCATCTGCAAAGTGGGGTTGTCATAGCCACCCTGTGTGGAAGTTGGGAGACAGGACCAGGCTGTCGTGTAGAGGGACTGAGCACACACTGGGGACCTGTCTTGCCTCCCCGGTGTTCTGAGCCAGGCACCATCTCCCTACTGTCCTGAAACCCTTAGTGGGTACACCCATGGCCTCATTTGACAGGTGAGGAAACGAGGCTTCGAGAGACTGAATGTGCTGCCAGAGCCCTTGGGAGGCAGAGCCGGGCCCTGAGCCCAGGCCAATGTCTCCAACATACCGGGAAAGGGAGGGCATCTCACGCTCCCCGTCCCCCGCACGGCTCTAGACATGCGGCTCCTGGGTGTGGGCTGTGCTTTCTATGCCCAGGTGGGAGGCAGGCAGTACCCTGCACTCTTTGCTCAGATCCCTTAGTGTCCCCGCCCACCCCCCCCCAGGTCGAGAGGCTGGAGACCAAGGTGGTCAACCCCCTGAAGCTCTACGGGGTGCGGATCAAGCAGATGCGGGTAAGCGGGGGCCCCTTGGGTGGGCGGCATCCCAATCTTGCCCTGGGGGTTCCCAGGAAACAGCCCTCCTCCTTTTCTGCAGGCTGAGATCAAGAAATTCAGACACGTCCGAAATCATGAGATCAAACAACTGAAAAAGCTGGAGAAACTGAGGCAGAAGTTACCCTTGGATCAGCAAATGATCGTATCCTTCCCTGAAAGTGGGGCCTGAGGCTGCTGGGCAGGGTGTCCACTCTTATGGATGTCCTCTGGGGTTTTCTGGGTGGGGGGTGCGAGGCGGCAGACCACCCCAATGGGGCTGTTTGGGCTTAACTGGGTTCCTTAACAGCACTTTTTCAGTCCCAGGTGAGTGTGACATGTCTGTCTGGGGCATCCAGAATCAGGACCTCAGGTGGGCTTTCCCTGGGCAGAAGCAGGTGTAGGCGGGGCCCTGTGCTCAGGATGGGAAAGCCAAAGGTACTGGTTAAAAGGGCCGCTGGGGATCTGGAGGCCTGGGCTCTGTCCCATTCTTGACGCCATCCCAAAGCCACTCCCCCACGGGCTCAGTTTCACCGCCAGTTACTTGTTCCATGCTCACCTCAGGTGGGTAATGCTACCCTCATCCCTATTGTCTAGGGGAGGAAATCAGGCTCACAGGGACACAGTGAGGGAGCTCATGGGGCACAGCAGGGGGAGGGGACCCTGCATGCTCTCTGTTGCATTGTCCTGCCCCGTGGGAAAAACACAGGGGCCTGGAGGTAGGGTGAGAGCTGGAGGAGGGCTAGTCACCTCTGCTGTTTGTGTAACTGAGTGTGTGACCTCATCCAAAGAGCGCCCCCTCCCTGCTTTTTTTTGAGATGAAGTCCCACTCTGTCACCAGGCTGGAATGCAATGGCACAAACTCATCTCACTGCAACCTCCGCCTCCCAGGTTCAAGTGATTCTCCTTCTCCTGCTCCAGCCTCCCTAGTAGCTGGGATACAGGCACGTGCCACCATGCCCAACTAATTTTTATATTTTTAATAGAGATGGGGTTTCGGGTTTCACCATGTTGGCCAAGATGGTCTGGATCTCTTGACCTTGTGACCCGCCCTCCCCAGCCTCCCAAAGTGCTGGGATTACAGGCATGAGCCACTGCACCTGGCCATGCCCCCCCGCTTTTTTTTTTTTGAAAGACAGAGTCTTGCTCTGTCGCCCAGGCTGTAGTGAAGTGGCACAGTCTCGGCTCACTGCAACCTCTGCCTCCCGGTTCAAAGGATTCTCCTACCTCAGCCTCCCTAGTAGCTGGGATGACAAGTGCCCACCACCATGACTGGCTAATTTTTGTATTTTTATCAGAAACAGGGTTTCACCGTGTTGGCCAGGCTGGTCTCGAACTCCTGACAATCTGCCCACCTCAGTCTCCCACAGGGCTGGAATGACAGGCTTAAGCCACCGTGCCCAACCACAGAGAATGCCCCTCAATGGAGCGAAGTCAGCAGTCCTCACCTGGGCACATTTCACCATCTGGTGACGTTTCTGGGGAGCTCTGCTGGCACATGTTAGGTTCTTCCCGCTGTGGGGACAAATGACCACAGACTCGCCGTTCAGGAGGTTGGAGGTCCATCGTGGGCCCTCTGGGCTAAGTCACAGTGTGGAAAGGGCTGGTTCCTTCTGGAAGTTCCAGGGAGAGTCTGTGCCCTCACGTTTTCCGGCTTCCAGAGGCCACACACATCCAGTGGCCGTGGCCGTGGCTGGCAGCCTGCCCCTTCCCTCTGCAGCCACGTCTCTCCTCTGACTCTCCTGCCCGCCTCCCTCTTCCACTTGTAAGGACCCCTGTGATTGCACTGGGTGTAGCGGATAATCCACGATCATCTCCCACAGTAAGGATGGCTGATTACAACCTTCATTCACCTGCTACCCCAACTCCCCTTTGCCTTGAAAGGCGCCGTATGGACAGGTGCCAGGGATTAGGATGTAGACGGCTTCGGAGGGCCATTATCCCTCCTACCACCTGGCATCCAGTGGGGAGAGGCCGGAGATGCTTCCCTACCTCCCACAGAGCCCCGGACACTTGTGCCGAACGCCGGGAGTGCTGACCTACACCAGTGTGGGTCATAGCCCCGCCCGAGCGTCCGGCTTCCATCCTGGTTCCTGCCCGGGTCACCCACCGTCTTTGCAGCCATTTGAAAACAGCTTTCCCTTCTTTCCTGGGGCTTCCTAGATGCCAGCCCCCAGCTCTCTTTCCTTCTTGGACATTACACAAACATAAAGGTGGCATTTAAGTCCCCATTTTAAAGAGGAAGCTGAAGGTGAGAAAGGTGACTTGTCCAAGGTCACACAGGCAGTTAAGTGGCAAATTCTGAATACAGCTCCAAGGTGCTCTATTCCAAAAGCCAGATTGTTCGCGTCTGGGCTTGGCATGGGGTAGGCATCTGTGGATGTTGATGGAAGGAACGAAAGAGTGAATCAGCTAAACACGTTGCCCATGCCAGAATGAATGATCAGTGAACGCGGAGCACCTGTCCTAAGGGCTCAGCGGGTGCCACCGTTTAACTTATCCAACAGCCTTCCAAGCAAGTCTTATCACTGTGCTCTGTTTACAAGAAAGGAAACTGAGGCTCCGAAAGGTTAAGTGACTTGCCTGAGGTCACACAGCCAGCAGGCAGGTGCGTCTTTCTCCGGTGACTGCTCCTTCAGCCGTGGTCCTACTCAGCCATTCCTCTGATGACCAAATTGGCAAGAGACGTCCCATGAGGCAGGAGAGCAGGACTGAGAGAGGGTTTAGAGACAGAGTGATTCAGAAAGGTGGCTACGGGCCAGAAGTGCCCCCATGACACTTTCTACCTCTGTGTCCCTGGGGCCAGGCGGAGACCAGCGTGCAAAGGGCTGCCGTGGACTCCAGCCGCACTGCCCTCCAGCTGGAGGAGACGGTGGACGCCTTCCAGAGGCAGAAGCTGAAGGACCTGCAGGTGAGGGCTGCCGGCCGGTGTGGGAGGCACGCTGGGCTGCCTTGTGTGAGTGTGCACGCATGTGTGTACATGTGTCTGTGTGTATGCATTGGTGTGTATGTGTGGGTCCACGTGCATGTGTGAGCATTGGAAGGGGTGTGTGAGCTGGTGCCCACACAGGCTCCTGGCACAGTTAATCCTGGCCACAGGGCATCAGACGCCATTGCTCAGGGCAGCTGTCCCAGCACAGGAAGCCATGGGGTGGCCCTAGGTCCAGCTCCTAAGCAGGAAGAGTTTGCCTCCCCTCAACACACACTCCCTGCTTCCTCTCCACACAGCTTTGCCCTAACCTTTTTTTCTCCTCGAAGCTCCCAACACCATTCCCTGAACAAGCCACGCTGAGGCCCAGCAGGTGGGTGTGGATGCATTCCTCCTTCCAAGACCCCACCCCAGCGCCACAGAGTCCTGCGCCCAGAGCCCCAGCCCTTACAAGAGGAGCTTAGAGAGTTGGGTCTTTCAGGACTAACTGATCGCAGAGACTCCTTCCCCAGCTCTTGAGCCCTCCCTAGTCCGTTTTCCAAAGGTGCACACAGACTGGCTATTTTTTTTTTGAGACAGAGTCTCACTTGGTTGCTCAGGCTGGAGTGCAATGGTGCGATCTCCGCTCACTGTAACCTCTGCCTCCCAGGTTCAAGCGATTCTCCTGCCTCAGCCTCCTGAGTAGCTAAGTTTACGGGCACGCGCCACCACACCCGGCTAATTTGTGTATTTCTAGTAGAAACAGGGGTCTCGCCATGTTGGCCAGCTGGTCTCAAACTCCTGACCTCAAACGATCCACCCACCTTGGTCTCCCAAAGTGCTGGGATTACAGACATGAGCCACCGCACCTGCCCCAGGGAACTCTTAAAAGGCAGGTCCAATTTATCATCACTGGGCTGAGCACCCTCTGGTGGCTCCCCTTGTTCTCAGGATTGGAGCCAAAATCCCTTCAAGGCTCCCAAAGCCCCAGCCCAGCCCTGTGGCCTCAGCCTGCCCACCACACTCAAGCTCCAATGCGCAGAGCCGGTTCCTGCCCAAGGTCTTTGCAGGGCTGCGCCTGGCTCTGCATCAGGTCAGTGCCTTCTTCTCTCTTGGCTTCAACCTCATTCTTTAGGGAAAGTCACAAGACCCCAGACTGGCCTGGTGAAGGGCTCTCGAAGGGCGTGTGAACTGGGAGTTCCCTTGTCCCCTTGTTTATGCACTCTACTCTGCACCCACCAGGCTGCCATCCCAGGTGGAATAGTTAATTGTGTATTCACTTCACGCATTACTTTAACAAATGTGGAATGCGCACCTACTGTGTGCCAGGTACTGTGCCTGATGCTGGGACACCGTGCCCACCAGAGCAAGGTCCCTGAGCTCATGGACTGGACCTGTTGGGGCGGGAGGAGATGGACGGATCACGTGGTCCGTGATGTGCTGTGCACCATTTATCACGTTCATCACATCATGGGGAGGAAAAGCCTGTGAGGTGACTGTGTAACACATTGCATGTGAGTGCCAAAGGACAGGCCCCTGCTGGGCCCCAGTCACCAGGCTCCAGGCCCTGGAACCTAGTGGGTATTCAGTCAATACTTGTGGAATGACTGAATGAGTACATACATGAATGAATGAGTGAATGCATACATGAATGAATGCACAGGCAATGAGGCATCGGTAATCAGTGCTCAGGCCACCTGCACGGGAAGGGGGATCTCAAACAGCCGGCAGACGTTGTTCAGCACGTGATGTGATGGGCTGTGTGGGTGGCATGAGGGGGCGTGGACCACACTGTTCTCGGCCTCCAGGTCAGGGGCCAACAGAAGCTGGAAGTTTAAAAGTGGGCAAGCTTTCAAGCTCTGGGATTAAATTCGTGAGAGATGTGAATCCAAACCATCTCTGAAAAGCCCTTCAAAAGAGATACAAACAAAAACATGAGCTAATGATTACCACCTGTCAGTGCATTCAGCCTGCGCCCAAAGAACGCTTGAAGCTGGGTGATTTATAAACCACAGAAGTAAAATTCTCTCCCTGTTGGAGGCTGGGGAGTCTGAGATCGGGGATCTAGCAGACTCAGCATGGCGGGGGGCGGGGGGTCCTGTTCCTCATGGCGTCCTCATGTGGCAGAAGGGGTGGAAAAGCTCCCTGAAGTCTTTCCAAGGCCACTCATCTCATTCACGAAAATGAAGCCTTCCTGCCAATCACTTGAGGTCAATAGTTTGAGACCAGCCTGGCCAACATGGTGAAAGCCTGTCTCTACAAAAAAATACAAAAGTTAGCCGGACACACTGGCTCATGCACTTCGGGAGGCAGAGGTGGGCGGATCACTTGAGGTCAGGACTTCAAAACCAGCCTGGCCAACATGGTGAAACCCCATCTCTACTACAAATACAAAAATTAGCTGGGTGTGGTGGTGCACACCTGTGAAAGAAGGGAACAGAAAGAAGGGTGAAGAGCAAGTGTCCTCAGACTATTTTGGCACAGTCTGTCAGTATGTATTTACTTACCCAGTTATTCAGTTAGTAGAGACAGGGTTTTGCCATGTTGCCCTGGCTGGTCTTGAACTCCTGGGCTCAAGCCATTCTCTTGCCTTGGCCTCCCAGCGTACTGAGATGACAGGCATGAGCCACTGCTCCTGGCCAATAGTTTTGATTTTGGAACCATGGGAATGTGTTTTCCATCAACGTGTCAACAAAAAAAATTACATGTCGAAATTCCCCACCTAGGGCCTGTCCGCACCTGGACAGCTCCGCACCCCCACCCATCTGCCTGTGTCCCAGGGTACCTTGGGCTCTCCTTCTCACTGCGCTGCTTACATTCATTGGGCTTCTCTCCCCACAGACTTTTTTTTTCCGATTTTGTAACTATTGAGATGGTTTTCCACGCCAAAGCGGTGGAGGTGTATTCCAGTGCCTTCCAGACCCTAGAGAAGTATGACCTGGAGCAGGACCTGCAGGTGGGTCACAGACACCCCATTTCCTACTTGGCAGAGTGGGGCAAGGTTTCATTTTGCCTCTGTCTTGATAGAAGCAGTTTTTGTTAGTAACATTTTATGACTTTTCTAAGACTCATTCTGATGAAGCGTTCTCAGTATCTGCCTCAGGTGCCCAACGGAGGATAATTTTTCCTAACGCTGTTTGGAATATCAACATATTCATCATACAATGTTTAAAAATGAATGGATTGGCTGGGCATGGTGGCTCACACCTGTAATCTCAGCAGTTTGGGAAGTCAAGGCAGGCAGATCACGAGGTCAAGAGTTTGAGGCCAGCCTGGTCAACATGGTGAAATACAAAATTTAGCTGGGCGTGGTGGTGTGCACCTGTAATCCCAGCTACTCGGGAGGCTGAGGCAGGAGAATCGCTTGACTGCATGAGGCAGAGGTTGCAGTGAGCCGAGATTGTGCCACTGTACTCCAGCCTGGGTGACAGAGGGAGACTCTGTCTCAAAACAAAACAGAAAAAACGAAAGGATTGACAACAATGAAAACCATTTCCTGGGTGGCGCTTGGTGTAGTTTTGAAGTAGGAAGAAGTGCTTTTTATCCCGATCTGATCTGATTAAAATCCAGAATGAACTGTTTGCACGGTCGGTAACGCCCTTCTGCAGCCCAGTGTTGTAAATTCACAGTCACTGATCATGACTCTCTCCTGTGGGTCTGCGGTTGTTGGGGCTCACCTGGGCAGGTCTCGGGTCGGCCTTCCTGTGGTTGCCGTTGGTCAGAGGCTGGGGCTGTCATCTGAGCACGGGACAGGCCATGTGATTTGCAGGGCCCAGTGCAAAATAAAAACGTGGGGCCCTTCCTTCCAAAATCACTAAGATCTTCAGGACAGCAGTGTCAGAGCCCTAAGCCACGCACAGGGGCCTTCCGGGCGTGGAGCCCTGGGCAACTGCATGATCTGCACCCCACAAAGCCTGCCCTCCCTGGGTCTTCCTCCGGGTCTGCAGCCAGAGCACCTGCCCACGGCCTTTTCATGGGGCCTGGGCTTCCTCACAGCAGCTGGTTCCAAGAGGGAGTGTCTGGGGACACAGGTGGAAACTCGATCACCTTTTATGACCCAACCTCAGCAGTAACACGGTGTGGCTTTGTGTGCCGTTTGTTAGAAGTGAATCTCTGAGGCTGCCTGTATTCAAGGGCAGAGGAATTGGATTCCAGCTCCTGATGGGGGAAGCATGAGATCATCTGAGTTACCAATCAGCCTTAAAACCACCACACGAGGTTTGGTGCAGGTCACAGGGGCTCTCTCGCATTCACTCACTTTACAATATTATTTTTTCTTTTTTTTTTGTTTTTGTTTTGTTTTGTTTTTTGATTCGGAGTCTTGCTCTGTCACTAGACTGAAGTACAGTGGCACGATCTCAGCTCACTGTAACCTCCGCCTCCCAGGTTCAAGTGACTCCCCTGCCTCAGCCTCCCAAGTAGCTGGGACTACAGGTGTGTGCCACCACGCCCAGCTACTTTTTTGTATTTTAGTAGAGAGGGGGTTTCACCATGTTGGGCAGGATGGTCTCAATCTCCTGACCTCGTGATCTGCCCACCTCGGCCTCCCAAAGTGCTGGGCTTACAGGCGTGAGCCACCGCGCCCGGCCTACAGTATTCTTTTTAGAGGCAAGGGCGATCTCGAATCCAGGTGTTCTCCTGTGTGACTATGGATATGTGACCTGGCCCTTGGGCTTCTCCCATTTATAAAATGGGGTGATAACCCACTGACAGGGCCGCTGTAGATTACGTGGAATAAGAAACAGGAAGCTCCTGGAGAGGACCGTGGTGTTGCAAGGGCGTCGGCTGTGGCAGGCCTTCCCATCCGGCCATCTTTCCATCCCACTACCCCACCCCAAGTCATGTTTTCCCATTGGATCCAACCCAGCCTGGTCTCTCCTGGCAGGATTTTAGAGCTAAGGTGCCAGGAGTTTCTGGGCGTCATGACACGTGGCCGCTTGCCAGCACCAACACCTCTCCATCTGCCCCTCATTCTCTCGCCAGCCAGGTGAGTGTATGGGAGGCTGAGGCTACACTTGAAATGAAGTGCACAGCCTGGGAGACCCCGTGGTAGGAGTCCCAGGGATTAGAGGAGAGGCAGCTGAGAACTGAAGTTTGAAATGAGAGGCTGAGGAGGCGGGGGTGGTGGGAGTGTGGGGTGGTGGGAGGGTGGAGGGCTGCCCCAGGGTCTGACCAGGACTTTGCCTTGAAATGGCTGGGTGTGGTGGCTCATGCCTGGAATCCCAGCTCTTTAGGATGGATCACTTGAGGTCAGGAGTTCAAGACCAACCTGGCCAACATGGTGAAACCCTGTCTTGACTAAAAATAATGCAAAAATTAGCTGGGCGTGGTGGCGTGTGCCTGTAATTCCAGCTACTTGGGAGGCTGAGGCAGGAGAATCGCTTGATCCTGGGAGGCGGAGGTTGCAGTGAGCCAAGATTGCACCATGGCACTCCGGCCTGGGCAACAGAGTGACTTGGTCTTAAGAAAAAAAAAAAACAACGTAGAACCAGTGAAGCCACGTCACCCAGCATGGTGGGCCACAGTCCCCGCCGTGGCAGCCACGAGTCCTGAGCGCTCCCTGGAGGCACTCTGAGGTACTGCCACTTGAGAAACAGGCCCCCAGGCAGGTCTACCTACACCTGCGTCCCAGCCTGTGGGCCCGTGGGTTCCAGGAACCAGGATTCCTCAGAGGTTAGGGAAGTGATCAGGTGCTTACATTGCACGTTTCCTTACAGCCCAGGAAGGCCCGCCACCAGGTGCATTTCTATTTCTGCGGGACCTTTGCAGGTCCAGCTGAAAAGGGCAAATAAAGGCCCTGAATAGCCAGATGCCAATCGTGGCAGGTTTGGTCTCCGTGAGGAGGGGTGAGGGGCAGCCAACCCACTGTGTGTGGCAGGGTGGGTGTCTCATGCGCCCAGGACAATTCTCTCAAAAGACGGTAGGGGAGGTGCAATCCCCAGCTGTTTAATCCCAGACTGCCCGGAGGCTTTTTTCATATTTTCCTGTTCTTTTCTCTTTGTCTTTGTTGCATTGGGTTAATTCGAGGACCTTGTCTTCGAGCTCTGAATGTCCTTCTTCTACTTGTTCAATTCGATTGCTGAGACTTCCCGGAGCATCGCGCACTTCTGTGAGTGTGTCGGATGTTTCCTGAAGTTTTGATTGTTTTTCTTTATGCTATCTGCTTCTTGGTCCGAGCCCACTCCTCCTGGCAGTGTGAGCCTGGGAAAGTCACCTAGCCTGTCTGTGCCTTAGAGTCCTCGCCTGCAGAGTGGCTCAGAACAGTAACCTCTGTGCGCGGCTGTGCCGAGTGTCCACGAACAGATCTACGCCACGCGCAGAAAACCCGGCCTGTCGCACAACGGACCCTCCAGACTTGTTGCTGCCGTTATTATTATTGATGCCACTGTCGTTTTATTATCATTATTATTTAGAGTGCTCAGAGCACCATAGGGGGCCCAAGAAAAGAAGAGGAGGAGAGTGAAGACGACTCCATGGAGGAGGCCCCTGTGGAGGACCTCAGGGCACTGGGGCAGGAACCCCATAAATAGGAAGAGAACTGCCCACAACAGTCAGAAGAACTGAGCCGGCCTCGGATCCTCAGGTGGGCTCTGCTGTGTGTCCTCAGACAAGCCACCTGTCCTCCGAGCCTCAGTTTCCTCATCTGTACCGCAGGACCGGTATCACTCACCTCAGAGCTTGCTCCGGGGAACTGCTGCGCCTGGCACATAGCAGGTGTTGAATAAATGCTCCTGACTCTCAGCCTGACCCCAGTCTCTCATCCTGCCTTTTGTCTGGGGGCTCAGGTGTGCTGGCGCCTGTGTCCATGTCGCCAACAGTGGATTCCTTTCCTGGGCTGCCTTGACAAAGCACCTGCCTGGGTGGCTCAAACCACAGAAAACGCCTCT